>NW_026571299.1:35543643-35991643 GCF_026225935.1 Boleophthalmus pectinirostris
AAATGTATATCAATCATCACAGCAGTAAAATAAACACTTTGTAAAACTACCTTATTCTTTTTTTTTTTTTTTTTTCATAATGTACAGCTCAACGGCTCCCCCTGTCTCCAAGGCAAGAATAGTTTTCATCAAATCAAGTGCGCACTACAAAACCAGATTACTATGAAGGCGCTCCTGGGATCTCAGTGACGCAGCAAATGTTGTTGGATACCTGAAACATTAGGCCACACAAGCTGCGTCACCACCGTGAACTCACTTCAGATCAAAGTGTCCACTCTTCCATAAAGGCGATACAAACAATGTATTTCCTCTGAAAGAATAGAGCACACATAACATGAATAGTGCACTATATCAGTAAAACAACACAACGCAGAGATGTGTAGATATGTGTCCATATCTAACTGCGTAACATGGTCCTTTCCTACAACAGGATTACGCACTATCCATCTCTTGCGCAGCATCCTATTCCTAGCTCCCCCTTCACACGCCAGCCCAGCTACAGCCCCATGCTTTGTTTACATGTCCCTTTTACTCGTTTAAACCACCCAAATGCCCAAGATTTACACCAGGTACAAACTACAATGTCATGAACAAAACACGCGTTTCTTGCTCTTAACGCATATTCCCACAGGATTCAAGTGGTTTCACAGTCCCACTCGCTGACGCAGTTGAATTTACCTGTTGTCGCGCTGATGATGAAACAATCCTGGATAACACAGCGCTTGCTCCTTTATCTACAGCGCCTCAGCCCCATGTTAGCAGCCGCTTACATAACTTTAGTATCCTTTATTGGTTATGCGTACACTTTTAACCTTTGGCGTTATCCTTACCTTTTCATCCAGCCTGACCATGAATTACATAGTGGTATTCTCTACGCAACATACGCAGGTTACTATCCCTATGGCGTATTAAACAGTAGCAACTTACGCGTTAACTCCAGGGATGCCTCTCGTGGTACCAAAGTGGTCCTGTCCATTTCCCGGTCTTTCCAGCAGGCAAGGTGTTTTTCTGTCTATTATCAATCTCAGAGCCACGTTTGTCACTGTGTATATCCCTAATGATTTTCCATAGCGCAACACTGACGCCCCGCCCCTGACACTCCCCCGGATGCTGGTTGGCCAGAACTTGGAAGAGCGTTTCCTCATCTCCCGAATCACATGTGGCTGACGCATGTTTACAAACATCGGCGAAATCACATGGTTATGACCCTTTACCGTAAACTGCATTACACTGACGCATCTTGCAGATGTCGCATTGAGAGGCGAGGGAAATTGGCTCAGGAAAAAACATCCCATACAAAAGGCTAATGTTATATATAATAGCCTGTATAATATTTGGGTTAAATGAAATTATTATTGATGGAGTGTTCAAGGCACTTTCATACGGAAAGGTTACAATAATTTTGGGCACAAAACAATTCACTTCGCAATAGAGTAGCCTATTCCAGCATTTTTTTTTTCTTCACCATAATGCCCACACTAGATCGTAGTTTACTCTAAAAAGGGTCAGTTGTTTTTCTGTGAGCTTTTTCGTGCGTTTTTATTTTCTGTAAATAAGGCTTATGTTCAAACATGTTTACATTATGTTATAATTGTTATTGCCTGCGTCAGTGCACATACTTTAGTTGCCAGCTCATTGATTTGTAACTTATTTGAGGGATGACAAAGCAAAGACTGCAGTGCTCTTTTGTTTCAGAAGATGGAGAAATTCCACTTTGTAATAAATAAAGGCACTGTTAAATCAATCACGGTTTAACAGGTAGTTATTTTCTTGTTTTTTGAAAGTAGCCTACTCTCAGTTATGGCTGCAAGTGGTTGTTTGTGTTTGTGTTTGTGATTGTGTTTGTTTTAGTTTTTTTTTTTTTTTTTTTCCCTGAAACTGATGAATGACTTCATGAAGCAAAATCTCTTGGGGGGCATATACACCTATAGGAAAGCCTGTTTGCAGCAAAACATGCTCACCGATGAGGCTGGACTCTCTCCATTTCCTCAGAAGGCCACACCTCCACAAGACTTCCTGTAAATCCCTTCTTCACGTGAAAGAGAGAGGTGCAGAGACGTACTGTTCCAGCTTGAGAAGAAAACACAATCATAGAGGTTTAGTCATCTACGCCTCCAACTCCAGATGAGGTCATCACGTGTTTCTATACTTTTGGGACTATTGAACAGACTATATACCGCCACTAGAGGGAGACACTATACTGTTAGTATCTGTCTGGTAACGCAAACTGACGCTTGCTATAGCCAACATTATGTTGATATGCAAAGTCAAATTTTCTAACTTCTGTCTGTTGGCATAATGATAAAGTAGAATAGTCAATAAATACAAACTATGGAAGTGCATACCAACTAAACAGGTGCACTGGTTGAACAGAATTTGCTAAAACAGTCTTAACTAGTAGGGTACATAGTTCCACTGACCTGCTGCTGTCTGAATAGTGTAGTCCTTTAACAGTATATTCTCGGCAACTTATCTGAAGGGCATATACATGATGTCCTGGTGTTTGTAGTTGGATGTGTAATCCTCTGTTACGTCTCATCGTGGCGTTGTTATCTGTTGACCTCTGCACTGCCTGTGCCTGTCCTCACTCCCACACTACTACCTGCACTGAGCTGATGTAACATACTATGGACAAGTGACACACTATCCATGAGTTTCAGAATGGATCCGTGAATAGGATCCTTGCCATAGCAATTAACAATTTAAAACAAAATATTATATCTGTTGAATGTAGAGTCTTCAAAATATAACAGGAAGCTGAAACCCATGAATACTCTAAACTATTACTCTAAGAACTAATATTTGCATGGATCAATATTTCAATTAATAAACATATAAGCTTATAATGTGACTTTAAATTACTACAGAAAGAATTTATTAAATGCAGTGGAAGTCAGGACTAGTCTGATCTCATCTTCAATTGTTCTTCGGCTGCAGCAGTAGCATTGTTATGTGATAATAGCTATGTTCCGTAAAATTAACATAAGATTCATTATTACAATTCAACAACAGTATTCTTTTATTCGGGATACGTTTTTCTTAATGTGGATATTGACAAGACTGTATTTCTAATAAACTTAGGTAAGCAACACATTTTTTTGTAGATCACAAAACTTATTAATGAACAAAGATGAAATGTTGAGAGAAATGTGACACTTGTGTTCAGTAATTAACCAAGCAAAAATGTATACAATAATAACTAATGTACAGTAGCTATATTATTTGCTTGACTTTAAGTTGAACAAATTGAACATTAAAGTGATCTATTTGCCTAATTCACTCATGATCAATTGTGATTTAATATAAGTTTCTACATTCAAGTCATTGAAAATAAAATTACTTAATGTGCTTTATTTCACAGAATTGTAGACACATTTGAAACATCTTTATTGTTTATGACATTTACACTGAAAAAAACAAAAAAAAAAAAAAAAAACAGTAACCTAATCACTCACTCATACAAAAATCAAAAATACAAAAATAAAAGTGGTGAGTGTCAGTCCCTTTAACAACAACAATACAAAATCGCAATAATTGTAGTTTCGGAGATCTTCTTCATTTATATGACAATATTCTGATAATCCTACAATGATTTGACTATACTTCCAGACCGAGGGTGGCTACCAAAATCCCAGTCAACTTTTCAGTCCAGAAACAGGTTTGGAGCCCCCTAGAGTCAGTGTTCCCACATGTTTCACATTAATGGCATTGTCAGATATTTTGTTGTTCCCGAGTTTGCTTGAGGGGTATGTTTGGGTGCAGATGTCTTCTCTCAGTGTGTGGACCGTCCATGAGGCAGCAGAGGGGGTGTGGTAAGAGGGAGTAGGAGGAGCTAAGGGTGTGTCAAGAAGTGGGTTTTCACATCTCTGTGTCGGCGTCTGGGGTCTGATTGGCTGAGTGTCCGTTGGTGGTGGGGGCCTGACTAGTGCCGTTTTCAGGAGGTGGGGACTCTCCGTTCACAGTGGGTTTGTCCAAGGGCTCCTGAGGCAGAGGGGCCACAGATACAAGGGTGTTGGCCTGGTTCTCCTCATCCACCTGGAAGGACTCAGCCTAAAAGTCAAAAATAATAGAGAATATGAACATTAGACAGTTAAACTTTAAACTTTTGACTTCACTATATAGGCACAATAGTAATTAAAGGTGCATTGTGCAACTTTTTTGGTGGAAGGATCGTCAAAGCTTTAATAGATTGGAAATATTATTGGTTTGTCTGGAATTTTTCACAGTATGGTATTAAACCTTTGTATCTTCATGGAGAAAAAAACAGATCAAGTTACAGGTTAGATCTGTGGAGAGGCCACCATGCTCACAGTTTCTACCACCTGCAATTAAATAAATGTAAGGAAGAGATGTTTAATGTCATACAGTGGAACATTCCTGGCAGAGCAATAACATATCCATACAAACAAGCAAGTGATGGACCCTCTACCAGAGAAGTTACACAATGCACCTTTAAAGCAGAAGTGTCCAAATTATGTCAGACTAAATGTTGTTACCTTCCTAATGAACTGTCCCATATTACTGTTAGTAGCACTTTTCAATGTGACTTTAATCCTCTACCATCATACTCTTGCTCACAAACAGCTTGGTTTTAAAAATAAGTCTAATAAGGATCAAAACTCCTAAATGCGCCCATCTGATTGATTCACTGTATTGATCATCAGTCTACAGCCCATATGACAGGCCTCCCGTTTCATCTGTGTTTCGATATGTGGCCCAAGGTGAAAACATGTTTGGACACCCCTGAGGGCAAATAATGTCATGGTTTATCCATATCAGACAGTTGTAATTGTATTCCCAGAAAATTACTTTTGGAGGTTTTTCAAATTAAACAAAAAACCTCTTCATTCCAGATGTTTTGTTTATGTTCATGTGGATAAATGATGGCGTTAAGAGCCTATGCCATATAATTCCCAAAACAGTTCAGCTTTTGAAAATTGAGGATAAGAAGGTCATCTGTTCAAAAGTCCCACTCAAACACAGGAAGGTGGGTTTGTTTTGTGGTTGTTGGTTCAAAACAAACACATTTTTGGTTAATGACTTTTATTGGTTTCATCTGTACGTGCTTAGAAGGGCGGTGCTCCAGCTTTATTGCAGTGAAGAAAATGAAACGCACACCAGCTTTCACACACAATCCAAAATGCGCTTTCTGATTGGGAGCCATTATCACAAATAGTTGAGGCCTGCGTCAGAAACCTTTGTCAATAATCACCAAACATGTTGCACAAAAATGGGTGGCTCCACACATGCTAACTCTTATGAAAATGATGTCACGATGAAACAGAACCATATGTCGCCCACTGAAACCACAGAGAGGCCATCGGAGAGTGCTCTGGGGGCATGGACTCTGCAGACTTCAATCTGACCTCAAATCCATATGGGTTTATGCAATATAAACAGTTTGTTCTCCATAAGGGGATGTAGAGTTTGTGTGGCCTGTTGATTTTGTCTAATATGAAACATCCAGGTTTTCATTTTGTTTCAATAAATTGTACATTATATACGAATATGCCAACTGTACTAATAAGCCATGATGTCATGCAGGCTGTGCCATTATAACATTTCAGCTCTAAAACTTTGTTATTCAGTCTCTCTAGACAGCACTACTCACCAGTCGAACACCTTTGGAGTTTTTGCGGTGTGTCTTGAGGTAGTATCCAGCCACCAGCAGAGCAGCCAGGAGCAGACCAGCCAGCAGTATAGAGACAAGGACTAACTTTGAGTTCTTTCCCCAGTGAGGAGTTGCTTCCTCCACATCAGTCTAACACAAAACCAGATAAAAGGTTTGGTTAAACTGAACAAATGTGTTTACACTTTTCATATTTCAACATCATCATTAAAATAAAGCCATATAAATATTACCACAGCAATGTTTAGAGAGAGAGGGATACAATGCAGTCATTAGCAGAACAATCAGGAGTGCTACATCCTGTGACTTTGAAGGCAAAGACTTGTTTTTGTCGGTTTGTTGCGTGTAATGGGCATTGCCTGTTTGTCTAAAACAACTGTAAACTCCTGAGGTGGCGTGTGGAGGTTATGTAAGGCAGATAAAAGAAATGCAGGGTGGGGCCAGCACAGCCACAGCCCCGGACTGAAGCCAAACATGCAGTTGATGTACAGTATTCTGAACATGTAAATTTTTCCTTCCTTTTTTTTTTAAAAAAAAAAGATTAGTCATTCAGGAATATCACAATTACACAACATCAAATACCTGTCCATAGTTGTTTTGTCAACTTACCTTATCTTTAATGTTGTCATTGTTGAACTTGTCAGCCATGCCTCCAACATCACCTGCAAAAAAGAACATTTTAGTTCTCAAAATTGCATATCTAGAACAAAACACATACGATGCAAAAATAAGCACTAAATAAGGACTAAACCAGAACAAAACCAGGACCCCAAACTAAATTAAGTCTAAACCTCAACTACACAAGACTTTGGCATAACCAGAGCTCTACAATTGTAATAGGATTTAAATGGAGTTTTGGGGCTGGAAGTAGTATCTGACTGACCTTCCACATAGTCTCCTGCCACAAGGATCTGGTCTGTGTTGTCCTCTTGGTACAGCTGCAGTTTACAGTCCTCTCCACACAGCTCCTCAAGCACACTTGCAATCTTTGTTCTTGTGTCCTCCTGGAACCAAACATTATTACATTATTATTCTTTTGTATTATGTGAATAGTGTAAGCAAAGAACACCTCACAACTGAATTACATTGTGACCGGTGAAAGACTCAAATATGAAGATAAAGACAAGTTAATAAACTGGTACAATCTCGGATCCTAGTTGTCTATCTACATCGCCAAAGCTCAAATGCCCTATTACACCTTGTGATGTCATGTAGTGGTAGTTTCCTGGTTAACAGCTATCTTTTACCTGTTTGTTCAGTAGGGCTGAAAGTATCCAGATCCTGTATTACCACATAAAGTTTAATAGAAGAACTTAACATAAATGTGGAGGATTTGTGTGTTAAACATGTGTGAATGAAACAAGACACAACTCCAGGTATGTTTGTGATGAGGAAACATAAATCAGAAAATACATAAAACATAAAAACGCTATGTAACTTTTCTTGTGGATGGTCTGCTACCTGCTTGTCTCCATGGAGATGCTTTTGTTACATTTTGTACCTTTAGCATTCACCTTTAGACATGCAGCAAAAGATATGAGCACTACTGTACCAAATAAACACATTTTTCACTCCAGACTAACAGCAGAATACATCAAAACTCAGATGCTATACAAGTTCCTTCAATGCACATACAGAGGTAGAGCCCAGCTGAAATCATAGCTGGCGGTTTTGGACAACCTTACTGATGCTGTGATTCCTGGAGACCTCAAAGCTGTTATTGTAAAGAAAAAACACTAACACACCCACACTACACTCCCACACTGCTGCCCTGGGCATTTCATACAGTGTGCAGCAGTGGGCCCACCCATTGAGAACCTCTCCCTCTCAACACATTAGCAGCTCGCTGTCTCTCCACCTGATAAGATACTAGGTGTACAGTTTATCCCCTACTGTAAAGGAATTTGCTGATTTATTGACATCTATATGTTTAAATGGTCTTTAAGTTCTGAAGGAATTTCCTGTTGAGCAAATGTTAGTACATCCTCACAGCCAAAACCACATTCATATGGAAAAAGGAAAGGGAAAAAATCCTTGAATTTTGTATTGCTAGCAGGCATGGTAGGAAAGTGTTCGCATCAACAATTAGAGCATTGTACTACGATATGTATGGGCAGGTGAACTTACACAGTTGGAGGCGGACTTGAGTTTGAGACTGACAGCATTTTTATCCTGAACAGCTTCCTTACTAACGCAGATGACATCATCTTGTGGAACGGGCTGCAAGCACAAACGTTATCAGTTATTATTAAAGACATTATTTATTTCTGGTATTTAGTCAAACTGTAATTTTGATTTTACATGTTGTTCTTTGTAAATCACTAAAACAGGTCCATTGCCTTGCAGTTAATCATGCCATAACTGATCAGGGCTGGACCATTAATGGTATTACAATATTACATAACACAATGCTATATGTACAGGTTTCAATCTGTTCATAATTGCAATCAAAACACAGAAAATGTAATTTGCAAACAGTAATGCACAGTTCAGTTGACTGCAGAATATCTGATTTGCAGCTCTACACAATCTGTTTTAAATGAATGCGAAAGAAAAATGATAATATTTCTAACTGTCCTTTACCTTGGGCTTATCACCAGGTCCATCTCCTCTGGCCGGGGCAGGGGTCTCAACTTTAGGCCCCTCAGTCTGAACCTCTTCTGGCCTCTGTCCGCCTTCTTCTGGAGCAGCTGGACTACTGTCATCACCTGGAGCAGCTGCTGTCTCAGTCTCTACGGAAGGGAAGACTTGTACCTGTTCCTGTGAATCTCCTGCATCTGAGAGAACACTTTGTTTTTATTTTAATTCTTAGATCATTCATGTGGTTTTACTGAAAAAAAAAAATGTCTTACTAGGGTCTTCAGTGGTCTTGGGAATCATATCTCCTCGAACAAATGCCTCAGCCATACCCACAGTGACCGCTGAGCCTGTCACGACTTCAGCTTCCTGTGCAATGGCTCCTGCAATTTGAAAGGGATATTGAGGTGAGTGCACATACTAACATGTTTTCATTTGACATAAACCTTCCATGTAAATTAAGTGAACTACAGTATCATTTGAAAAAGCTCTTAAGTGTGTTTATACTTAGTAAACTTTTCTAACAAGCAGAATAAGCTGCAGAACGTTGGTGTTGCTTCTCTCTGCATTTACTCTAGTTCATATCTAAAGTCGGATCAGCCATTGTACCTAAGAGCTTTTCAATGCGATTAAAGAGAGTAGAATGTGAATTTGACAGAAATGGAGCTCCAGGACCAGGAAGGGCATTTGCCTTTGACTGATCCTTATCACTATAATAAGGCAGAAGAGAATCATTGATGTATGTCAACATAAAGTAATTCTAATTAACAATTTTCAATTATAAAATGTGACCACAATAGATGTGTAAAATTGGTGAAATTCATTAGTAAATTGCATAAACTGACAACATTTTAGAGCACGTTTCCTTGTTTTGAGTAAAACAGCACCACGCCCTGCTGCAGCAGCCTTTAATGAGTTGCCTGCCTTTCCTGGACTGATCTGCTGGTGTCAAATTAAAAGCACAGGATCCAGAGGTTGAACCCAAATACCCAGCATGCATTCCTCTTGCCCAGATACCCCTCTCTCTCTTTCCCTCTCTCTCCCTGTCTGAAAACAACAGCAGCATTACCTCACTTAGAAAACATCCCAGAATACCTTACCCCTGCAGATCTCATTACGGTTGCCCAGCTCCTGGATTATGTTAACAATCCATGTGAGGTTTGTGCTGGACTCAACTAAATGTATACTCTAATATAGCTACAATTCATCAATTTTAATGCATTTTTTATGGTAACAACCTTATACACTTTGCATCTGCAAATGACTATATTTTTGGCCATGATAATTGTTGACTTGAAAAAAGTAAGTTGTAATAGTTACATGAAACTGAAGCATCATTATTTTTGTTTCACTATCTGCTATGTCATTTGAGGTTGATTCTTGGCACCTCTCATGGAAACGCTATAGTAGCCCTAGTAGTTTAGTTTAATGTTTGAAGGGATCATGTGGAGACATTTTAGGTTTAGAAAAATATAAATACTGTATATAATTGTTCTGAACCAGTTTGTGGCAAAATAGCTAGTTCTATCGGCAGACTTTAAAATTTGAGTATCTTAAATTTTGTGATTTATTTGATCACCATTCTGATTTAGTCTCTATGGGCTTCATCTTGTTCATAGACACCATTTTGAGTACCTGACTATTCAAAAGATATATTTTGTTGTGAACTGTAAATTGACAGTGGTGCAACTTTACACCTTAGCATGAACAAAGACTTAATTTATAGTGAACAAATCATTTATAAAGACTCTGACTTATTAAGGTTTTTTAAGTAGTTATCATACCAAGAAATGTGAATCACCAACATGGCTTTTTGCTCCTTGCTCTCTAGACAATTTGCTGATGCTTCTTCACCTCCTGTGGCCTTCACACATGAGCTGCAGCTCTGTATGTTCACACAGAGGTGGCATTGACACTCATCCCCATGTGAATGACAGACAGACAGGTGCCTGGGCCAGAACAAACACACTCTGTATAGGTCCAACAGGTGGAGCCATAATCCCCAGGGAGGTCTACTGGACATGTTAATGTTACCGTCAGCAACTGTCCTCTGCAGCTGTCTCCTGCTTTTACTGTTACATTTACTTGACTAACTTCAAAATATACTAAGAATTAACTTGTGACATCTTACACTCTGTACTAAGTGTGAATGTGCAAGTGTCAGTTCACCCTATGTTGGCTAATACTAATAAGTAATACTAGTTTTAATTCATTCTTTAAACCAAATATTATGGTACTGGTTTCTAAGCCTTACAGATTGAAAATGTCTTGCCCTGTTCCTTAATGCCTCATTAAATAAATGGAGGTAATCCACGCAACATTAATTGAATGGATAATTGTTTGGAATTTAAATAATTTGCACATAAACCAATAATGACTAATTAGTTAACCATTTTTTTCATTGACTTATTGCCACTCTCCCATCTCTTTTTAATTTCAAAATTAAATGCAGTAAAACTACTGCTTTATGTGCATACTCTGTTTAAAGTCTTCAAAAACATCTCAGTTCAGCATAGCAACAAAGATGTCAAATAAATCTTGAGTGGGGCAACTATCACCAATTGCATGGGTGTGGAACATTGACAGGTCACTGGCTCCGTAACAGAGTCTAGACCTTTGTTAACCTTTTGGCTACATGCTGTCTACGTAGAGCCATATGGGTGGTCTAAGTGTTTATGTTACTAGAGTGGATGTGCCCATAAATCTTGTTTTTCAGGAGTTGACATTTGTCTCTGCCCAGTGATCACTTTTTATCATTCATATGAAGTGGAAAAAAGTACCAGTAACAAATAACTGCCACAAGAAATATTTTTGTGGCTGCTGTTTGGAAACGTTTTTTAAACTATGCCAACCACAATTAGATTATAGTATTACATGGTTGTCTGTTTACATTTGGAGTTTAGGCCTTTACATAACCAACTGTTACAAACATACATTGGGTTAAGTCTACATTTTTTATATTTGAACCATAGAAAGGAAATCTGTCATTCACAAAATGTAAATGTAAAAGTTGTTTGTACTGAAATGAGCACTATAATTGTAACAGAGCTGCTACATTACCACTACACTTTACCTGTTACATGGACCAAAAATATGCTACAGACGAGTCCATTTTATATGACGCAATAGCACATGTGTGTTTAGCTTGTGCCTTTGCTGTGTTGAGTGATACAGTCAGCTGCAGATGTGACTGTTTAAAATAAACACACTTCCTAAAAGCACAACCTATGGCCTCAAACCTCATAAACTAAACCTTGACTACAACTCCTCTGTGATATTTCCCTAATTTGAGCTGATTTAACAGACAAAATAAAGCCAAAGATTTACTGGTATAATAAGTTAAGTGCACAGGAATACCATATTTTAAGTTTATCTATCTAATATTACGTTATGCTTTTCCAATGTTTTCCAATGATGTTGCATGGTCTGGAACTTCATAACTTCGCTTTGTCAAACAAGTGACAACCAATGATATTGTAACTAAATACACACATATATGGACACATCCGAAACACCACACACTTTCTCACTCTTGCGTGCCACTGCTTTGTGTAATGCTCTGAGCAGCAGATATCAGTCGCGTGGCTCACTATCACTGCACAAACACAATGAATCCAAGCCCAATCTCACTAACCAGCCCTGACTCTGTAATTCAACAGCGGCCATGACTTTGTGGCTCTCTCCAAGATTTTCCCACCAGATTGTATGAGTGACGGCTGTGGTCTGGATATGCTCTGACCCCCCTAAACATACACCCCCACTCCCCTACACCCCTACACCATCTCCTGGGACGTCCTATAGAGGAATGTGGCATGGAGCATGGGAGGAGACACGCCCTCTTTCCTCCCGGTTCGAGCTAGCTGTTATAGCTGTGTTTCAGTCACGCACAGCTAATACCAGGCATCCACCGAGGTGAGATGTGGACCTTGAAACACACTACCATAAAACGTATCGGAAAACAACATGTAAGGAGGCCAGCAAAAACAGCTATTTTCTACCGCAGAAGTGAGAAAAAGAATGAACACCCAAGGCAGGATGACAGTAGATATTGGTTGGTTTTCAGATTGCACAATTTGCTATATGAGAGCCAGAAACCTGTATTTCTAAGACAGACCAAAGAAAAAGCTGATGTATATTATCCTGCCATAGTGCTAACTGTTGAAATCATATGTAAGTAGTGGTCATTTTACTTTCCTAATTAACTTCTTCCACATCTAATGTACTGTATCACATCTGTAACAACTACATCTCTGACTTCCTCACTTCTGCTGAGCGCCTTGAGAAACATGAACCAGCTGTTGGATGTTTTAAAATGGGTAGACCCTCAATCGGACCTCAGACTCTGTTGCTCCTTTTGAAGAGTCCTGTGCTAAATTCTTAGATTGACCAAAGTCTAAATATACAGTATATCCCATAGTACCAGTAGTGTGAACCCTGTGTCGTTTAATGGTCCATGGAGAGGTGCTAATGGGCAGCACACATTGGTCAAACAGTTTCTGTAAAAGTTTAAATGTTTGAGGTTTAACAAGCACCCTTCCTGTTACAATCAGCACTCTAATTGTTACCGTATGATATTGTATAATAGATATGCAAATATCTTTCTCAAACTGTGATCAAAGAAAACCACAAAAGTACAAGTTTTATCCTTATTAAGTCTTGCTTTTTGATGTTGGGAGTTGTTGATGGTTTGAGCCTATACTTTATTTTTGTTAAACAGGAGTAAGTCCTGATAAAGACTTAATTTCCATTCATTTTAGTTAGTTAGAAAGTCAAACAACTCCTGTAGTGTTTAAGAACTGCTGGTACATCATTTGGGTCAGTCGCTTTGGCACTCCCAACAGCATATTTCTGGCATTTATGAGTCTGAATGTAGATGTCCTAATTTTGTCTTTGGCAGGGCGACAGTACAGGAGCCCAGTTAGCCCAGATCTATATCCACCCCTTTGACATGACATCCATATTTGTGTGCACATTCTCAAAATAGTGGCCATGTTTCCATCTTCTGGAGGTGTTTGAATGCTTGACATGGTGGATATTGGGTTAAGGTTATGAGAAGGGGCCGAGTGTGAAAGAATGTTCAGTCTGGGAATGTTGATGCTTAAACATCTTAGTATTGCTTTTAAACATTCCCCCAGTCATATTGTCAACACGATTTTTGTCTACTGCAAACCTCAAACCTATGCAAACCTACAAAAAATATAGTGGGAAAACATTTCAGCTTTTCAATTCTTAAGTCAAGGCCAATGCCAAGCATGCCATTACAACTGCACTAGGGGCAAGGGCAGTCAGACTGATGGTAAATTTGAATATACATTAAATGAATAAAAATGTAACTATAATAAAATAAAGTGGGTGTATTCAACTATCGACTTAGGTCACCTTATTTTGGATTTGCATTGACTTATTTAACTTCCTTTTGTATTTACATTTGTATTAACAGATAAATTACTGTATATAAACAAAACACGGCTATTTTAATGTTGTTTTCGCCAAGTATAATATTATGATTTAATATCCTGCTTTTGGTCCAAATGCATGAGTTAAGAGTATGCAGAGGAATGTGACATTGGAGACTGGTCCCTTCGGGTTAAACATGCCATGCAACTCAAACCACGCAGGAACAACAGAAAGCTAACCCCACCGTCTTGACCCCCATTTTGCCCCCTCCACTCCTTTATATGGTTCCTGTCATACCAATTATCAGTTGTAGTAAGTCTCCTTTCTCATGTCTTGCTAGGAGTAGAGAATATAAATTATAACAGTTATGGTTTACAGTTATATTGAGGTTCTAAGGGGTCACAAACTTACAGTGTAGTGCATTTAGCGCAGCAGATGGCATAGGCCTATCAGAAAAACAAAGACTAGACTCATTGGAAGGAGCAGTATTTGAAGTAGTCATATGTGATGTTAGAAGCCCAATGTTTTAAAGCGGGATCAGTTCATTTATTAAGTGATCATGCTAACTCTGATGGACTTAATTGTATCAAAATTTTCTATTCCACTGCAAGCCTTGTTCTTGAGCTTACCCCTCGGTCCTTATCTACCATTTTCTGGGGACCACAATCAGGAAGCATGACATCTGCATTCAATTGCGAACATTATATCACCCCCCTAGGACCCAAATCTGGCTCAACCCAGCCCCCAACTCTCATTCTGCATTTATGGTTTCACTTCCATTACCTCAAGAGCAAGCACCAGTCTAGTTTAGTGAGAGTATGCAGGTAGACCGTTAGCAGATCCAGTTGCACTGTGAGCCAAATCGGGACGTCAATACCTTGGGGGGCTTAACATTGATTTTCTCCAGAACAATTCTAGGAAGGATGGGTTTGAAAACAGCCATTAGGACCTGGAGTTAAAGTGCACTTATGTTCAAGTTGTTTTGAATCATGAGTATTTTCACCAAGTTTTTACAGTACTGGATGCCATTTTACTCCCCCAGCTCTCCCTTTTGTGCCCTTGGACTCAGCTCATAGATCACAGCCCCAATCTGGCGCCCGCCACATGTTTTAAAGTGGTTTGTTTGGCTGTACATTGTCAAGGCCTCTGAAGGGTACAAGAACCCAGTGTGGGTCTTTTAAAGGTGCTCTGGGTAACTTTTCTGAAGGAAGATCCACAACCTTCTTGGCTTTTCCATAGTAAGCTCCATGGAGACTAGCCAGAAGTGCCCCCCTCTCAAAAAAAAAAAAAAAACAACAACAAATATAAGACTAGTGCACCTTTAATGATGCTGAGACAATTTTTATTTTTTTTTTTAGGATATGTGGTGGTGCTGTACAACAATAACATTAACAATACAGTTCTTCAGTTTCTCTGCAAACTGAGATCTTTTTTTAGTTTTATTACATTTCGGTTAGCAAAGCAGCAGCAGTGCCTTGTGATAGTATCATAAGTATCATAGTTTGTGTCAGTGATATATGTAGTACTGTTTACAATATGGTATATGAAGTTAGGATTTGGTCAAAATAGTCTACTCTCACCTAATTTAGTACAATTTTAAAAAGGAAAAAGTCCAGACAACCAAACTTATTTATTTATTTTTAAACCTTTTGGATAATCTCAAACGCTACCATAGTATAGCATACAGATTTTTGTACTGCATTTGCCTTTGTTTTGTTGCGTTCCTTGAGCTATATTTCTTCAAAAAGGAGGATTTTCCTGTTGTCATTATGTTCAGGGCAAACAATGATTTCCATGATTACATGCTGCAGGGCTGGCACTGGGGTTGGCCAGACTACAAGTTAACTACAGAGACTTAAGAAACCACTTCAGAGGAGATGCAACTTAAGGCTGTATTATGTTTATAAGTAAGTTACAACTCACAGATTCTTTTATATTGAAGCTCACATTGCACTCATTGAATTACATTTTTGCTCAACCATACTACTCATAGCTAAGCGTGCCCAGTGCTTCTTGTGATCATGTCCTTGCTTTGATGGCACTCTTGTCACGCACACTCCCCTGGCTAAAGTTACGCTTGGTAACATCTGTGAATCTGACCTCACCACACCAGACTGTACAGTTAGCCACAGTTAGCCTCAGCCATGCTTGCATAACTACACCCAGTGGATAGGAAAACACGGCAGAATTGAAAGTACTCATTATTGGTAATTAAAAATACTTTAACCGCTTCAATTGCTGTTGCTACACATGTTTAATGATATTACTAGCACTATTAGGCCTATCTGTTGTCGATTACTGAGGTGAGTGTAGCCAAACTTTCCTCCAACAAGATAAAAACTTACTACAAGAACTACAATTGCAACAACTACTGCTACTATTAGGGTAATTTACAAAGCAGGAGTTGTGAGGACAGTGTAACTTTTATCTTATGGTGCTTTGATTTTATTCTTTTGTACATTTTGCATGTTCCAGTACTGTTACTTTCTGACATGCACATTTGACATAGATTTTCAATATCACATGTTTGCAATTTTCTCTTTCATGGGTTAAAATCACATTATGTTTAGCTGACAAATACAGCCTATTTGGACATGTAGAGCTGAATCTTTAGGTAGAAATCATGTCAAGCCACTCTGATTTTCTCAATCTGATCCAGCTGCCCCTCGCCGATCATGATCTCATCCCTATAAGCTGCATCCCATGGACAGGACACATGGTTCAAATTAAGCAATCCACTGTGTGATTTATATCAAGCCACAACATCGCGGGTCCAGGCTTAAAAAGCAAGGCGGGATTTCCCTAGATCCATTTTGTAACCCCGACTTAAAGTGTTTATCTAAATGTAAACATGATGGATTGCTGAAAGAACTCATCTTTTTTGTGACTGTCACTGATATGTTATTCTTTGCTTCATCCATTGATTTTTAATGGGGCCACTTCAGAGAATTTATGGACAACGACTCAGGGCTGACCTGCCTTAAGTCCTTCTACAGGATTTTAATCATTTAGAAACATAAGGTTTTCATTGCCTCTTTTGGTCTGGGTTTGTACTTTATTCTGTTAGTTTTGTCATGCATGAATGAATGAGAACTTGGAACCAAACTCTGGAACTTTAGGCTTCAAATGGCAAAAACAAAATGCATAGGAGTACATGCAATTATATGTCCAACAGAAACAGCAAAAGTTTATGAATTCCATAAATGTATGGAATTTGTAAAGTTTTAAAGAAAAACTAAATAAAAAATAGTCCAAGGGTAAATGCCCTCACACCCTCACAGCTCACAGATATCTCCAACTATCAAGTTTGATCTTTGTTGTCAAAATGTTTCTGAACCTGCAGCCTTAATTTCTCTAAAACATTGCACAAAACACTTTCCATATTTAAATGCAAGATTATATTCAAATACTACCCCCCCAAAAAAACATAGGTTCACCGTCTTTTTTCTTTCTATAAAAGCATATCATCTTTCCCCATCCTCCTTTGTCTGCCTGAGGATATTGGCAACTAAAGTTTCTATTCAATGTCCTTCACAAAACCTCACATTTGGATCATATCTCACTTCATCTTTTTATCTGCTGTTTATAGCATCACACATTCCAGACTGGGACAAGGTTGTAGGGTTAAAACCAGGCTGCAACTTCATCCACACAAACAAACACTCCTCCAGCGTGCAGGACCCCACCCCTCCAGGCCCACTCTCTCTACCCAAATTTAAAACATAATTCTTACCATTTGAGAGTAAAGCGATGAGAAGAAGAGTAATAGTGGTCATTTTGCACAAGATCAGTCTCTGTATAGATGCTGCCATTGTCCTGGGTGAGTCCAACTCGAATGGGATGAGAGGGCGGGTTTCGAAGAAGAGAAGAAAAAAAAATGGAGGGAAAGAAATAGAAGCTGGAGTGGGGCAGTGGAGGATAGGGTTTCCTGTAAGCACACAGGGACAGCCTGGATAAAGCAGCACTTGTGCTCAGTCACACTTTATATAGTACCACCCCTCCCTCCTGTGACTACTCCTCCCCCCCAGCGTGGAGGCCCGGCCCTGTATGCCCCTCCACATGTGCCCCCACCCGCTGCAAGGAGCAACAGATAGTCGCTTTTGGGGTGCCTCCACAACTTCTGCTGCATTCTTGAAATAGTGCAGATATAGGTCTGCATTACTAATAGTGAAAATTTAGTGACAAATATTGCAGATAATTAATATTGCAATAAGAATACATTTTCTTTTTCATTTCAGTTTTTTTTTCACTTTTGCAAAAACTAAATAAAATGTGTTTTGACTCAGTAAGAAGAGCATATATTCCTGAATTAGAAGATTTTAGGTTGAGTCAAGATCTGGCCATGTTCTCTTTAACATTGCAAAATAGAATTAGCATGACATATATCCCTGGAAGACATACATTTTAAGAAATATATCTATGTGTACAGTACACCCTACCCACAGTATCTGAGTAGTCCACTGCTCTATGGGAAAACTACAGTATTATTAATTAATATTCCAAATCAATGCACAGTTGTTGGAAGACTTTTGATGTCCTAACTCGAGTAATAGACCAGTTCAGCCTTCTACATATGTTCATATTAGCAGACAAATCACTTATTTACAATGATCCAGACTTTTATCTTTTGCACTTTATGGCTGCAAACAGCAATGGCAAGTCTTCTCTATTTGTGAACTCCATCTGGAACTAGCACACAATGAAAGGTGATAGCAGACAATAGACTGTGGCAGCACTGCATCTAATAGGCTTAGAAATGTCCCAGAATATTAAAGCTGCAAAACAATGGCGTCCACCACTGTTATGCTAATGCTATTAATCCATTTGGTAGAGTTCTAGCAGGTTTCCTTCATCACTCAGCAAAGCCATCAATCAACATCTGTGTTAGCAAAGACACCATGGACCTTGCTTCAACCTTTCACACATGGCAGAAAGACCCACCCCCCAATCATCCAACTTAAAGAGCTTTGCCCATACTTTTGTTAGCTTTGAAACATCTGGAACCATTGCAGAAAGTATGTTAAAAGACTCATTAAAAGATTTCTTACACACAAAAAGTATCACAATGAGTATGGTGCTAAATACTAATATTATAATATATTAATACGCTTGTAAATGAATACTTTGCAGTGTCCCTATATTGGCCCCCATTTCCTCCCACGTGAGCCTGCTCCACTACACCCCCACCCTCACCCCTCAGTATTCACCTCAGACAGCGGGGTGTTGAGGTGGCCAATTGGAGCCTAGCTGTGATTCCAGATGAGCAGAAGCAATGGTGCGGTAGTCAACCCAGCTGTGCAGTAGTAATAGTAATAGATGTTGGTAGTAGAAGTCGTTGTGTCCTCCTGGTAAAATATTTGTTACAGTGTGAGCTTGTGACATGTGGTGAATCACGGATAGATGTCAAATGGAAACAAGAACTGCTGACCTTATGGCCTTAACAGTAAAGCAAACACCTACATTTGTTCATTACACATACGCCTTTCTTACAACATTTATTCTTGAGTTTTTATTTACTTCATGGCCACCAGCATAAGACAAAATTAGCTTTTGTCAAATTTTCATTCATTATTATACAAAACTTTAATCATGTTAGAATGTTGTTACCTCCTATGTTGTTGTTTCCCATTGTCACACGTTTGAGTAATTCTTTATTATTTGTCTAATTCTCCAAAGCTCAAAATGCTTGGTTCGGTTGTTCAGTAGAGATTGGAAATTTCCGGGCTGAAATGATCCAAATAATTTGAGCACTTTCCTGTATTACTAGATGACATCACAAGGTAGAAGTGTTTTCAGTTTGAGAGAAAAACTCAGCCAAAATATGCAGGGTTTGTGCGTTAAACATGTGTGGATTAAATAAAACACAACTACATGTATGTTTTTGAGGAGGTAACAATGCTCTGACATGGGTTAAAGCTCACAAGAGTCAATTTTGCGTCCATATGCATAAGAAATATTATAAAATAGATCAGAAAATAGCATAATACGGGCCTTTTAAGTGCCATGATTACGCAGTCCAATTTAATTCTGAGGGTTGCCACAGCCACAACAGATCAAAGTCACTTGTTTGTACCAGTCTCATGATCAAATAATGTGTGACAATTGGGTCAGGAATGGAATCTTAAATAGTTTGAAACAGTAAACAGATAATTTGATGTCTCCCCAACAGAGAAAAGAGTTGTTATTATATGCATGTTTACACACACCACAAATTATTACAGTTATGCATTAGGCACAAAGCTGTATGGTCCATTCTCAGTCAAAGTCTGCTGGAACATATTTGTGTGCAGTGTGTCCATAGGTTCTCCAGGCCCGGCTTCATATGGTTTTATTTGTTTATAGTGTATTGACTGTTCTGCACATCTGCTGAGCTTTATGGACATTCAAACATGCCCCCTCCCTCCTCTGAACTCTGTGGACTGTTTCCTCGGGAACAGTACGTTGCAATGTACCTTGTATCTGCTTCTAAGAGGGAGTTGGTGCTCCAATCCAAATCCAAATTTATGCACATACAGTATGAATCAGTAACCTGCCTTCCTGTTTCTCTAGAATTGATTCATTTTCCTGTTTACACATATTTAAAATACAAGTCCAGCTGACTCATGCATGAAAGGATATTTGGTAAAACTTAACTACACATAATTAGTATTAATAAAGTTTACAGCAGGACTTCATTATAATTAACAAATTATTTATTAAGAATGATTCAGGCCCATGGACTCAGTACTTATGGTCTAATCTTAACTCGTAACCCTAATGTCTAACCCCTTAATTATGTAGTAATTAAGCCTTAATAAACTATTGATTCTAAACAATTTGCTCATGACTTATTAGAGCTAATTAAAGTGTAGTTATTACAGGCGTTAGTCTTTGTAACAAGATATCCTTTCACAAACACATGCACCACGTAACTTTTAAGTTGGATGTTCGACACCAGCTTGTTTCTATGGATATGTCACTGCTCCGCTTTGAATGTTCCACAATATAATATTCAACAGGTCTGCCTCACATTGATTCAATTACAGGTGGTTTTATTGCTCAAAAATGCCTATAAAAACAGGCATTCTCACTGAGAGTGGGGGGTTGCCTCTTCACAGATCTGACCATTTGGCCAGGTTTGGTCTTCATGATAATAGAAAGGTTTAATGCCATACTGTGAAATATTTTAGACAAAGCAATAACATCCCCATGGAGAAAATCAGGTGGCAGATCCTCTACCAGAAAAGTAATACAATGCACATTTAACTTATAACTGATATTTGTTAATTACTGAGTTCTACTAAAATTTGGATCAAAATGCAATTCACTTAAAAATCAATATCAGCCTTTCTTGAAAATTTTTAAATGCCCAATCATTTGGCAAAAATGTTATGTGTTTTGTTTTCAACTGCTCAAATGTTTTTTTGAGACTATATTTGACTGTTTGGTGAGTACACTCTTGTGAAACACTTTCTACCATCTAAAACATGTGTCCCTAGAGAAAGCAGATGATGGATTCAGCATCAAACCAAAGGAGTTCCCTCGTGGCTCACCCTATACTTTTAGACCACAAGAATCTCAGGGATGTCGCCAAGTATTTAGTGAATGTGCCAGTATTTCAGCACGCACGAGAACTCCTCCTTATTAAACAGTCATGCCAGAGCACATGTGGATCCCATATTAAATAAATAGTGTATGTCTCTCACACTCGTGTAAAGGGAGGTTAGGTGTGAGGAAAAACAGAGCTCCTCTCACTTATGTTATGGTCTTTCTATATCTCTGAAGCTGTATGTCATCTAAACAAGTTAGGAATTATTAATTGATTTTGATATTTTTTAAAATACCAAGATAAAATGACAAAATGAGAGATTCAAAAGGGGTTAAAGGGGTCAAACATTGTATTATCCTAACCATTCACAAAAGAGCACATGTGTATCAGATTTCAGAGGGCAGTTCTGTGCTCTTTTAGAATGGGATGGCCTGAGGGATGGAACTTAAGAATGAATTTGAAAAAAGATGACTTGAACTTTTCCCCCCTCTTTTTTTATATCTGAAACTATTTTGTGCCAGTTATTTTGCACAATTTTTCGGGCATGGCAAAGGGCAAGCAGTTTGAACAAATCCACTATTGTGCTTGCCGGGGCTAATAGTCTACAACAGGACACCATAAAATTGCCTCCGGCAGACAGGAAGTGTTCAAATATATTTTATGTGGACATCTTTAGAGGCTGAAAAAAAAAAAAGAAGGTTATTGTTTATTGATCGTCAATCTTGGGAAATAACTGAAATAATGTACTGAGAATACATTCTGAATACTAATTTTGAGTACCTGTATTCCAGTACAGTTACTTTTTCATTTGGTGGTATTCAGAATACAGTTACTTTTCTCAAATCAAAGGAATATATTGTCAAATTGCACAGAATTAATGAGAAAAATATAAAACACTGCTTTTGTTCATGTGATTTTTCCTTCTCTGACCAGTGATAAACAAATGCATAAAAAAATGTGAAACAAATATCAAGCTGATTTTTTGCACAATAATTTAAATGCATCCCTGTGTCAAAGTATTCCAAGTAGTCCGAATAAAGTACTTTGATTGGCCCATGTATCAGAATAAATAACAAAATTTTAAGGCAGGTATTCAGTATTCTATAACAATTTCTACATTTTCAAACATACATTCCTATTTTTCAGAATAAAAAAAACAAGCAAAAAAAACAAAAAAACAAAACAAAACTTGATGTTTGATTCTGATTGTACAATAGGTTCATTCATGCCTAAAAGTTAGCGGATGTTCTATCCTCAGGCTGCAAGGTTTAATGGCCTTTGTCACTGGCACATGCTTAACCTTTGACCCCACATTCAATCGTATGGAGGGAAGATGGTCACATGACTTCTGCCTCTTGCGCTTTAACTGTTCAGCTACTTTCTGCATGTCTAAAATGTTTGTGATAATTGTGGCCAGAAGAGGGCGCTGCTAGACTGATGTAAACTTGGATGTGAGTCGTTACCTGTGCATGGATGATGGTCTTTGCAGAGTTTGAAGAGTACGTGCAGCTACGTTTACTGAACTGTATTTCTTTAGGTTCGCAGACACTACTTTGTACTTCACTCTGAGTACTATTATTTTGAAGTAGCTGTATCCATTTCTATGTGTTTGCTCTGTTATATATGGGCATCATTCCGTTTAAAGGGGGAAATTTACATACTAACCCTGTCAGTAACTGAATTAAGAGGCTTCAGCTGAGAGTTTGGCCTCTTCATAAATTCCTCTTCACAAATTACGCATCCAGCCTGCAATTCCCCCCTGAGAACATTAGGTGGCAGTACCATCATTATTTTAAGCTTCTGGTCACATTGGGTCTATTGATCGCAGTGTGATACAGGCAATTTGTGCATTTACTTATGACTTCATGACTCAGAGTAAAAGCTTCAGCGGAGTCTGTGAATTACAAGCCACATGTTTTATTTTCCAGCTGAGTATAGCTCACTTAAGACTCATATTAACTGGACTACAGGCCTGTTGTGACCCCTAATGGCAGTAAGTTAAAGATGAACGGTGTTGGGAGTAACGCATTATAAAAGTAATGTACAGTAATGCGTTGATTTTTGCTTTGTAAGGCATTACAGGGGAAAAAATTGTAATATTTTACACGGTACAAATGTGAGTAACGCACGTTACAATGCTTTTTTTAACCTGGATTGAAGTGGTGGGTTTTTCTTCATAGAAATTCGCTAAAATCACCATGAAATCGGCAGCGGTGAAACGCCAGAGACGCGGCCGGATAAACCTTCAGTTAACCGCGGGTGAAAGGACCGACCCAGAACTCTACGCTTTTTAGACCTGGTTTAGACCTGGTTTAGACCTGGGTCACTTCTGGTTTAGACCTGGTTTACAGTCGTCCCTCGCTCTAACGCGGTTCACTTTTCGCGGTCTCGCTGTTTCGCTGTTTTGTTTTTTTTATTTTTTTGTGCAGTTTTGATGCCTTTTGTTTTTAGTGTATGAACACGTATTGCGTTCCTCCCGCTGCGTCCTGATCGATTAAGGGACTCCTGTCTCCTGTACAGTACAGAATGTGTTCAGCTGCCAAATTTAAATAAATGTTCAATCTGTATCAGTGTGATTCTGAAGTGCTGTATGTCTGCAAGTTTTCTCTCCGACAAAATCCACAACGTTGACGAAATGTTCTTCACTGACAAAGTCTCCTGCGCTCACACCCAAAAGACACAGGACGATGCAAACCATCGCACAAAAAGTTAGACTTCTGGACACGTTGAAGGAAGGTAGAAGTTACGCGCTGTAGCAGAGTTTTGCACCGGGTCTTGTACCCGCAAATAGTTGCTGAAATTAGGACCGCGAGCCCGAGCAGCAGGGTGTCTGTAAAGAGCGATCGGGCGACAGCCGCTCTTACCTCCATGAGGTGCGGAGCAGAGCCGCTCCTTTCTCCTGTGGTCTCCTTCGAGCCCATCCTGACAGTGAGTCCTGTTTTAGTCCTAGTTCAGTTCTGGTTTAGTCCTCCTCTTCAGTCCTGGAATCAGTCTGAGGTTAGTCCTGTTATAGTCCTGGTTTAGTCCTGGTTCAGCTCTGGTTTAGTCCTGTTTAGACCTGGTTTAGTCCTGGTTCAGTTCATATACGGCTCAAAAGTTCAGCTTTTTCGCAGTTATTTTGGTGAGAGTAACTTAAAGTAATGCAATAGTAATGTAACGCCTTACATTTTAAATGCAGTAATATTGTAATGTAACGAATTACTTTGAAATGACAGTAATAAGTAATAAATAACACATTACAGTTTTAAAGTAACTTGCCCAACAGTGAAGATGAATGAATAAAAACCTATTCTAATGGCGTGTTTATTTTGTGCCCATACTTGGACACCTTGGAACAGTGTGGATGTATCTGTTGCGTTCATTGACAATTAAAAAGTTGCTGTGCCCAAACCACATGCCGCTTTCCAAAGCACAAAGAACAACTGCCAAGCCTTGATAGAGTTATAATGGATTACTAATGGCGCCAGCAGCTTTAAAAATCTGTCCGTTCCTCTTCAGACCCATCAGGCCAGACGTCCCGCAGCTCTCGCTCCTGTCAGTTTCTCTTTCTTTCTTTCTTTTTTTTTTTTTTTTTTTTTTTTGTCCTAATCATGTTCTCCTGCATAGACCCCATGCGCGTAAGGTGAGGCGCTTTGACAGACGCACAGGCAGAGGCAAGAGCGGGGGAGAGATGGGAAAGGCGCGAGCTTTGGCAGGTGAGAGGTGCAGTACTGGGTAAGGGCGGGGGCCACCTCCAGCTCTATCTGGCAGGTGTAAGGGCAGGGGTTGACTTCATACTCTGGGTCCCTCCCCCCACATTTCTGCACTCTCTGCTCGCCTTGCCCAGTGGCCCCCAGGGTTAAACATGAATAATGAATCCATAGCGCCTTATGGCAAGTGCAGCGCAGCCCCTTTATATACCGCACTAAATATTGTCACAGCACTGTACGTCTGCCTCACTCAGGATGTGTTTTATTTGGCACAGTTCAAAGGGACTCGGTAATGCACAGATTTTTATAGTTGGTTCAGTGAGGTAAGGTGAAAAATGTTGTCAGTATTTACTCTCAGTTTTTTGTTATCCCCAACAGCAGCTCTTTGAGACATTTGCAAGGTGTACATGTAACTTTTCTGGCAATGGGTCCAGAACGTGCTCGAATCCATTTGATTATCTTCACATCATGGCATGTATCTGTTAATTTTTTATATATTTTTTTTAATTAGCCAGAGTGCCTCGGAGCAACGTCATACCTTAGTAAATGTATTCATCATTTCAGAATACAATGTAGAATTTGGGATGTATCTACTTCCATCGAGACAAGCAAGTGACGCCACCCAGCCAAGTCACAGGTCATCTCTGTGGAGACTAGAGGAAAGCTTTCACAGCAAGAACACATGTTTTTTTTCCTTTTTCCTGCATCTATTATCAAATCAAATCTAGCAGACAAATGTAATAGTAATGGCGCTGTGTTCAGTACTATTTCATTTGCAGTTCTTATGAGGTATTATGGGCAAATTTAATATGAGCCACTTCAGGTGATGTGTGCAATTAAGCAAATCAAGTTTTTTTTGGCAGTGAGTCAGGCTAGAGGGTTTTCATGTGTTTCTGTAAATCCTGCACTCAGGGTTATCTCAAGGGCACCCTGGCTTCAGCCCTGATCCAAAGGCATCCATGTCCAGGTTATATGACGTCTCCTAATTGCTCAGAATGAGAGGATGGGGCAGTGGTTGCTTGTCAGTCTTCTTTAGCAATTAACTGAATTTCTAGGGTGTACCTCACCTCAGGCCCATAGTTGCTGTCATTTCATAACAGGAAAAAAAGAGATGAATACTTAGGAAGCCAGGACACCATATACTTGAGTTTTATAGAAAATAAAACTGGCAAGTCTGTACCAATAGGAAAGATCTACATTTTTAAAGCTTTAGTGTTGCTCTCATCTATCTCAGATCAAAACTGCATCCTTATTCTCTTCAATATCCAACACATCTGAAGATTTCTATTTTCTATTTCTGTATTTATATATATGCTGTATATAGTTTCCAATGAATAGGTGCATTTATTCCTTAATGAAATATTAAACAGTTTTTTTTTTTTTTTGTCAGAATAGAAATCAGACCTTTGTGAGTAATCATGTGTAATATATTGTATGGGATTGCATCTCCTGTATTAAAAAAAGGATATTTTTTCTCTAATCACTTAAGATCCAGACAATAACAAATTATGTTGTGAATAGTGTAAATAAACATGTGCAAAACAAACAAAAAACATAAGAAATAACACACCAGGCTAATATTAGTTTCATCCGTTGCTTATTTTATGTATAACAACAGTACAAAGTGAATCTTTCCCTTGCAAAATAGGAGTGTTTTATATTTACAATATTTATACAATAATATATAGTTGTAAAAAAACAAAAAAAAACACAGTAAATGTTTGACAGAATATTGCACGGCACATTTATAAATAAACATATTCACACAGAAAACAGATGAGTTCTGCCATAGGTCAACACTTAACAGGAAATGGGCTCATTATTTCTCTTTTATTTATTCATTTTTTAAATAATGAATCAAGGTCCATTTGGGAGCACTGTTCCCATCGACACAGAAATGGTACAGAGCTTTCAAGTACCATTTAGTGATTTTAAGTACAGTACATAAAAAGACTTGAAAATTTAATCGTTAAAAAGATACAAAACAAAAACCCTGATTAAAACAAAGCCGTTTTACCTTCAGATATGGCAATAAATACAGCAGCGAGCGGACGCTAAGCAGTCTGACAATGTACATCAGGACATAGAAGTAAAAGACACAGTGAAATGTGAAATGGTCCAAAAATATTTAGACTTACAATACATTAACTTCAATACTGCTACTAAAGTCAGATTAAAAGCACTATGTAACTTTTTTGGTGGAGGGTCCGTCACCTGCTTGTCTACATAGAAATGTTATTGTCTGCAATGTCTAACAATATCGCATTAAAAGGTGACACCAATATGCCAAGTTACAGGTCAGATCTGTGGAGAAGGAACCCCACTCACACTAAGAATGCATGTTTTGGCAATAACTGAATCAGCGTAAGATAGATATGTTTAATGCCATACTGTGGAACACTCCGGGCAAAGTAGAGACAAGTTACATAGCACCTTTAATAAATCCACATGTGTTTGAGGCTATAAGGAGCACCTACTTCACCTACTTTCGAGAACAACTGAAAAGAAAATAAAACCTCCAATTTTTATCCCAGAATGTGTTTTGTTTAAATACTTCAATATGTAATATTATATCTGGAAATTGCTGAAATTGCTGTCCCAAACCAAAACAATGAGGATCAGGAACATTTTCCAGGATGTAAATCACAGCACATATTAAAGTGACTGGAGATAAAAGCTAAAAGGAAGGAAAAGGATGCTAGTAGCCATAATTGCTCTTTGTCCTCAGACCTCATATGACATGTCTAAGTACCTTTTTATTCAAATTTTTCAGCTTGAGTGAATATATTAATGTCAATGAGGTTCACTGCAAGTAGGTGTTTCTAATATCTCATCCAATGTGGAATTCAAGTATCACACTCAATGTAAACAATGACTGATGAGAATAAGGGTTGAGGGGACTTGGTGGGGTATGGGTGGGGTCAGTGTCGCCCCATTTGGGTTAATCTGACCCAGGATCAGTGCTCGTAGGGTCCATTAATCATGCTTTCTTCCACAGTTCAATTTGTCCCACATACTTATCTCTGAGTGGCTGAATTAGCGTTCCATAGATCATGACTGTAAAAAATTACCTATCGCAAATGGGATCTGTCTTTTTCTGTACAATGGCATCTTATATTAATAGCTTTCTCCAAGAGCATTTAACATAAATGAAAGATGGGACATATTATATTTGGCAACAAACGCCAAGGATTGGGTCTTGATATATCACCGTATATGTATAAAATATGAAAGTAATGCATTTTCAAGTCTCAGTTCGTTAAATGACAAATGCACATTTTGGCGTACCATGACAGTTTTTGCTAAGGCGATACACTACAGTCAAAGGTACAGATCTCAGAAAATATTTTTAAGGTATTTTTTATTAAAATATTTGATTTTCTTATAAATTTAGTGAAAATTTACAATATTTTTTTAACTATGCTTTTTTCGTAGTGATGCCAATAAATCAAGTAGTAGTGCCTTGTCTTAAACCTTTGTTGACACTTCATAAACAATATCTCCTGGAGACATCAAAAACGGGGTTGACAACATACACATTCCGGCTTTAAATGGTCCCCACAAACCAATGACACTCCGTTTGGATATGTTAAAAAAAAGTCTTTCATTTTTGACACTAAAATACTCTCTTGCTTTTAATAAGTCCCAGTCTTTGTCCGAGTCCGTTCAGTGACTTTTCAAGTTTCACCATTCTTTATTAAGTGCTGTGGTCTTCAGAGATCCAGCCATGCCACGCTCTCACATATTAAGTAAAAACTACAAAGACAAACCATTACCCAGCGGGAAAGCACAGTGCCAAATGCAGCCGCTGCGATGGCCCAAATCCTCTTTCTCTCCCATTCTCTCTTGTCTCTATACGAGCATTTCAGGAGTTGGAAATTTGCCGGTTGGATTTTGTTCTAAAAAGAGGGATGACACTGGACTGGAACGTGGAGCTTTGGGATTCTTCAGTGTTTGATGTGTGCTGTGGTTTGTGTAAAGTATGCATTGTCCTTTTATACATTAGGCCCAAGGCTATGCACACTTTACTGTAAATGTGATTGTACATATGCATTTGTCAACCCAAAATGTAACTATATGACATTTCCACAGAGCCAATAACCATTTAAAGGTGAAGACGCCGAAACTGATAATGTGAATGTTTTACCTGGCATGTTCCACAAAAGGGCAACACATTCTATGAAGTCAAGCAAGTTACTCCACAAATTCTTTTTGCAGTAAAATGTCTGTAACTGAATAAATGGAAGATAGATTTATACCATATTATGGAACATTTCAGGCATAGCAATAATATTTTAGTCAGATGAGAGCTGGTAAACCCTCAACTAGAAAACTGACATCATGAAATTAACCATAAAATGGAAGCACATTTTCAATTCACTAGGGACTAAGATCGGCCTGACAAATCAAATTCTGGACAGTCTTATATACCGGTACTAACACTGCAAATGTTTTGTTGTTTTCTATGACAATAAAGTCTTGAATCATGTATTAATGTGAATTCAGAGATGTTTATCTTGATTTGAGCAGTTTTACTATTTTTGGATTTATCTAGTTTAGATTGTGAATTGCTAGATAATCATTTCTAAAAGCCTTTCAGGTCCCCATTCTGCAAATCCATAATACATCCAATGAGTGAAAGCAAGACTAAACAACGGCAAGAAAAAGCCATGCTAATGATGACCATGGCATGGCATGCTAAGTAGCCAATGTGCCATATACCTTTTATATTACGTTTGCATTACGTTTGTAAATAAATGATTTTGTCCAATGTACTGCCCTAATACATGTCTTGTACATGTAAACTGTGAAATGTCAAATAGCCACAATAATAGGTTCCACTAGTGCACATCAGTGTAGGTGTAAGTGTGTACTTGACTTGTAGTGTGGGGTACAGCTCTCAGCTCTCTGCAGACATGGCGCAGATGATCTGCTCCACTTTATATGCCAGCTTCTGCTTCTGGGCTTGTTCATCGTGCTCCAGTGCCTCGGTGATCTATCGCACACACATGCATGATTACATTAGTATGGTAACTGTGAGCCAGTGAAGAATGGCACAAGGCATGCTATTAGTCAGCTACGGTTTCCAAATGACAAATATGCGCATTATCCATTAAGCAGCCATAACGGATTTACTGATTGCAAGTGATTACACTGTATATAACGTTCACTGTATTTGAAAGTATCGAAAGTCATCAGTTTTTAAATGTCAGTGGTATAACAAAGCAGTCATAATAGGAAAGTCTGATTATTATGGATTGATAAGATGGGCATATCATATGACATTTAGATCTTTTTAATATGATGTATAGGTGCTCGAAACTTGGGAATTCTCCCGCTTAATACCTGCACTATTTTTAGTTGTTTTATATGGATAACAGCATTTTTGTGAATACCTATGGATGGACGTCGCAAATTAGTCATATCTATAAATGGTGGTGTAGCTTGTAACATGTTCAACCTATAGGCTACTTGTCCCTATCAAAATAAATAAATAGTGGTTGATGTAAAATCTGACTACCTGACAAAGTCATGTTCAAAGACAAATATATTTTTCTAGTTCTATTCTATAAAAATATAGTATTATGTATAGAGTGGTATCTACATCACATTTAGATGAACAGAATGCACTGTCAAATTTATTAACATGACGTGACAGCACTGGTACAGGTTCAGTGCCTGCGACCTCGCTGACCTCACCTCTTGGCTGTACTTGCTAACGTAGGTGAAGATCTCATGAAGCGCACTGAGCACGTTGAACTCGCTGGAGTGGAGACGCGCCTGTTCAGCCAGATAGGCATTCATATCCTGATCGCTGATGGCAGGGAGCCGGCTGATGTCAGCGTAGTACCTGAGAACAGACGCGTACAGATCACAGGGACAGTCATGCATGCCACACCTCGCCACTGTCATGTCTGTGCACCTTAATACTACAGCCAATGACAATAACTCACACATGGTACTCGCCAAATAAGCCAATGAATCACACATGCAATATTTATAATCTTTTCACAGGATAGAGCTATTTTTTAGTGTACTTATGTCCAAGGATAGACTATAGTATGAGCATGTGCGTCAACACAGGCAACTATGTTGCCATGATTTATTTTTATTAATTTATCACCTTTTACTCATTTCCTCTCTATCCATGTACATTAAAGGTGCACTGTGTAACTTTCCATGAAGATGATGCCTGGAATGTCCACAGTATTTCATTACACTTATTTATCTATACAGAAGCAGCAGGTGACGCCACAAGGCTAAGTTACATGTCAAATCTGTGGAGAGGCGAGTCCACTCAGAGTAAGAAAGCAAGTTTTGAAAGCAATAAAAGCCCATGTTATCGAGTAAATGCAAGATGGATAACATCAACAACAAAACAATAACATCTCCATGGAGACAAGCAGATGGCGGACAACCCATCAGAAAAGTTACACAGTGCACCTTTAATTCACAATGGTGATTTTTCATAACTCACAAGCAATTATATGAATGGTGACAGCAAGCTGGAAACAACTATGCAAACTAACACAGGGAGCCCTTTTTAATCCTCCAAGAACAAAAGATTCTGCAATTTAGAGGCAATTTTGACTCATCAAATCACCCAACCAATCACAACATGTTTTTTTCTAGATGGTGGAAGGAACCCAGTGTACCCACTCAGAAACCAGAACACTGTTGTTGTCATGTCATCATGTCATCATGTTAAAAAGACTTGCAGAATTTTAATTTACATATAACATATTAACAAATTCAAACAAAATACAGACTGTTCAGCTAAATTAGATGCAAAACTATTTCACAATTAATTTGCACAACATTGAATTTGCCAAAGAAAATTGTATTCCGTCAGCTGGAAAAAATACAACACTTGAACCAATCACCTTCATTAAATAAGGCATTAAATAAAGTCCTAAAAACTGTGAACGTTTTTATCTACTCTTAATGTCAAGAAAGTTGGCTCCTCTAATTAATTTTGATGAATTGGCTTAACTACTTACCGTTCTACCCAGCTCTTGTAGTGTGGGATGTCTTTAGCATACAGTAGTTTGGTGGAGGGTGAGTCTTTGCCAAGTCGATGCTCAGAAGTGGAACAGGAGTCCATGAAGGTTTGGGCCACCACTGATAAACAGGCATCTGTGATACTGCTTTTATGGATATCAAACACAAACTGGGGATTTTTTATAACATTAACCCAGAACCTCAGAGGAAGGCTGTTGAGAGAAAGGAAACAAAAATAAAATTATATGTACACGGTTTTGAATATAGTCGGTAATTTAACTGTAATTTTGATATAATTTCTTTTTAACGTAACAAATTTAAGGTGTATGAGGCCAAGGAATAAGCTTAATCAGCACATCTATTTGTGCTATGACTTAAAACTAACAAAAGCAAAATATAAAACTATAATGAACTGAATGCAGTCTTGATAATATATTGCGTTAGCAGTACAACTAGATTCAGAACTGGCATTTTACATTAAATTTGTAACTTAGCTCATAAACTTTCACATGTTAGAAGAAATCAGTGTTTAGTCATTTCTTCTTTATTATAACTTGATTTTAGCAGTGAATCTATCATAAAGAATTGTGTTTCAGTCCCATCTGTGAGGATCATGCAAATAAATTAGGTAAAACTGAGAGGCTATAATAATGGATACTTGAAGGAATCAGGAGTTTTTGCAGCCTGCTGTTGCCCTTGTTACAACTTTTTCCAATGTGTTAAGTATTATGACTTTAAAAATTGCCTATATTTTGTAAAAAAAAAAACTAAAAAAAAAACTGTCTGCTCTTAATATTATTGTATTAAATAGAATGAGCAATTCACAATACAATGAGTATATCTTTTTTCATCTAACATAGAATAAGGTGTATGCTGTATTTGAAAATTTGACAGTCCTTCCATTCAGCTGGTTAGGGTTAGGGTTAGTTGATTGACACAAATGCTGTAAGTGTATTAAAATGTACTCTCAAGGGCATCTAAAACTCAGCGTAGGTGTCAGTCTCAGAGTTTTCCAATAAAATATGTTGACCGTAAAGGATGTAAGGGTAACAGTTTAATAGGCTGTGAGCATCTCTCCATCAAGCTCGACTTTCTCTTCTGCTGCAGCGATCTGTTTGAAAAACAGTCCTCTCATTGCACTTAAAGGCACTGGTGTGAGACAAGAGAGGCGGGATGGATGGATTTTGTAAGTTGCTCACCAGTTACTCTTCCAGGTGTGGCGCACGTCCATGTCATGAATGCCATGTCGATCTGCCTGCTCGTCCAGGAAGTCGAACATGTACTTAATGGCTAAAGGCAGAGCGGTGCCTCGACACACAGTACTGAAAAGAGTCTCAAATAAATCGTCCACAAACTTCTGCAGTGTGCCCTGAAAAGAAACGTGTGGTAAGACTGACGGATACTCAAACACTTCACAGTAACACAGCAAATGACACAATGACACCATAACCTTATGATGAAACAATAAATAAAATATACCAGTGTAGTAGGTATCGAAATCCTGATACTACTCGATGCTAATACTAGAATTGAAATTCGATGCTTGAACAAGTATGAATCGTGAAAAAAATTGGACAAAATCGACCCTTTTGTTATAGTCTATTAATAATGAATATGTTAATGTTAAAGAAACTTTTTTTTTTTTTTTGAGTAAGTCAACTCCTCTTCTATTGTCTAACAAAGAGTGCTGTTAGTTGGTATCAAAATCAAGATCAAGTATCAAGTCCTTCATATTGAAATTAAGTAAAAAATTTTAGTATTGTGACAATTTATTAATAACGTATATTTTTGATCTTTGTTATTATATGATATTGTAACGTGTCTCCAAATGTCTCCAAATTAAAGTAAAATCCAAGTCTGAGTGTAGACTATAGTACCTTTGTGGCCAGTAGCCTGGTCAGGTAGATTTCTGACACCATTTTGCTGCCTCTCTCTCCTTCTTTCTGGTCACCATGATCGTGGTTCTTCACCAAATGCCAGACTTTCACGCCACTCTCCAAATCAGGGGTCAGCATGGGCACCCGCGAGTGAGGGCTGTCCGGACTGGTGGGGGTGGACCGGAATGGAACATCCACACCTACTCACAAAATAAAATGGTCATCTCAAACTGGGATAAAGAATAACTGTCTCTTAAGGCTTTCTTTCCTCCCTACAAGCAGATAGACTGTATAATCTTTCACAGTCATTATTTCTGTTGTCATAGTGATCATATTATTTGCAGTGCACCGGATGTGAAATTCAATAAGACTATTTATAACAATGTGGACAATAGGCATCTATCCACAATATCATAGTTATTTTTACTCCTTAAGGACTAAATAATGCATATTGTATCCCTTTAATTTATATTTATGTCATGCTGGGATTATTACATAATAATAATGATGAGTTAAACTTTTTTTTTCTATCTCTTTAGGGCCTTTTCTTTTTTTATGTCCTTGGCCAGAGGAAATATGGTTGTCAAGTGGAACCCAACCTGCATGTTCAGTCAGCAAGGGCAAATTAGATTCACCACTTCACCTCAAACATCTCTGAATGATGGGAACAAGCCAGGCTAACCTGAGAGTTTAAGAGCTAACCACTCTGCCACCATGCACACCATAATTTCCTTATAGATGTACACTAGATAGCTTGGAAACATCTTTTTGTGCTCTCTATGCATAAGCCATAAAAAACTATAGTGATTTACAGCAATTTGCCTCAAGTGAACTCCAAGTTTCTTTGAGCAACTTATTTTGAACTAGACAGAGCTTAATTGAATCTTTTGATATCACTGTCTTGAACACACTATATCTGTATGTGTTAATAAGCACTCTGCTAGCACGATCACCGTTGGCAACAGATGGTGCACAGTTTCCAATGAAAGCATCCGTACTGACCATATCTGCTGATGCTGCGAGGGAAGCTGGCTGACGAGGGGATATTGAAAGAAGACATCTGCTTGGGCACCAGGGCCACTACACAGCGATCCGACACCTGCAAAACAAAAGTAAAAACGTGGTGCATCTACTTTTTGGTAATGAGACAGCAGATGTTGGGTCAGGAGTAATCAGTGAAAGTTGGTATTTACAAAGAGTTTGGTAATCACCGACTTAGCACAACACAGATGGTGTCAGCTCCAAGATTGAATCAGGGAACACTATTCTTGAGAGGAATACTTTAAGACAAATGAAAACTATTTGTAAGAGAAATGCCTCCAATGTAAATTCATAGCCGTGGCATTTTGAGATGTTAATGCTTAGAGCTCAAATGACAGATGACTATGCGCTCTCTGTAAACAACAATGTCTGCGCGCTAGTTTTTATTTTGCTTGCTAAAAGAAAAGCCATTCTCATTCCTGCTTTCTAATTCAATGCATACAATAAAACATCAAAACACAACTGACAAAATGGATAGAAATGATTGTGAAAACAATTGTGCCAACAGCAAAGACTAGACAAAACAAACACTAAAAGGGAATGATTCATACAGGGTCACGACCTTTGAAGTTCATGAGCAAAACAATGAAAAGACAGAAAGAGAATTGGTTGACTAAATGTGTCAGAGACCATGAAGCTTAAAATGTTATCCGGGAGTGATATGAATATAAATTAGTAATGCTTTGTCCGTCAGGGTGTATGGATAGTTGCAGTTGGAAAGCAGGTGGAAATAAACTGTGGAATTGGTACTATTTAAATACTAAAATATATCTTGTATAAAATTATAAAGATAAGCTGTCTCACATAACTATTCCAGTTATGGACAATTAAACTGATCCCTCAGTTACGAGAAATTAAGCGTGTTAAAATTTGCAGTTCATTTTACTTGCACTTGTACTTTGCATTGTACCTCTAGGTCTTTTCTATTTGGGTTGTAACAAAATCTTGTCAATAGCTTACACAGATGAATCACCACCACAAAAGTCTTCTTACTGGGAATCAATAAATCCTAAAATAACTTGGTGAAATCAAATATCTCCCAAATGCAGCTCCTGGCTCTGTTCGAGTTTGTTTCTGTACCTGATAATGCAATAGCGTGTTCAGTCTCTTCCAGTCACTTTCGATTTTTGTTGTGATGTCCTCGTCTTGAAGGACCACTCGCGCTGTCCTGCCCTGACGCCACTCTGGAAGATCAATGTGACAAGCTTTTTAGAAAAATCTTCTTCAATTCCTGTTGCTATGTGTCTGCTCTGGCAAGTGAGGTCGTTTGGGTACAACTTTGAACAGCATAGCAATGTATTTCTCTTAGAGTGGGAGTTACTCAGAAAAAAATGATTGATTATCTGCAAATGTCTTGAAGTATTGAAGTGGAGAAATATCACCCCTGTTTGGAAGATTACAAGAGAAGTTCCTGTTGTTTTTAGTTTGTTACAACTATTTTTGGAGATTTTTTCTTGGTTATGTTCAGTATTATCTAGTATACTTTTTATATCTCCACCCAGCTCTATTTTACAAATATTATTTACTGAACACTAACATTAAATGTTTTGAACCACCCACTAATCCGCATAATGAGGGGATAATCTTATTCACTTCAACCCGTCAGTGGTTGTAATGTTATGCTTGACTGGTGTAGTTTCATGCTTGTTTAAAGTAATCCAGTCTTCAAACAGTACTAGTTTGTAGAAGATGCCAGTGGAAATGTCAGGTGACGTCTTCCATGTTTCTATCTGACAAGAGCACTGATTAGAATTCTGTAAACAACCATCCACTGACATTGTGTTATTGTACAAAATCAAGCCGCTCAAAGCTACTAGACTTGTCTCCCAATCTCCAAACTGAGACCACCCTTATTCACAACTCCCACCCAGGGCGATATCCAGTGGTGCCCAGACTTCCTTTTTGTGCCTCATCAGCCTGACTCTTTTGGCGCAGGGGTGACATGTGGTGGGAGTGAGTGTAGGTGTGCTGTCACCCGGGTTTAGCGTCACTGTTTGAGAGTAGTGTCCTGATTACCAGTGTAAACAGGTACACGAGAGAGACTTCCAAACAGGAGACAGTAAGTCCTCTGTTCATGCAGTACACTAAAGACTCATTAAAATAATCATCCCAAAATTATGTAAATATTTTTTCATCATTATTTGTAAAAAAAAAAAAAAAAAAAAAAAAAAAATATATATATATATATATATATATATATATATATACACACACACACACACACAACATAAATAAATTGTTGCAACTGCTGTAGGGCAATGTGTCTGCCAATGTTATTGTTATATGTATATTGCTATGTTTTTATGGATTTCAATTTATATATTTTTTTAAAGTTTTTGGAATTCATTATTAGATAACTACGTTTGGAGACTTTAAAGGAGCTCTGCTTATGTATAAGTCTCTCCATGGCCTATAGCACTTAAGTACATATCTGTCATATTAGTGCCATGTGAATCATCTTGCACTCTGAGGACTGGCCTCCTGCTGGTGCCCAAAGTCAGGACTAAATATTGGGAGCCAGTGTTTCAGTTTTATGCAGCTAAAATCTGGAACAGTTTTCCTTAACATGTGAGACAGGCCTCTTTCTGACAATGTTCAAATCTAGGCTCCAACTGACTTTATTCTGTGCAATTGTCTTTTAAAATTAATCTATTTATGCATTTATTGATTTATTGTTGCAAATCATATTGTAATTTCAATGTCTTCCTTGTTGTGTAAAGCCTTTTGAATTATTTTTATATGAACAATGCTCTACAAATACAATTGCCTTGCCTTATACTGTATGTGCACATATTTTTGTAAGCATAAGAAAATATATTTATATATTTTATATTTCCATTTTTGCTTGTGCATTCTTACCCAGATCCATGTCTGCAGCCCTCGGCCTCTGTGAATATGGCATGTTCTTGTAGACAGCATCCAGGATCTTTTCCTTCACCTGCGTGATGGTGTCACAGTTGAGCACCTTGACAGGGATCTCGGGGCTGTTCTCATTGTCTGGATTCACACAGCTCAGTGTCTGGGGGAGTGAAAGAGAGAGAGAGCGGAGGTGTTGCTTACTAGGAAGGTCCTTTCATTACCTGCTCTTCACCAAACTGTCCTGGTGGAGAGGATCTTGGCCTCAAATGTAATTTCACACCTCCAGGATGTGGCTGTGTGGCTCTGGCAGGTATTAAACAAGTAATGAGACACACAGGTTCTGCTGCGCGGTGACATGCGATCAGAGAGGTGTCATCCTGTCGCCGCCTGCTTCTGCTCTGGAGCTAAAGCCTGGGGGAAACTTATTCAGAGGGACCCCGCCGACTTCATTTTAATGGAAAAGTAACCATACTGAGCAAAAGTTTGAGGCTGAGGTGACAAAGGTGCTGATTAATTCCAATGTTTTGATTTTATTTGGTTATCAACAATAATTATAATGGACAAATGAAATTTTAAAGAAATACCCCAGGTATCATTTGCAAAGGAATTCAGTTTCTTTTTTGATTATAATGATTTTGCATTGATATCGTCTTGTAAAGCATTGCAATTTGAGCACAATTCACACTAATACAGCAGGTTCAAAGAAGAGAAAATCAATGCACCAATACAGTATAGTCAATGAAATTTGACCCTCCAGGAATATCTATTACAATTGTGAGAAATAAGAGTTTTGTTACACAGTGTTGAGCCTTAACCCTGAACTACATCTGCAAAAAAAAACATCCATTCTGATGAAAGTTTGTGTTTATATAACTTACTTCATACATTGCATTTCTTAAAAACTTTCCTGAGACTTTTGCACAACGCTGTAAGAGTCCTCACTAACACTGTGTGAAACTTTGTGTGAACACTGAGCACAACAATTTAATCTCCTCAAAGAGCCTCATTAATCCTGGTTATTATCTTCAGCTATTACAAAGGGAGCGTATTCAATTGCTGTTTTGCTTTGTGCGCCGGAATGACTCACCAGCGTCTTGTATTCGATTTGTTGTCGGATGAGTTTGTCTTCGCTCAGGGAGTAGCGAGCCTCTCCTGTGATGGAGTCAATGGGTCCCTTCTCCATTTGTTGCTTGATGGCACAGAACAGCATGAAGAGGGGCTCTCCAGCGCACTCCTGAGTTATACAAGTGAAAAATGGGGAATACAATAAAAGTAAGTAGAGGTAGATGGGGCATTGGTCAATTTCAGAGGATGAAAATAGGCCGGTAAATTTCAGAGAGGGAAATGGGGAACTAGTTTGATGGGTACTTTCTCTTGTTTGGAATGAGCTATGGGAAATCAAAGCTCAAAGGTCTTTGGTCTTTTGACTTTAACGCATCCCTAATACCTGCACACCTACAACTATAGTATTAATGTAGTTTCCTGTAGTATAAACTGAGTAAAAATACAGTTTTATGTATAGTTTTATTATTTATTTATTTATTTATTTTTATTTTGCCTCTGCTTATCCCAGTGGACATGCTATAGCTTTGCCTGGAATGTTCCACAGTATGGTATTAACATTATCCATCTCTATGGAAACAAACAGATTATGCCATCAGGCCAAGTTACAGGGCAGGTTACGTGGCAACTCGAATCGTAGTAAGAATACACGTTATTCAAAGTATTTGTGACAATACAAAACCTGTAACAGAATAAGTTTCAGACATCCAAGACAGATGTTTGATGCCAAGACAAATATTTAATGCAATGTAGTGGATCATTTGTGGCAAAGCAGCACCAGAAAAGTTAGTGCACCACCTTTAGCCAAGTTGTTCAGAACAAGTCATATACCACATGATCAAAACAACAACACTGATGTCTGTCATGTGGTCAACCTAACATTTTTTTCTTTGTAAATCTAATAGTTATTTCATTAGCAATCATAATTCTAATTTGCTGCCTATCAATGTCTAGTTGTTTATTTATCAAGCAAGGCGGCAATAATCGGTATGTGTGTAATGCATCTTATTTGCAAATCAACAGCAGTAATTTAAAGCATTACTCTCGTCTATCTGGCTGACACCTGTAGCGATATGGCCCGACAGAGATTTGATTTTACCTTGAGAAACTTGTGGAGCAAGAAGGCGAACCAATTTGTCAGCATCTTCTCTGCCACCGACTCGGTTCTGCCGACAAGAAAGAAACACTCATTTGTTAGCAAGAGACAGCGTCCCACCGAGAGCCTGAATGCACTGATTATTCTTGTATAATTTAAGACCCACAAGAGCTCGACAGAACGGGAGACTCAAAACACTACAGCTGCTTCACTGGGTGGTAACTAGAACTAAGCCATGTTAAAACAAGCCACAGTTTGTGATTGTTATTGTTCTTTAGATTTGAGGGGTAAATTCTTGCCCAGTAGCACAGCCTTAGAGAATGCACACTTAGAGCATATTTGGGTCATGACATAATTAAGCATGGATCATAGATGGCCACTTCAAGCTCTTTTGCTTACTTCTGCTCCGCTTAGCTACTTGACATTAGGCCAAATGCAAAACTGTCCATGACTGAGGACACATTAGATGTAAAATAATAAGTCTCTATTTTCAATTCTTTTTAGTGATTTGACAAAATGTTTCAGTAGATATCATGATGTAAATTTAAAAGTCAAAAGGTGAACATGATTGTCAGTATTAAGTCCAACATAATATAGAGTATAAAAATAGCAAATCTGATCAACAACACTAAGACAAAATCAAGTCTAAATCAGGATCATACCAGGTCAAGACTACAAAACTGAAAGCTATAACATGTTCAACATTAGAATTTCTATGAAAAAAATTAGACATACAAGGTTTATTCAAAGTCAACATTTTATTTTTAGTGATGGGTATTCTAAACCAGGACCAAACTAAATTAGTACTAAACCAAAGCTATACTAGGGCCAAGCAAGAGTCTAAACAAGGCATTAACAATATTTAAGTATTATGCAGCCTACCACAGTGAAAAACACTTCTCCCAATGAAAGAGAAAATCTCATGAAAAATTCAGTGGGGCAGTCTCAGCAATGGGAAAACAATTGGTAGTCAAGTAGAGGTAGCAGTAGGAAGAGGAAGAAAGGCAAGAGGTGATGGTGAAGCAGGAAACCTAAGCCATGGTTGAATTTTTCATGAGTGGCACAGTGAACAGAAGCTAGACTGACAACAACTGCGCAGCACTCACTCTTCCATATTAACTTCTCCTCCTCTGCTGGGCCCTCCTACTCTCTATCACTACTGTCTTTCACCTGTCCGCCTGGTTGTTCGGCTCATAGCAGTTGTTTCACGCCGCTGCACAAAACAAAGCTGAAATACAGGGGTAGGGCCAGGCCTCCCTCCACTGGCCTAGTTATTCTGCCATCAGAAAGGGATGCTAACTGGGCTGGAAAGAACAGCACGCACAAGAATTATATTTGCCAAAACATAAGCAGCAGCACTGATCACAAATTGTCAGCTTTGGGACATTTGGGACTTTAATTCGTCCTCTGAGTGGTATTTATAGAGGAAATGAGGCTATAAAGTGTTGGCTAACCCAAATTAAAATCCACAGTACTGTAGGGCATGTGTAAGATTTACTTGGCTAATCTGTTTTGTATAAAAGAAAACCGTCAATAAATGAATTAATGATTACCAAATGGTGTCAGTTGTTATTACATTTTTTTGTTCATTTAACACTTGCCTCATTCATTGCTTCAGCAAACACTAGAACTGTCAAACAGTTGTTCTTTTTTCTCTTAAATGGTTTTCATAACCAGTCTTAAAGTCTTGACTGGTTCTGAAACCATTTAAGAGAAAAAAAGAACAACTATAAGACTTTAATACATCACTGTACGCAGAAACTTGAGGCAAGGTGTGCAAAGTGTATTGCCCAAGGACACAACAACAGTGTGCATTATTGGTACTTTGCAGTGACATCAGGCTGCGGATATTCTGTATGTATGTGTATGGTGCAATGTTCAGCAGTTACCATGGTGACACAAAGCACATTTTAGCAAACACTGTCAAAAAGTTTCAAGAAAAAAATAGATTTATTTACACACACATTTACCTGTGAGCAATACAAGTGTTCGTGGTCCTGTTTATGAGTTTAATTTTCAGCAAAAAGGTGAGCATGCAAAAATGTTGGCTAATGCTAGCTTGTGACTCATGTGACTGCTGTTTAGGATGGTTGAAAACACAACTTAGATGCTGCCGCAAAATGTGTTCTTTATTGTCAGATTGTAATAAAAAGTGTCTCAGATTAAAAAGTCTAACAAATCTTCAGACAGAGCATGCCTACAGTTAGCATCACACCTCCAGGGAATGTCAATAACATCAGCTGCAAAGGATCGAGCCACTGACCTTTGAAATCATGGCTCAACGGTCTATAAACTGAGCCGCAGCTTTCTACAGCCCACTGACTTCACAGAAGTTGTATTCCAGCATGTGTACATTCCTGCTATGATGCTGGTTGTTATGAAACTTGTGTGGTGGGATTAGCAATTATCATTCACCAACAAAACACCATCAAAATGTAAATTATGTTAGTATTAACTCCGCAATCTCCATAATGTTAGTCAGCGTAATTTTATTACCAAAACTGGTAATCACTTTAAAAATGGGAAGTTTAATTTATTGAACCAACATTCATTTGCTATAATACATACCCATTATTCTATTATTCTACAGCGCTCTATTCAACACCAGTTTGTTGGGTTACCTGCGCAGGAGTAGCTTGGGGTGGTTCTTGCTCTCCAGATTGCGCTCGATGAGGTCAGACAGCAGATGTTTGAGGATGTCGGTGGCGTATTCCAGACGTCCCTGCAGAGCAGTCATGATGAGAGAGGCCACATAGCCTCGGTCACGCATCGAGAAAGACCGCTGAAGCTCCAAGGTCCGAATGAATGTCAAGAGGAACACCTTGTTATTCACCAGCTGAGCAAACTGTTTCAGAGCCTTCTCTACGCCCACCTGTCCGCTGCCCGGCACCTGCACACCATAGGCACATTATTATAACTCCTCAATAGAGCTCGGGATCAGGGTGGAACTTTATTTTACTGTCCAGATGTGCCAAACATCAATATGGATTAGAAAAAACAGAAACACAACTGGTAAATGCATTAATTGCACTAGTGTCAATATACTTTTGAACAAACCCTACATTTAGTAAAGCTTAAACTATCCCTTTGTTTAATAGACTGAAAAAATTATCTTTTTAGGATGTAACAACAATATCAATCTCTATAGGCCACATTTTTAACATTCTAGATTTTGGGTGAATAGATGTCATGCATTCAGATAGGGGCCTATATCACTGATTCTGAAAGAGAAATTAAAGAAAATCCACAATTAATTTAAACATTATTTTCAAGTGTTTGATTGGGTCCACAAATTTGCAATGAACAGACAATAAACACTCATTTATGATTGAGTAATGTCACCACAAAATGTTTTTTGTGCTGAGAAACAAGACAGTTTTGGTATTGTTTTTTTTTTTTTTTCCAAGTGGATAGGCCAAGTAATTACAAAGAAGTAATTACAAAGAACCCATTAACCAGGACAAAACATCAGGATTCTGACATTTATATGAAAAATCCTGACATGCCCCAGCTCAGCTTTAGTTGAATAAGAAACTAACATAAACAAACCTATAAGACTTTAACAAAAATGTTGATTAAAAAATGGGGTGATGTTGTTCCATCTCTCATATGTTTTGCTTCAACCATTTTAGACCAAAATACATTAGGAGTGCACTGTGGAAGAGTAACGTGCATGATCTCCCTGTGAAACTGTTCTGTCAAAATTCTTTGACTTTCTATGAATGTAAGCTAGGGTGTTTTCTCTCATTTCAGCCCTGTAACAATAAGGTCATTGTGGAGTCCACTGCAGTGTAGTATTCCACCAGCAGTCACTGTTGTGCTGTATTTCAGCCACAAATTGCTAGTCAGGTACCCATGTATTTAAAATGAGTCTGGATTATAATCACCTCCTAGGGCCTCTTGCAATCATTGTTAAATGACACAGCAGGGTTTAACCTAATTTTGATTGAGAAGTTTACAAATTGCTTTAAGTGTTAATAGAATGCCAATGAACTCAAGTCTGATAGGAAAAACTTAAGAGGCCTGGAAAGGAAATTACAATAGAGTATAATATGTTGAAAATATATGAGACTACATGCAGGTTACCAGGCATGTTTGTTTTGAAGCAAACGGAGCATACGTGTCTTTGATTGGTTAATCCATATGTCAATCATGCCCTCTGAAATCAAGGAGACAGGCTCCAGATCCACTCATCTTTGTAAAGGTTTGGTAAAGCATGTGGTTCTGGCTAGACAGGTAAATATGCTACAGGTCTCTTTAACATGCAAATAGTAAAAACATAAGAAATGTCATCAGGCAACCTCCAGGGTTGAGTTCAAGTTTGAATTTAACTATCAGTGAAACAGCAATCTTACTTCTAGTTACAACAATTTTGTTAGTGCTGCCTGTTGAAAGTTATTATTTTCAATGAAAGATACTGAAAACACACAACAACTTTGGCATTAGACTCAAATCAATCAACTTCAGGATGTGTTCCGGACACGTCTGCACACAGTGTTCTTAACCACTGCGGCGAGTAGACTGGCATTCACTCACGCCGCTCCTCTTCCCTCGACACTTTGACAGATCTTGCCAATGCAATAAATCAGCGAGTCTGAAGTATACTCCAGACATAAGGTCAGAAACTTCAAAGAAACAGAGAGAGAGGCTCCAGCACTTGACTCACCTCCAGCTCTCGAAGCACAGGGTGATCGTCAATGCCGGGGAAGAGGACTCTCATGGCATAAGTGCGGTAGTCCAAGTATGGGATGCCAGCACGGTCGAGGTCACTGGTCAGCTCGTTGATGTCTGTCTGGAGCTCTGCAAAGGCTGCATTTAAATGAAAAGTACACAACTGTTAATACAGAATGGAAAATACTTTTGTTGAACTTGGCAGTATTCGGGTGGCCCTCACACATTGACATTTCCGACCCAAGTTCAAACTTCAAAACAATCCCAAAATTAGAAAATCCTACATGGCTGTTTTGCATGTCTTGCCTTGTACAAAAAACAAAACAAAAAAACTAGATAAAGAGCAGTGTTGGGGAGTAACAGATTACATGTACCAGAGTTACGTAATCAGAGTACAAATTATGAGTAACTGTATTCAGTTACAGTTACTGTTTCCATGAGAGGTAATTGGATTACAGTTACTTTGTTGAAATAAATGAGATTACACGGCGGTGTTTTCCTGTTTTCACATTTTGGGCTATATGCCTTTCTTTTTTCTTTTTTTTTAACCAAAGTCTAAACCAGGACTAATTCAGGATTGAACCAGGACTGAACCCAGGACTAAAACCGGTCTAAACTAGATCTAAACCAGGTCTAAACTAGATCTAAACCAGGTCTAAACTAGATCTAAACCAGGGCTAAAACCAGGTCTAAACCAGAGCTAAAACCAGGTCTAAACTAGATCTAAACCAGGTCTAAACTAGATCTAAACCAGATCTAAACCAGGGCTAAAACCAGGTCTAAACCAGATCTAAAGCAGAACTAAAACCAGGTCTAAACTAGATCTAAACCAGGACTAAAACAGGATTTAACAGGACTAAACCATGCCGTGCGGACCATGTCTCCTCCTCTTCTATCAATAATATTTTTTAATTTGGTTAAGTAAAGTCTGGGTTTTTTATTTTCTTTTAACAGACAAAACATCTTATGTGAAGATTTCCTCGTCTTTGCTTCTCTACAGCAAATCAAGTAATACAAAGTATTCAGATTACGTTACTCACTTTAAGTAATTTAATGGATTCCGTTACAAACTACATTTTGGGGTATGTAATCTGTAATCTGTAGGGGAATACATTTTAAAAGTAACCTTCCCAACACTGATAAAGAGAATAATTAGATAATTCAATAATTAGATCTGATATTTTGATGTGTGTTTATATCCACATTAACACTTCAAAAACACCTGAAGGTGAATGAATTTGGTGTGCATGGAAATTTAGCCAATGATGACTTAATTTGTTCCCTGACCTTCTTTACACTCGAGAGCAACGCGTGATTCCAGGTTGTCCATCTGCATCTGCAGCCTCTTCAGCGTCAGGTCGTTCTCATGCGACTTGCGCCTGTAAGCCAGCAGCACCATGATCACAATGATGAGGAGCAGCCCCCCTCCAGCTGCAATGCTGAAGATAGCCGGCATCGTAAGAAGACTGTCTGAGCGGATATGTACTTCACCCGGGGAGATGTGGAGACCTCCCACTTGTACCTATGGGGTAAGAGGAGTGCATTCAAGCTAAATCATTCACAATTCTGTACAGTTTAGGTTTTTGATTAGCTGTGGACATTTGTTGTTTGTTTGAAGTCAGATATGCAATTGCAAACTGCATTTTTGCATTCTGAACTATCAGTGTTCCTACTGTCATACACAGGTACAGTAAGTAGGGTTGATTCACAAGAAAAATATTAAAATAAATACTAGGGATGTAACAATAACTGAAATGTCATGATATCGTATCATCAAAGTTCTCACAATAATATCGTGGACCATCACAATATATCAAAGCCACAAGTCTCTTTGCTTAAATTAAGAGTTATGGTGCAGCAATAAGAAGACGGCGGAACTACATAGACCATGAACCTTTGCTTCATTTCAAAGTAAACTACAAGAAGAAATAACAGTTCAAAGCACTTTTAAGTCTTAGTTCTTTGGATTAAGTCTTGTCAAGGCATTTTAAGAGGAAAAAGTAGCATATTAACCTCCACATAATATCGCCATAAATATTGTACCATGAGATGTATATTGTGAAAATATCGTACTGAGAGATTTGGATATTGTTACATCCGTAATCGTGAGCAGCCCACCATATCGTGAGCTTTCCCACAATATTGCAATAAATATCGTATTGTGAGGTTCATACCGTGACGATATTGTATCATGAGACTTGGATATCGTTACACCCCTAATAAATACTAATACTAAAATAAAATATACAATTTTATGATATGATATACAGTATGCATGTAGTGGATGTCTATGCTATGTAGTATTGATGCTACAACTACTGCTACAAAGAAAGTACCAGAAGTGTTTTCACATTTTTAATCTCTTCTATTGTTGTTATTTTTCTCAAATGACTATAGTCAATGTAATGGACAATTACTAAAAACTCTTATTTTGTCCTCTACAGTCTTTTGTGTGCAGGGGTGGCCATCAATAGCTCCGTGGGGCGATTGAGAAGCTAGTGGACCATAAGGAACGAACAATGACAAAGGGACAGCGGTTAGCCCAAGCCTGACGTTGACCCACAAACACAGCTCTGCACAGAGGAGCAGTGACCCACATTGACATAGACAGACAATCAGCAGACAGCCGTGACAGTGTGAGGCAGGCGGACTGACCAGGATTTTGTGTTGTCCGGTGAGATTTGGAGGTTCACAGAGCAGCTGTGTGTCAGAGACTGTCAGAGAACATGGTGTATCTCCAATCAGCACAGTGTAGTTGAGCCTGGCCCCTCCTGATGCAGATGGGACAAGGTTACGGCCCTGTGCAACAAAGAGACAATGTCAATACACAAAGCAATTAGCGTGTATTACGTGGCACAACAACTGTGTCCTCAGAAATGGTATGTCATTTAAATCTGGGGCCAAGGACAGTTGGTCTGTATCTCCAAATAAGAATTTATAGAATACACTCATGATTAAAGTATGATGTTTTCCTCCAGTAAGTGGTTATAACCTGAGTGCTAAAATAGCATTTCATCTGCTTATGTTGATTTTATAGGTTGGTTGTTGATGTCAGATAAGCCCACCCATTTACAATAAAACTCAATATTATGCTTCACGGTTAGTGATGTGAATATTACGTAGTTACTGTTTATTGCACAATATGTATAACAGAATTATTAAGAATTAAACAGTCTCCCATCAAGATTTGTTATTGCACAGATGCGTGAATGGTGATCTTTCTTTTCTAAATGTTATAATTATATTATTATAATATTGATCTTGTAGCCTAAGGTTATTCCACATTGGTTGGAATTGGATTGATTTCATATTGTACTAAAATCTCATATTTTGTGTGCTTACTGTTACACTAGAGAGCAACAGAAGATGACATACTTTGAGAATGATAGGAGCTCCAGGTTTCTGCTCCAGGACCCCGGTCAGACTGAGGGGCTCAAGATAAGGGTTCGGGTAGTACACAAAGCTGGTGTTGTTGTAGGTAAGCAGAGCTTGGACATTGTTAAACACAAAGCCAAACTCGTCCACATGCTTAACGGTCTCCTGGTCTGCAGTGTACTCCGCTTTCAGGGAGGGGGCAAAGCAGCTGATAGTTGTCCGATTCAGCACTTTGCAAACCTGCAGAAGAATCATAGAAAGAACAAATTTAATATTAGATTATTATTTTAATTGTACATTATTTAGATAAATTGTGAAAACTGTAACAATTATGTTAAAGCATATTCAAACCAGCACCATTTTGAGATGTTGCTAATCAAGTTAATAGTAAAAAGTATGCTATGTCATTTTTTTATGCCATGAAATATAATTGCTATGCCTGGTGTTCCACACTGTGGCGTTAACTTTATCTATTTTGCCTTTATTTTGTGTTTTATTGTTAAATCAATACCTTAAAAAACAGGAATTGTTACTGTGAGTGGGGTTCCCCCTCTACAGATTTTAACTGGTGGCACAACCTGCTTTTCTTTTTGGGGAATGATGGATTTGAGTTTAATGTAATGCTGTGGAACATTCCAGGTAAAGCAATAACATCTTCACTGTAACAAGCCGGTAGCAGATCCCCCACCAAAATAGAACACCTTTAAAACATAGTATTTGCCCTGTAATCCAACAGTTGGCAATTCAATCCCTTAGAGAATACTGCTGTTGTGTCTCTTTTTCTACACTGCTGTATTTCTAATGTTATGCCTCATTTGTGCCTTATTAACGTCTTTCAGCAAATCCATTTAATACCCGTTCAAATTGTCCTTGAAACAGTAAGCCCTTAATGTTGTCTGTAAAATTAACCTGATTTCTTAAAATACACCAGACAACCCTTCTCACCTTTTGTTCTAGTTTGTCAATTGTGTGATTCTGAGATGCCAAACAATATTCTGAGTTTTGAAGATATGTTTGGTAATGAGCTCGCCCTCATTAAAATTGCTATGACCCTTTTTAAACTGCTGATTTGTTTGAGAGTTCAGATTTAATCCCTGAAGATGTTAGTGCTGACAGTGATACTGAAATCCTTGCTGCTTTAATTGACTAGCTCAGATTCTGTGCTGGCATCATTAACACTGAACCTAATTGCTCAAGTGCATTCTTCTGATACCCATGTCTGCAATGCAGTAATGAAGTATTGATGATATAGGTGAAGTGTACAAGAATCCTGTGCGTTTTCAAATAGTTGGAGCACAAATACTTATTTCAAGTTTTTCATAAAATAATCATTATTTTAGATATGCAAATCTATGAAAAGTATTCTGAGCTGAGAAAATGTTTAGTAGCCAAAATAATATTAGCCAGAGCAGTACCCTTTTCCTCACTATTAAATACCAAAAAGGTCATGTAACACATGTACTAAAGTTTTGCCTGAAACTTCCATCCCAAAGTGTGGAGGCTTGTGAGCTGCTGTTGTGGACCCTCAGGCTACATTCTGACTGGTCCAAATTGGAAAAGGTAAGGCTAAAGGTGAGTTGACTTTTGCCATCGGGGCTCTGTGCTGTGGAACCATCAATCACTTTGAAGCCACCTGCCCGCAGAGCTCCGCCAGCAGACTGAGGAACATAAATCACACTCCAGAACCAAGTTGTACCTCATGTATTTTTTGTAAACCAATGGCTTTCCCTTGTTTCAGTGGCCCACAAGATTATTTTCAGAATTAAAGGTTAATTTGAAAACTAAAACAAGCCTCTAAATAACTGTTTAAGTTTACTGCTTTCATGTATAAAACCTAGGGATGTTACATTTCGCTTCAATGAGTCTTTTTATTCCAGACTCTGTTCTATAGGCACACTTTAGAAATAGTTTTGTCTCCAGTTACTTTTGATATGGCTATAATTGCTGCCAGGCAGAAAGGGAATTAAGAAGAACAAGTTGCATAGCGGATAATAATTAATTTTAATAAGACATGGGGAAAAACTCAGGTTACTTAAGCATTGATTTGTCGTGTGAAACAAAATCCAGGCTCCATCTGTTTTTATGGATTTGCTCCTAAAATTAATTGGCTCAGCGCTATATCTGAGTTTATGAAATTCTATGCGGTAATATTTTTTACCCAATTCTGCTGACACAAAAGTGCACGTAAAGTCATAAAGCTGCTTGGAAGACCTATAGAAACATAATATACAACCTTATTGCAGTACCATTTGCATGTATTATCTGCATTTAGTCGCAAAAATATGCAGTTTTATGGGAAACTGTATAAATATAGACTGTATAGTGATGTGATTGTGTCCAAGGTAGCAAACAAAGAATATGAAAATGTATATCTTAAATTGCTTATGTCTTACTAACTGACACATGCTGTACAGGTGACTTATAAGTTACATAAACTTGAGTAATAACTTACGTTGACGGATTCATGGCCGGCGTATTTGACTCTGACACGTGGCTCTTGGACCACATCTAGGTTTGTTCCTGTGACAGTCAGTGTGGTGTGCCCGCTGCAGGAAAAACACAGCTCTCAGTATGCGGCATTGAACAGACAAACAAACAGGAGGAAAAAAAGCATTACAAGATCACATGTCTGAGCTGGAGAGAATTCAATCTTTAATTTGCAAACTCAACATTTCCTTGGTTTCTGTGTTTGAAGAGGTATAGCTGGCAGGAGTGCTTGCTCATTCTTTGTTATAGAGCAGGAAGAGCCAGATCAAACAGCAAACCAGCTGGCTGCTATTTCATATTCATCCACAACTGCGAGGTTGGCATGGCACAAATACAGGTGCTGCTTGTTTACATATCTGCTAGATCTGATTAAAACAAACAGCAATCTCTAATCTTCATATAACCTGTGGTGCACTTTGGAAAAATGCTGATTGAAAATGCTGTTTGAAAAGTAAGACATGAGAGGGTGGGAGTGAAAGAGCAAAGGAGTGGTCAATTCGGTAAAGATGTCAGAGTGCCGTTCCTTCTCTTCTCCCACTTCAAAGACCACCTAAGCTTGGAAGGCTACACAGGAGCTACTATACACATTCATGATGAGGGCTCTTGATTGGTGCTTCACAAAGCTTCTCCAGTTACTTGTCTGAAGGCCAGCGGTATTTCTCTGAAGTTTAACCTGCATAGACACACAGCTGATAATCCCACCAAGAGCCAATTTAAAGGTGTGCAGTGCCAGTATGTGCGTGGCGAAGAAATGAAAAGAAATAGATCTTTTGTACTTGTTCATGGTCAGTAGCAGTTTCTTTAGCCAAGGAAGCATCTTAGCTTCTATCAACATAAATACATTTCAGAATTATAACTATCATTATCATCACTGTAGGGATGGGCAATACAGACAAAAGTCAATGCAATTTTTATACTTGTCTTTAAATGTCATGGTTGAAGTATCACACAAAAGTAAATGGACTGTAAAATTACAACAGAAGTGCAGAAATTTCACTTCATACCCTTGTTCGAACGATTACACTGCAAATGTGCTATACTTATTGTATTCAAAATTTTAGCATTTCTCCCCTCAAAAAAATCAGATTCTATCCATTCTTCAATATATCTCCCACCTCCTCACTGCAGTAACAGAAGTATCTCAGTATCTCTTTTCAGCCCTATCACCAAGTCAAATTCTCTTCCTTCACCACCTCGCAGAATAAGAATATCTTTTTTATTATCTAGAAAAACTATTGTATCTGTTTTAAGTCTGTCAAAATCAGACTCATATTGCTTTTATTGGTCACATGTCTGGGATTACTGATGACATATTCTTATTTAACAATATTTGCACGATTCTCACTGTGTCCCTGATTGCTAGCTAACTCACAGATTGGCGAGGAGAATGATAATCTGTACTAGGCACACTGCCATATTTAGGCAGAAGGTCTTTTTCATATTAATAGCTTTGGGTTGGAAGGGGCATAGAGTATGCAAAACAGTTGATTCATGTTTTACCTTGCACATATTCAGCACTGAAGAAGTGAGAACATACATACAGATATAAATAAATTCATGTGTACATACAGACATATGCATCTATTTTGTTTCCTTAGAGTTATATGTAGGACTGTGTAATGAATTTAATTTTAATTGAGCAAAATTTGTCGTTTCAAATAGTTGATGATATGCTTGGAACTCTTTCACTGGGAGGTCTGCAGCCAAGCTTGTGGGTTGGAGAAGAGTTCAGACTTTTGGAGAGATAAGTCTGCATAGTTGTAGTAGATGTTCAGGAAATTAATATTGAAAGCCATTTTTATTTGCTTTAAATAAGAGAAAGTTAAATTCAATCAAAATTGTGATCAGTCAAAAATACGAATATTGTGTCACACCACCAAGCCCTAGATAAGTCTCTATTTGAGAATGTTGTAGACAATATTTACATTTGGGGCTTTATTTTGGACATATGGTAGCTTTAATAACAGAAAGAACCTCTCAGATGTGTACAGCACTAGTAGTGATGGTAGATGGTAATATTTGTAGTAGTACTGACATAGCAGTAGTTGTTTGTGCACTAGGATACTACGCTTTTGTGTTACCTGGTAATACTCCAGAGTGGTTCAATGCGCTGTACAGTTGGATCCTCTATGTACTCAAAGGCCAGACTCTCGGGTACTTTAGCTCGGTCCACAGTCAGAGAGACCTGCACTGGCCCCGCCCCCGTCAGCGATGGAGCAGAGAAGCACACTATCTCTGACATGGTCCTCCTGGAGAAGACAAGACAATTTATTGTTCTCTTTGATTGTGATCACCACGGTTACAGCTGCAGTGGTTAACCCGTGGCTTCACACAGTTATGAGCCCCCACATTAGCATGAGGGGAAGGGATTCATCACGCCTGTCCCATCCCCTCCTCGTTAGGCTCGCATTAACGATGGAACAGTGTAATTAGAGTGAGCTCAGGCTAATGGCTCCATCGTTTCATCCCCTGACTGTGAGTGTGGGGTATTTTAAACTTCAAATACTGCTAAAAATACTCTCACAATGGCGGCTAGGGGTTTCAGACCTGTCAAGTAATGCATTATTAAGGTATTTAATTTGAACACAATGTAGTTCAAGTGGATCTCTTTAATCATAGACCAGTTTCAGTAAAGACAGACTCGAAAATGACAGACTGCAAAATGTGAATAAAAAACAGAACTTAATGGTTCACAAATATCATAAAATATACACACTGTATTTTTCACAGCAGAACATAAAAAATTTATCAGTAGTGGAAACAAGCATCTTACAGTATTTTGAAAAAGAATAACTTATTTCCTGAAGTGCTTTTGAAAAAAAAAAAAAAAATCATATGATTCTTCTTACACACAGCCAAAGTTAGTATTTTATTCATGCAAAGCAAAACCAAAGTGCCCTGTTCAATCATAAAAAAGACACAAAAGTCCATATAAATGTAAAAAATGCTTTTCATTAACCAATATTCAAGCACCCCTGAACAATTGTCATTATAGAAATTGTTCACTGTGAAATTAGTGTACAGTATATCCTACCATTGTATTCTATATTTTCCCTGACCTATCATTTCTGTATTCTGTTTTGTGATTTAGTTGTTTAGTTTTATGGATGTAATGATGAGAAACAGTGAAACACACAGAGATGGTATTGTAGAACTCACCGGTACAGTTCACAGGTCTGGTTGGCAAAGTACACATTCACAGTGCTTCCAGCTCCCAGGTTCTCACCCACAATGGTGACTTTAGTACCCCCTGACTCAGGGCCTCTGCCTGGGGTCAGCGCCAACATCGAAGGGGTCTGCCAAAACAACAAAATACGATTTGTGAATTTAAAAAAATTAGAAATTTGAAAATTTGAAAAAAGTTGTGACAATATTTTGAATTAACAAATGGTGTGCATAGTGGTTAAAACTTTTAACATTTTACCACAGTTATTAGAGCCTGTGTAAAAATACAGAGCACTATAGGAACTAATCTATTCAAACAGCAAGTTATTTTGTGCAAGAATTTTACTGCAGTTTCAACACTCTGAAAGTATTCTGTTGAACAATGGCAATGGAGTCAGTTTAGTTTGGCCTAAGCCTTTACTCTAAACAAATTCACTATTCATTTTTTTTTGTCAACCTCACCACAAAGGAGTAGATCTGGGAGGACTGAGCACGTAGTTCAGGTCTGCACTGGCCAACACACAGCATCACTGGACCCGGCGCACTTCCTCTGGGGGCTGCTGCCATCTCACACACAATCCTATCAAAACAACAACAAACTCATTCATTCATTCATTCATATCAGGGTGTTATGCATGCAAGTGATAAACAGAAGACGCGCTGCAGAGTATCACATCTTTTATGTATTGCGCAAGGGGGGAGGTACAAGATGGCCTCTGCATTCGCCGTGATTGAGGCAGACTTTCATGGAAGTTGTGGGTCAATACGACGGGCCATCTTTCATCCTAATGGGAAACCTATAACAGCAATATAACTCACATGATAAAGTACACCCCTCCCTCGTCTCCAGCAAGATCGCCACCCACCATTACCTCGCGTTACCATGACAACGCAGGGGTGTCTCCGATAAATCAGTATTGCCTGTCAGGTCAATAAGACAAAGTGCACCATGAATAAGTCATTATAGCAACTGACCCCATGCTGGAATTAATGATTGGAACAGTTGTAATGCCATGTTTTAAGACTCTAAGCGTGCCACATAAATGGTTTTGCTGAATGCATTGCCCCACGCCTCTCAAACTCTGCATTTCCTGATACAATAAGAGCAAACGATGAATTGTCCCCAGTGAGCCATTACATTCATACATCACATGAGTTTTCCAATTTTCTGCTGGCATGTCCGTTTGGTTCTTTTTGCCCACATGGATATAAATAAGTCCCTGTAGCTTCAGCACAGTCGTTTTACATGGCTGTGGGAGAAACACACGGCTAACAGATTGTCCCTCCAGTCAGCAACACGCAGCGCATTTCAATTACAACTGCGCTCGAAGTCTCACATCAACAATGACACAAAGACTGTCATTTCCCTTAGCATATGACTACATCAATGCAACACACTGTCTCCATTAGGCTACAACCTGCTGTTTCATATATGGACATTTTTTACAAACCATAGGCCTGGTGTGATAGGAAAAAGTGAATCTTCCATGAAAGCAATGGAAATAACAACCACACATTGCAGGTAATTTTGTATATACTGGCCAATCAGGTAGAGCTTGGGCAAAAACACTAGCATCAACTAACATTGTAAGGGTGTATAATCTCAGAGTTTACGATTGATGGTCTGATTCCTTCACTCTAAATTATTCTCGATGTCTAAACTTAACGGTGTACCATATTAGTGGCGGGTCCAACACCTACTTGTCAGCATAAAGATGTTTGATTTGTCTGGAATGTTTCACAGTATGACATTGAAAGCATAGACTGTATATATGAATGGACATGGGTAATGTTCCAAATAGGAAGTTCGCATGCGGGCGCTTCTGGCTCCTTCTGACTCTGGCTCCCATTGACTTACAATGGAATATTGTTGTCCCTCTCTCTGTAACTGCTGCAGTCATTTTAGTCTTAAAATGTTCGTATTAACCCACTCTACATGATCCTGGTGTTTTTATTTAGTTGGTTTTTCTGTTAAAATTCTATTCATAATAATATTTTTGGTTCCAAATTTGCCCTTGTAACCTCTAGCATCGCGAACTTCATTTGAGTGGCGCTATGGGTGACATCAAGGAAAGGACTTGCTTAGTCCACTTCTTTATACCGTCTGTGATTGAAAGCATCTACCTTCATGGAGACAGGCTGGTGCCACCAACAGATCACGTTACAAGTTAGATCAGTGTAGAGGCCACCCAGCTCACAGTAAAAATGGCTGTTTTTCAAGGTATTTTTTTAAGCAATTAAACACTTGTTAGTTGAATATGTGCAAGATAGATAAGATAAATGCCATACTGTGGAACATTCCAGACAAAGCAATTAAATCTCAGTAGACATGAGCAGGCAGCATACCCTCCATTAAAGTCACATATTGCAGCAAAATTGTAACTGTTAAGTACCATACATGGGACAGTAGCAATTACCACTTTAAAACAAAATATTTTATCGTTTGAATAGGAAAAAGATTTAAGATTTTGCATATAACAGGAAGCTGAAACTCATGAATATAATAGGGTTCATATTTTATCTTGTTCGGGATGTCAATTGATCTTACTGTTCTGCTGTGATGTAGCCTTCTTCTTGCGGTGTGCACTGGACACCTGCCACCTCCACGTTTCCCTCCAGCTCAGAGAACGACAGCCCAAGGTTCAGGCCCTGGATTGTCACCAAAGTACCGCCCTCAAGTGGCCCTGCGATTGGGCTCACCTGCAACAAAAGAGCAATCAGAATTTGGTTATTAAGAGTAACACAATCACAATGGTTGGTCCTGGTTTAAGCACAGCTTAGTCCTGATGTAGGCTTGGTTTGGTCCTAGTCCAGGTTTAATTCCATGTTAAACCCTAATTTTGTTATTTCGTAAACCTACCTAAGGCTACATATTAACTCTAATCTGAACTACCGGTAGTTTATACATCGTCTGTATTCATGATGTTCAAGCTATTCAAACGTCCATCTGCATAGAAATTAAGCAATTAAAATAAAAAAATATATATTGGTATATATATTACATCTTCTGAATGAAGAAATGTCCTCGTGAAAAACTTCACATTAGGTTTGGTTTTCCTGGAACCCACGAATATTGCAAGACACGTATCTGTTGAGTATCGTCCATAGACCGTACTATCCAAGGTTGAGAATTGTTATTCGGAAAAAAATTTAATTTACCTAAAGCACATGTTTAACTTATATTTATATGTATTATTGGATTGCCCTTGCAATTCAACCCTCCATTTTGCACATGTTTTTCCAGATTAATAAAACATGCATTTGCCTTTCTCAAATCCATTGAAATACACTCCAAACAAACTCAAATGCATAAAACATTCCTATAGACACCTTGAGTCACATTATCCGTCCTTTCCTGTATAAAGTGAATCCTCCCAGCGGGACACCTCTGGACCTGCGGAGCTGAACAGGGGCAGCAGCAGCGTGACACTGGCTGCTCTCTGCTGTCGATTCATCGGGCCCTGGCTTCTTCAGAAAGACTAATAACGTGACAGGGACTTCAAAGTGTCTGTGTGCTTTGAAGTGGAGGAGCCTTGCATCTGTGCGCCTGACCTACTGCGCCTCATTGTAGAAGAATGAACAGGAGTTTGTGGCATAAAAGATCCATCTCCACTCTCTAAACAGCCTCAATGCGTTTATCTGTCGCTCGTTTAGGAGGTTTAGACAGTGTGCAAAGAGAGGGGAGATAGACTGGGGTAAACATACACTTGGAGGGGAAATTGGAGAGGACCTACAGACACAAAGCAGCTGTTTTAAAGTGAACAGGTTGGCATTCTGTGTTCTAACTCTGAGTGGGAGTGAAAGGAAGAGGATGGCTTTCCTTGGGGTTTATTTAGAGGTAAATAATGCTCAAACTAGTCGAATAAAGAAATTCTTGGTTGAAAGATAAGTCGCCTAGAAAAGCTTGCAAATGAGCCAGATATTGCGCAGAAATTACTATGTATACAGGGAAGTAAACAGCGCTGTTCTTAACTGAATATATAAATTCAACTAAACAAAAACTCCCAAGACACCATCGGCTGATTAATTGGCTAAATAACTAAAGGATTGGCACTAAACTGAACTACAACTAACCAAAAACAAAAATTGGTATAGCCTAAGTAGTAGTCGAATAAATAGAATTATAAAAGTAACAACCATGTTCACTCACAAAGACACAGTGGAGACACAGTGGAGACACAGTGGATCATGGGGGTCATATAAAGTGTACTGTTGTGTATGTGGCTGGGTGCTGGGAGCTATTTTTATTTATTTTTTTTATCATTATAGCCAAGGGGTGTGTTCACACTTTTCTTGTTTGCTCCTGGTTTGAGCCCAGTTTAGTCTTGATGTAGACTAGCTTTGGTCCTGTATAAGATCTGGTTTAATCCAGGTCTACTCCAGGGTTAGGTCCAGGTTCAGCCCCAGTTTTGTTTCCTTTTTAATGTGGTGATTGTGCAAGTGTAAATGCAGTGAAAATGTCATTAAATCGTGTTTTATTGTATTTTTCCAAACCACGTGAGTTTACTAAAAACAATCCAGACTTAGTGGAAGTTATGACTCCCCTATGTATTATATTTCTTGTAACTGGCATTTTTAAGCTATATACTTGCCCTGGGCCACTGCAAATCTTGTCGGCTGTATAGTTTATGACCAGACCACTTGTAAACATTGTGCTTTTACTCAGTGTCTAAGAGAGAGTGGCTGGGCGAGTTTCCAAGCCCACAGCAGACCTCGGTGATGCGTGGGTTGGTGCACTTGACACTCCGGGCAGACAGGTCCAACCATCGACTGGCGTAGGGGGAGAGGGGGGCACAGTGCTGCTTCAGGGTGCACTTGCCCTCGCCACTGCACCAGCCGCACTGGAACTTCCTGTCAGCGCGAAGACACATCCCACAGCTGTCCCTCTGGGCACTGCATTTGTACAGGTTTACTGTGAGGAGGGAGAGGAAAATAGAGTTTTGAAATATTTATTTAAGTATTATATACAAGTACAAGCAGACTGCAAAAGCTACAATTCTACATATTTAACAAAGTTAGTTTCAGAATATTGTATAGCATTTTTTATTCATTGCAATCATCTTTATTAGACTGTATTAAAATGACAACATTGAAAAGCCTTATAAATAGTTGATATAATAGCAATTAAAAGAAAATTAGAAGAAATAATTTTGGCTTGACTGAAATCTACATTTATCACTGGGCCTGGGGGTTTAATGGCTGCCAGGAGATCTATCACTGACAACCTCCTTCCCTTTAAGTGCCCTTTATTTACGCTTGAAGAAAGTGCTGCATCTAAGTGATGACATGGCCTGGTCGAATTCATAGCCATCCTTGACAAAGTGGGTGTATTTCATATGGAACCCACATTGACAACTCTGAGCATGATGATGGAGGGGAAACTGAGATAGAGACTCAAAAAGCTAAAGTGAGCAAATATGAAGATTCGCCCTTCACCCCCTCAGCTGGAGAGTGATTGGGCACTTTTTGATCACACTGGCTGCTATTGTGAACTTTCTCTCAAGGCCCTTTGGATGCCTTGAAGTGCTCTCTCTGACCCATCTATCCCACATGGATTGAGTGCTTTATGCTCCTCTAGGTTGGCAGTGATGGATGGCAGACGCACCTTTAATCTTCTCGGGATTGTCGATGATGAAATTGCCGTTCCATACGATGGAGAGGTCCACTGCCAGGTCACTGATCTTCACACCCTCGTACATGTACTGAAAATCACACAGTAACACAGTGAGCCCAAAGTGGGTGCTATCACGAGCGGGGTAAAGGAGAGGCAAAGCTGCAGTAACATAAAGAAACAGAGCAGTTCAAAATGAGAGGATGAAAGGGCCATGGCGAGACAAGGCTTTTAAGCATCTGTCATCTCTGCCATGCCTGTCTGCTCCGCTCCTCTGCAATACACGGGGACACAGACCTCAACCACGGTGCCCAGTGATCCACATCTGAAGAAAATGGCCTTTTCATTCATTGTCGCAAAAGCGCAAGGTGTGCTTTGCATTGCAATTTGCACTTCCATTTGTGCTCAAAAGCTGTTTAGTAAAGTTCAGTTTCATGCACTTTCAAATAACTTTATAACGTTTCATGTGAGTGGCACTTTGCATTGCACATTAATGCTGCTTCTTTTCTTACCAAGCTATTTAAACTATATATAGCGCACTCCTATGCCAATTACAAATAACAGCATTACCTGTCTTGTCATTTAGCTAGTTTTCTTTTAGTTTTTATCTCTCAGGCAACACGAATGGATTTTCAATCAATTATTCTACATTATGCTTCTTTAATTTTCATTTCACAACTTCACAATTTCATAATTTCACAATTTGATTCTCCATTTTCTTCTTTCTTATCTCATCTTTCTTACCCACGCTCCATTTCCCACCCTGCTCAGCCCTGTGTATATGTCAAGCTCATCTGACAGTGGTGAGTGTCTCTTGTGGAATGTGGGGTCATACCGAGCTGTTCTGGCACTGTACGCTGGTGCTGTTGAAGCGCAGGGCAGTGACTCTGTGACTGGTCCCCTGCACATGCACCACACACTCGTACCCCCTCTGACCCGACTGGGGCTGGGGCAGGTTACGCGCCTTCAGGGTGATGGGTCGCACCTCTCCTGCCGGGATCAGGATCTGTCAGAGTTAAGGAGCTGGGGACAGTCCTGGGAGAGAAAACATGTCATGATAGCTGATGAATCTTGAGATTTGAGATGAAATATTATTAATGCTGGCATGAAGATGCACTATGTAACTTTAGTGCAGGAGTCATCTGCTTGTAATGCTTGAAGTGTTCCATGGTATGTCATTAAAACTGTTGTCACTATTACACTGGAGAACATGCATTCTTACAGTGAGAGGGATCACGTCTGTACCATAGACTGTATAAAAGAAGTGGACTAAGCGAGTGTGACGTCACCCATAGCCATAATGAAGCTCCTGATGCTATTGGTTACAGGAGCAAATTTGGAACCAGACTCCATATTTGGAAATCCGACCGTAAGTATCATAGCAATCACAAGAGCCAATCATGATTGAAGTTATTTAACTAATAAATCAATTAACATCAGTTTATTTTATTTATTTTACTTTCCAGAAAAACTAGGCACCGGGGGTCTTCGAAGGTCTATTGGCACAATTAAATGCCAAACAAGCCACGATTAACTATAAATGAACCTATATCGCTATATTTTAAGACTAATAGAACAAATTAAAAAGTACAACAATCTGAAAAAAAGTTGTCTAACAAATTAAAGTTGTTAGATGCACTCCTTGATGAACTATCAGCCAACACAGTTAAATCTACAAACAAAATGGCAGGAGTCCATTGACAATTTTATTAAATGCCTTGATCCACTTGTTAAAAGCCCGGAAAAGTCGTGCTGTCATTGGATAAATGTAAACGTCATTCAAACCTGTCAAAACGGGGTGACCCTGCCGACGGTGAAAGGAAAGCGAGAAGGGGGCTTACGTAGGAATGAAACACACTAGCTGTCAGTCAAACCTGTTGCTAACACTAGCAGGAGCGACGTTGGGGAATGAAGGCTTCTGATTGGTCCATTATTTATGTTCATATTTTGATTTAGAGACTAAATAGCAAAATGAAAAATCAGGATCATGTAGCGCAGGTTAATATGAACATTTTAAGACCAAAATGATGAGGCTCACAGCAGCGTTTACAAAGAGGGGCGACAAGAACCCACTGTAAGTCAACTGGCGCCATGGTCAGTAGGAGCCGGAAAAGCCTCCTGGCGCACTTCCTATTTGGAACGCGGTGGCTACCATGTTAGTTATGTCCATTCATATATACGGTCTATAGTCCATCATATGGAGATTTAACACCATACTGTGGAACATAAGCAGGTGATAAAATCTCCACTATTACATACACAAAATGATAATTGTGAGATGAAAATGAAAGACCAACCCATTATAAAGCTTAAGTGTGTTACATAAATATTAAGTAATAAACAGGACAGGGATTAAAATCATATTAACTGTGAGTATGTTTGTGCTGCTCCAGAATAATCCTCAGGGCAATGCCAGTTTACTTGTGGTCAATCTGGCTTGCTCATGATGCTACAATAATATTGATACTTAAACTAACATATACAAAACTGAACAACACTATTGGAGAAAAATAAGACAAAATTAAGACTTTCCTGAATAGTTTTAGAATGCCCTGTATTATTTCAACATCAATATGAGACCATGTGGTAGAGAAACTACTATTATTGGTTTGATGATTGCATGCCATTATCACAGTTGTATCACAGTTGTATCACAGTTGTATCAAAATTGGTATTGCATCTGTTAAAAAAATCTGTTAAGTAAAAAATCAAGTCTGAAAGTTTTCCCTATGATGTGAAAGTTTCAAATGCAATGTACTTATATGAAATGGGACACTTGGGGACATGTTGTAGCTGTAAGTACTGCTCTAGCTCTGTACCAGACAGCTCTTTGTAGTATATGTTTTCAGGCTAAGTGCTTTTGTGTGCGTACCTCTGTAGCGTTGACCCTGCCCTCTTGAAAGGAGCAGCTGCTGGGGTCGTGGGTGCACAGGTTGCGATATTTACACCAGTGGCATCGGAAAGTGCTGCTTACACAAGACAGACACCTGCAAAAAGAGGGAGAATAAATCATGCAATTACTATGTGTTTCTTTGTAAAACTCACCGCTCAGTGTAATCTGTTCTCACTTTTGGGCATTATCAACATCTTTCCTCGAGGACTATTCAAATACAAACACTGATAAGGAATTATAGCTTTGGGCCGCCGTTATTATGTTCTTTCAAACACCCAATGAGAACCGTTTCTATGCTGGCTGAATGAATAGCATAACAGATATAACAATACGTGACCTTGAGGATGTTGGTTAGGTTTATTCTTGCTGTAGCAGGGAATTGTTCAAAAGTTTCAAAAGACGGTATTTTCAGTTCAGTTTCAGAAGACACAAACCAGTGCCTTTGTGCTGGTGGCATGTCTTGAGAAATGGAGGGCATCTGTATGTTACTGTAAATCAATATGCAACTCAATACACTATTTGATGACTTTAATTCATATCTTTTACTTCCAGTTGCTGACAGTCACAGTGTGGTAAGCAATTTTAGTCATCTGGTTCATAATTAACGATTGCACCTAAAATACGAAAAATGTATGTCAAAATCTAGCTGGTGAATGTAGTAGATAAACGACATCCACCCTTGTCTTAAACACTGGAAATATAATATTGTATACTATTCATACTATTCTTATAAGTGGCAACTTGTTATAATCTCAAAGGACTATGTTCTTACAATATTAAGGTTACAAAGAGAAGATGTGATATAAATAATTTATGTTTTAGAAACCACATGAGCAAGGGGGTTGAATACAGAGGTTCAATCTGAAGAGCTAGAATGTGCATTGTAATTTTTAGGTAATGTTTTACAGTAGAAAAAAAAAAGAAACAATATTACACAAGTGTTGGTAAAAGTACATTGCATTGCTTTCACTGTAAAACAGATGTTTTGTCAAATAATAATAGAATATTATTATTATTATAAGTGAGAGCAGGAGAACGGTACAATATTCAACATGTGGGTTGCTGGGGTTACTTTTGAGATTTTGTCATTTCATACATAATTTGCTGAAGTTATTTTAAGTTTTGGCAGTGAAAAGTTGCTTATTACACACACATATAAATCCCCTGAAGATGAATATTGTATAATTGAAAGTTATGAAGCCAGAAATGTAACAAGCTTCTTTTTTTTTTTTTTTTAATAAACCAGGCAATAAACTAAAGGAAAGCATAGAGCAGAACACTGCAGCTCATAGCGGACTACAAATGCCAATAAATGTAGCACAGAGCCATTAAATTTTGATATTAATTAGCAGCCCAGGGCCAGTGTGGACATAAAGTGTGTGGATGTGTGAATGTGTGTGTTAAACAGGAAAATTTCAGAGGTGGGGTATTAATAGAAGTGGACTGGCAGGGCGCTACACTTGCTGGATAATTAATTATGGTGGTGATGTGATGTTGGGGTGGTTCTGCAAAAGAGGGGGTTGATGATTGGGGTATTTTTTTGGTCTGAAATATTCACAGGAGTTCACTGGGTCACCTGGCAACTAATGGAAGCGTGTACCGGTCTTAGGCTGATGAGATGAGCTTCCAACTGTTTCTGCCTAATAGCTTAATATGGCCATATCTGGGCATTCACTCGGAGCACTTTTTCAATGGATGGCATGTGGGCTAATTTTCTGAGTCCAGCTTTAGCATGCACCATTAATCATGCATCTCCTCCCACAGTGAACTTGCAGCATGACCGTTAACACAATTAAAGGTTAGTTAAGTGTTGAGTGAATCTCCCTGGACAAAGGGTATTTAAAAGGTGATGCTGATATTGTAAAACGCAAGTGTAAGTATTTTACAGGTTTAATTTGATTTGTTTTCACATTCAAATAGAGGAGCTAACAGTCTAGAGAGAATACGCTCTGTTCCAAAGATCATAAATCTCTAAGCACTCTATTATTGAAACTCACATGATAAAGATAGAGACTCACAAAATCCTTTAATTATTGTCTTAAAATTGAGCTATTTTCAAATCAAGAGAAATGTAGTGTGTAGGCAATTAGCCATAAAATAAACATAAATAAAAAAAACTACCTTTGTTTGAATATTACAATATTTTTCACATTTTGATTGATGGTGATGGTAATTAAGAAGAAAACCTTGTGTGAGATAAATACACATCGTATGACTATAAAAGTGTTCACTTAGCCAAATACACCTAATTGGCATTCCTCCCACCAGGATCCACCTCTGTAGCCGTTAGTACTTGATATTCAGATAGGGATGCTCATGCCATTGTTTACCACTATAGTAAATACAATTGACGTGAACATAATGGTTCAAAGTCAAAGCTTTCCTTCCCAGACAGAGGCTTAAATTACTGCAGCAGATGAGCATTTCAATGAGGTGCATTTCATTTACTGTGAAAGTGTGCGCAGAGCCAAAATCTTAAATGTCAGATGAGCTCCCACAGGGGCTGCTCAGGGAGAAAAATCACAAGTGGAGTGTGACTCTAATTGTCATCTACACTACAGTGTATCCAGTCATAACAATGACACAGATATATAGTACTAGAGCTCCTGTAATTGTTCAGAAGTCAACTATTATTCAGAGCATACATAACAAAGCAGACCAACTGACAATTTACTATTTAAAAATGACATGAAATGGCAGGAAAATGGGAGTAAAAACTTGAAGAATAGAACAATTTCACTTGATGATAGCGTGATCATTTAAAATGTATTAGCTCAGTTGTTCATGTTCAGTGTTTACATAGTAATACATTAGTTGCCTCTAGTTTTTAAAATAGTACAAAGTTGGTAGGAGCTTTTGTGTGTATTGTCTATTGCATTTCAAACATGTACTCATGTCATATTAGTACTGGCAGTGCAAAAAGTTTGTACAGTCAATGTCAAAAAATTGGCCGACAATTAAAACATCACACTTGAAATGCATTTAAATCTCTTAGACAAACTCGTAAAGTGCCACTTAAAACAAATCCCCAAACAAACGAGCCCCAGTGAATGCATCATCCTGAATGAAATAGAAGCTGACAAGTAAATTGAACTTAGAGGTTATCTAACAGCCTCCCCTTAAGTGGGCTAGTGAACAGCAGTACATCATTGTCCTAAATTAGGTTGTGCCCCCGCATCTATTGAACAGATCAAACCTTGGAGGGAGGGGCTGCCTGCTGTTGCAGTTGGTGCAAAGATTTTGTTAGCAAAGAAGTAGTAACAATGGAATAGTAATACTGCTTTTGTCCATATTTTATGTTGAGGTTTTGCTTCAATGCTAGTGTTTTATATATATATATATATATATATATATATATATATATATATATATATATACTATTCCAATATTCAGTCACTGCTTTATCCTTTACTCTGCTTTATTACTCATTGTTATACTTCTTAATATATATATATATATATATTATATATATATATATATATATATATATTATATATATATATATATATATATATATATATATATATATATATATATATACTTAATAGAAAATAGAAGAAAATAGATTAAGAAGTATAACAATGAGTAATAAAGCAGAGTAAAGGATAAAGCAGTGACTGAATATTGGAATAGTTTTTGTTTATTTGTTTGTATTTATTTCTTTTAATGTTACATCTCACTGTTTTCGTTCTTGTTAGTTTTTATTATTTTTTGCTTTGTCTAGTCTTTGTCCAATATGTAAAAAAGCCTTATACATATTTGAATTATAAAAAAAGAAGTATAAAAGAAGTATTGTGATTTAATATTTATTGAACTCACGTTCTGTGGGTGCTGCAGTTGTAAAACTTCACCTCAGTGCTGCCCACCATTTGTCCTGTCTCTTTTGAGTTTAGTCGCAGCTCTATACCAGCCCAGTCTGAAAGAGAAAGGGAGAGGGAGGAGGAAAGAAGAAACGGAGAGGGTGAGGGAGGTGAAAGGGATAAGAAAGGGAGGGAAAGAGGGAGCGAGGGAAGGAAAGAGAGAGAGGGAGTGAGTAAGGGAGAGAGAGAGGGGGAGGGAGAAAGGGAGGCACAGAGAATGAGAGGGAGGGAGGAAGCGAGAAGGAGCGAGAGACAGGGAGGGAGGGGGAGAGGGAGAGACGGAGTGGTGAGAGAAAGACGACAATAAGTGGTGGGAAGAGGTCAATATGCAAAACAGTTTAATACTTTTATCTGGCTCCTCTAAAGAGCCACCTGGCGTCTGCGCTTCTGCAAGGGCATATTGCAGTTGGTGTGAAAAACCTTCAGTCAGAAACTTCAAATGAGGGATTACTGTAAATGTGCAGAGAAAATTAAACAGCCCAGCAGTACCTTTTGGGACTAAACAGAAATGCAGAGTGGTCAATCCCAAATGAAAGCTACATTTGTTTACTTGCTAAAACATAGACACATTTCCACAAGCACTGCCTTAAGTCACCAATGAACTTTTAGTTTCATTAAACAAAATAAGTGAAGTAATTTCTTTTTCTTTTTTCATTTTTAGAATCAAAATCTTCACAAAAACCTTGGGCTGTATTTAATGGAACAATAATTGACTATGCAAATAGTTGCTGAATAAAGGGTCCATGTGAAAGTCAAGGCTGCTTCTGCAATGATTGAAGATTATTTTGCAGATAGTGCGGCAAATGTTCCTAAAACATATCCCTAATATTAAATGTTGAATTGATAGGAATCATAACTAAATACAAAAAAATATATAATTAAACATAAAATAAATAAATATATATATATATATATATATATATATATATATATATATATATATATATATATTTTTTTTTTTTTTAATCTATTGAGCTGATGTATCATATTCACAGGTTTCAGCTTCCTCTTGATAGGTGACATTTTGAGGACGTTTCACCATTCAAGATCTGATATGTAATTTTACATTGTTATTTGTAATTGCAACAGTCATCTGTTTAATTTTTCATCTAAGCACAGTTGGGGTCTATGGGCATCTAAGAGCACCTGTGTGTCAGTGACCTCACCTTGTCCCTCAGGTATGTGCGGAGCCTCTTTCCCTGCAGGAGACAGACACATGACCCTGTTCCCATTCACGTGTCCCTCCACCTGCGCCTGCTGTCCGAAGGAGCATGTGATCCCAGCAGAAAGGTCAGGCACATTGTTCACCTCCAGCAGGAGCTTCAAGAAATAAAAAGACATTTCATACACGACAACCAGCAAAATTAAATGTGCATTATTTTATATAATTTGTGATGTATTTTCAATCACTAAGATGTAACTCAGATGTACAGTATCTTGCCTTCACTCTTCAATTTGGTGCTGACATTTCATCCTTTCATATAGTACATTAAAAGGACTGTAACTTCTCTGGTAGAGGATCCATCACCTACTATTCCCAAAAGTGGGGACAATAAGGTGGGGAATGCTCCACCACGCAATTTATGCAGTGCACATTTAAATATGAAATACCATGATGTTCAAACAGTAATCAAAAATTATTTATAGGCCCATTATTCTCCACTAACTGTATTTTCTGATAATATCTAACTTCACCAATGACAGTCACCATAGCATGCGTCATCCCTAATCTCTTATCTGTACATTCTCCACATGTTTCTCCTCTGCGCTACTCGCTGTATATTCTCGTAAACTTGTGACAGGTCAGTGATTGGTGCAATAGTAAAAGTGGACTCACTGGAACGCTGTGTGCTGATACCGCAATGCTGTCGGGATGAGAGATGACCTTCACACAGCGGTCAATGTCGGTGGCGAAGCGGTACATCTCATCAGACCTCGGACAGCGATCCCTCCTCGAGCACCTGTGGGAAAAGACCCCAAGCACGGTTACAGCCATTGAGAAGAAAAATGACCCCAGAAAATGGCCCTGGAAGAACATTTGGTTTGTTTGTTTGTCAGTGCGAAGTTGGAGACTGGATGCTCCTATATATGTGATATGTTTTCTATCAAAGGGTTATCAGTTTCATTTGGAGTTTGGAGTAGTGTTGTCAGAACACAGTGAATGCTTGTTTAGCATAAGAATAAACAAATGCAGATTTAAGCATGCAAATTTACAAGTATGCATGTAATGTCATGTTACAGGTCAAGGGTCTGCCACCTGCTCGTCTCCATGGAGATGTTTTTGCTGCACTTGGAATTTTTCACAATATCAAGTCTCTCACAGTAAGAATCCAGGATTTTCACGTAGTTTCAAACTATAAATGCCATACTGTGGATCATTCTGGACAAAGCCATAACATTTCAATCGAGACAGGCAGGTGGCAGACCCCCAAAGTTACATAGTACACATTGTTGTACGAACAAATTGTTCTGAAAGTATTATGTTAGAAGTGTTCCCCAGTAATGACACAGCAGTTAACATCTATTGTCCATTGTTGCGTAAAAGTGTTATGTGTGTGTTATTGGGCTGGGTTTCATTAAGAAGTTGCCGATACGACACATACCTTGATACATAGGCCACAATATGATACATATCTCGATACAGTGAGCTTTCGATTTGATATGATATATATCAATTATGGCTATGATACTAAAAGTCTTTGTTAAAACACTTGCAAAGTTCATATGAAACACAAACATTTTAATCAAAATTAAAACTGTGAAAATGTCAAATGTGTCGCATAAATGGCTTTTCCTTCCTCTGAACAAGCAACAAAACGGTAGTGCTGTGTCAAAATAATTTAGTCAAATTTACCAAAAGATACTCTTGGCAATATATCGATACAGCAGCCCACGATACCAATACTGTATCATCACATTAAATCATCCGATATATAGATATTTCAATATAGTTGCACAACCCTAGTGTGTTATGAAGTGTTTCTTAATGTAACTCTCAGATTTGGTTTTGCAGAATGTACCATAAAGTGAATGTTTTTCTTTTAGTTTCGCTCCAGTCACATGCAAGTAATCCGTAATCAGATGTTCAACAGTATCTATTATTCATAGGAAGTTTATAAAGATTACGTTACAAAATCCAAGCATAAACCTCACAATATAAAATGGTCATCTGCTTTTACAGAACACAATTAAAATGAGCTACAAAGTGAAACAGAATCTATGTACTTCCTGCTCTCTAATAAAACTTAGCGGGGTCTTTATCACTCAGCTCATGTTTCTCCCATGTCTCACTCTCAATCTTTGATGCCAGGCCCGATTATTCATTTAACATTTTACTGTTCTTTTCTGCAGAGCCAATTACACTGAGTGCCACCGAGGAATAATCTGCACTCCTACATCCCAAAAGGAAATTACTTGTAGAGAGCTGAATGAGTTGGCTTTTTACTGTGACCTTACCATAATCTTGTCTGGGTGATGTGCGAATTAAAGTACTTCTAGGGATATGAGGGGGTGGGAATCTGAACTTTTTATGGATGTTATGTTGAAATTCAAACTAATACAGCATAAGCCATGTAAGAGAAGATACTGTGTCTGTTAGTCCCAGTGAGCTATAATTAAAAGGTGCAGTGTGTAACCTTTCTGATGTATTAACCGCCACCTGCTTATATCCAAGGAAATTTTATTCTTTGCTTGGAATGTTCCATAGTATGGCATTAAAGTTGATATTTATCTACAGAGACAAGCAGGAGATGCCACCAGACCAAGTTACAGGTTAACTCTGTGAAAAGGTGACCCCTTTCACAGTAAGAATGTATGTTTTAGAGGTGTTTCTGAGCTATTACAACACCCTTAATATTCCAGAGAGCTACTACAGGCAAAGAAAAAACATCTCCATTTAGCAGACCCTCAGCAGAAAAGTTACACAATACATCTTTAAATATGGAAACTTTTTAATTATTTTTATGTAATTTCTCTATTTTAGTAACACAGTAATATAGTGGTCGATACCAGAATGTACAGCAACGGACATAGTGGCAATATAAATAGTATGCTATGACTATAGTACTTTTTACTTAATAAAACAGTACAGTATTCTCTTGTAATGTAGTAGGATAAAACAACACAATGCAAACACAAGTCTATATTCTAATAAATATTTTTGCTACAATAAGCTTGAGTAATATCAGTTTGTATCAGTAGTTTAAAAGAAACGCTCAAAAATGAATATGAATCTCAAAGCAATTGTTATGCCTTGAAAATCCAGACAGTATTTTGTTTTCCTCTTGTCTACCAAATAGTGTGCAGCTCGGAGCTAATACACTGTTGAAGAGTACTGAGGGGGTGGCACCTCCAGAGAGGACTCAAAGAGCTGCGAGCCGCGGCTGTAATTACAACACAATATAAAAGCAAAATGGGGAAGCGCTGACAGCTGTTGCCTGCTCAGAGCCAGCGGAGTACAGGCAGTCACCTTCTGACCGCACATCAGCTCAAGTACGCCTTTCATCCAGCCAGTCTTTCAGCGCCTTTTATTTGGGCTCTTTTATGGGTGTGTTTTGTCTGATGAAGCAAATTGTACCCCCCTTCCTATTTTACATAGTTGCTACAGAGCATTAACCAAACCTGCAGTGTAGAAAATGGTGTAAAATGGTGCTGGGATTGGCAAATATAAGGTTTGAAATACAAACCAAACCAAAACAGAAAGCATTTCATGTTAATCTTAAGCAGCAGTAATCAATACATCTTTATGGGTATCAACTACCATGGAAGTCTGCCACTTTTCTTTGTCTACAGAGAGTAATAAGAAAAGAACTACAGAACCCTTTGTATGCGCACTATGGTAGAAAAGTGTTCAAAGGTCATCTAGACAACATTGTAGAAATTAAGAAGTTTCGATTACCATCCAGAAGTCATTTTCAATCTGAAGGTACTGAGGAGCTGGAGGTCTGACAAGCTAGAACTTATACTGCCCCAAGAGAGGAGTTATACACTCGAATTTGCTCTTGACTTGTTTACTTGCTACTTACTTACCCTCAGCCCACTCTGCGCATTATTCTCAGCAGCCCCTCACCCATTAAGTACCTGATAATTTGACTGTCTTAATTTTTGCTTTGACCAAGGTTTAGCCAAGGTTATAATGTATCTTAGTCCACCATGGATTTAGATACAAGAAGATACCTCAAACCTTTCCTGCCAAGGACCACTCCTGGGCGACTGTGACTGGACACTACTCCTCATATCTTTATAAAAATATAAGTATATAATGGACACACTGGTAAATGTCAGTTTGCTTCCTTTTTGGTAAAGCCCTTGAGATGACTGCAGTTTGAATATTGGTCTATATAAGAAAAAATAAATTAAAACATTTCTTTGATATTGATTAAGGCATGAAAGGAGCAGGACCATGCAAAAACTGAACTGCCCCAGGCTCACCTATCATTGCTGACATTTACGATAGAAAAGCAGTGGACAAAGTGTTCTGTGGCTGTGACACTGGCATTTTCAGTAAAGTGGCCTGGTATAACGGTCTGTGCTTGGACAACCAACACCACTCTCCTGCATACGGAGAAGGCAGAGCACTGTCCATCTTGTGGAAGACAATGGACAAAAAAGTAGTCAAGATGTAGAAAAGAAAGTAGGCAATTCAGTGGGTTGAAGAATCATGATTCACCTAGGGTTACTTGAGGCAACAAGAGTTTTCTACTCAGTGATACGTGTAAAGCATTTATTTAAGTAAACGGGCTAATGATGTTCAGAAAAGGAAGTGTTTAATGGGGTAATTTAAACTAAAGCACAACAGTGCTTTTTCTTCGTTGCAGTGATTTAAATAACCTAGATCATGGTGAAGATACTGCTAGCTATAATTCAGTCACACTGCTAAATTCGGCAGCTCGGGTCAACTATCAACAAAGCAGTATGCTCAAAAACATAGGCGTTTAATCTCTTATATCCCCTTTACTCAGTTTCCAGGGTTTTATGCAAGCGAACCTGGGGGTCACATAATTAAGACAGGAGAGATAAGCTTGTTCATGCATCGTGTGTAAAATGTTCCCTCGGTATATTGGGGTCCAGTAGTCCTGCTGAGACCACTAAATTAATCCCTCACTCTCCATTAAATTTACTAACCCTCAGCCTACTCACACACAATCGAAATCACATTGTGGGTTGTCCAAAATAGCACTAGCTTACTGAGGTCATGCTGTTCCTCAACCACTTCCTGGTTTTCTGAATGCCCCACCAGCTGTTCTTAATGGAAGCTGGACAATAAGCCTGCCAAGTATTAACCAACACAAATCATTTGACCACTTTCTCATGTCTATTTTAAGTAGGCTGAGCCAGATGTTGGGAAAGTATGGTGATAAAGTTGTAATCTCTGAATCATTGTGTATGGACTTACATGTTGTAGAGGACACACCAGCCGCAGTGAGGATCTCCAGAGCTCAAGCACTCGGAGCACGTCCCATACTGCTCACACGCCTCCACGGGGACCTGGGCCACCTTAGACAAAGAAAGGCAAAGAAAAAGAAGATTGTTCAATGATCAATAATTTGTATGGATTTGTATTTTGATTGATTCATGCCTGTTTCAATATTCCTGCTTTGTCCGCATGCTCAGAAAATGTCAATTCAAAACATTTTAATGATTTTTTTTAATGCTAGAATACCCTATAAAGATATAGTAAAGTTTTGTCTAAATTATACGAAGCTTTTTTTTCTGTATTAAATAGTAGAGGACTTGTTCAAGTTATTAGAGCACATGAAAACATTCTGCATTATAAAAGTTTCTGAAAATAAAGGCTAGGCTGAACTTTTTAATGTGCACTAGATTATGCATGCGTACAGGTGTTGGTATAAGGAGCACTTTGCACACACACTTAATTGCACAACACTTATCATGCTAATGTGCAGAAGGCTTTAAGACCACTTCTGCGTAATTGTCAATGTTTGGATAAGAACGGTGACAAAATGGTTATGGAGGGGTTCAGATGAAGTGAACAATGGCAGCTAACATTTTCTGAACTTCTGAAGTTACTTTAGAAAACATTCATCTTATCTTCAGTTACGATGGTTAATCTCACATTTCACTGGCTCTCTCTTACTTCCAGAAGACAGTTACACTTTCTGCAACTTGTGTTTAAATGTTATTACTCAAAGTTCCCACCCTACTTAAAAGAGTTTTTGATTCCATTTAGATCAGCATATCATTTACGTCACACTGAACAATTATTTTTTAATGTTCCTATAATAAAAAAAGAAATTGGCCGCAGAGAATTTAACTTCAAAGCTCTAGATGAATGGAACAACTTACCCTCCTCAACTCAATCAATTACATCAATCCACCATTTTAAGGCATCAGTCTTCAGATTCTTACAAACATCCTGCTCCTGTTTTTGATAAAAATACATTTTTCTTATATGTACTTTCTGTTGTACATAGAGTTGCTTTTTTTTTCATTCATTTACAAATATTAGGTGTGGTGATGATAAAATCAGAGAGATGTATGTATACCTTAGGATCCTGGACTGTATAGTATGAATGCTGTCTGTGTGCTGTGTGAATGTTGTCTTTGTCTGTCTTTTGTTCTGTTTTCATTAGTTTTTCTTTCTCTTCTGTAAATGCTGCTTTTGTTAATGCATTAGGACCCCCTCACAAACGAGATTCTACATCTCAAGGGGCTTCCCTTATAAATAAATAAATTTGAAGACTGAAGTAAAATCCATTGTTGAAATGATCAGGTTTAACTTCAGACTAAACCTGATCTATATTATTATACTTTTGTTAAGTAAAACACCATCTTTAAGTTAAGATGAGTTTTAATTTAAATCCTACAACATGGCTCCACCTTAGATCCTATGAAATTATAATAAAATAGGTTTCTTATTACAGACAGAACAATAATTTGTATTGAAAATATGATACAATACATGATACATCTACCCTTATGATGAACAAAATTTAGAGAAGTATATTAAAGCACTATAACTCTTCAAGCTAACAAACTGTATTGTCTGGATAAGGGACAGCTGAATGTGGACATTTTTAGTGTTACAGCCTTCATCTTAGTTCATTTTTTTTCATCAGAATATAGACAGATTCTGGAGACAACTTGTACTCATGCCAACACTGTTATATATGAAAGTCAGGCGGTCCATAAGCTCTCCATTAGCGTTTGGAGAGCTGCTGCTGTCAAGCGGGCAGCGCCATCCCCTGCATACAAAACCAGGATTGAAGCCTCAGCCTCCCAGTCTGGACGATTCTATATGTGCTTATTATTCAGGCTGCTGGACGTATGATGCAAGCAATTTCCCGATGTAAGCAATCACAAATGAAGAGTGGATTATGGATTGGAGTGTCTACCGGTGCTCTTGATAGCATAAGTGGGCGCTCTCTCAGGTCTGTGTTGGCAAAATGGATTATCAGCTGCTGCCTGGAAAATAACTTTCTTTCCTTTTTCCCTGCAGTTCGGAGCATTCGGCGCATTCCATTAGTGAAATGATTTTGTAGTGCAGTGGGTGGAGGGCTCGGACTCTGTATCTGACACAGTTGGAATAACCCATTGAATTGCGGTGGACCAGCGTTTATCTCAACTAACAGAGCTGGTTGTGCGGCCGTTAGGCAGAGTGACCTTTACAAGGGGAAAGTTATAGATCTTCAGATTCGCTGCTGCTCGGACATCACGGTTGATTTGCTAAGCAGAGAAGACTTGAGCAGGAAGGGCCTGGACTGAATCCGAATACAAACAAGACACATGTCGGTAGGACTTAACTTTACATGGGCCTAAATGATCAGCAACCTTAGCAAATGCATTGTTTATATTATCAAGAAAACAACTATGAACTGCAATACTCATTCACTTTTTTGAACTTTGTGCATCAGCTTTGAGATTTCCAGGAGAGACTGCTATGGGTTTTTCCATGGCAGATACCCATATCACGATTGTTTAGAATCCAGGGCAACCAATGGCTGATTAGCTCTGCCGATATTTCTGGATCGATATGTGAGGTCGTTTTTGATTATTTTCCCCAAATTATGCCATTTAAATTTACTACAAACTTACCCACAGCCCCTTTTTTACCACAAACCTTTAAGAGAGCTGTGTAGTCATGTCTCGTGCAGCTATGTCTTCATAATAAAGTGTTAATATAAAGCTTTGTGCTTTGTGTTTATTTTTTTAGGCAGCAGATTGACCAAAACTAAATAACATACTGACCTATGCTGGAGATAAAAAAACAAAATAAAACAAAACAAAAAACTCCAGGCCATAAATCCATTTTTAAGTTAGAAACAAGTAGCCTGTTAAGAACTTTAGAATGGACAGGTTTTGTGAGTTACAACATGCTGTGACATAGAAGGTTATGCATTTTGTGCACTGGTTAGAGACATAAACTAAATGCAGCATTAGTGAAACATGGACAAATGAAACAAAACACAGCACTATATACTAGTATTATTATAACTGTGTCATCTCCTGATTTAAACTTGCTTTGGTCCTGTCCTAGTTCTGGATTAGTCCTTATCCAGGTTTAGTTCAATTATATCAGTGTCCAGTGCTTGGCTGGTTTAGTCGCTGCATTAAGCTTTCATCTTCATGTTCAATGTAGCATGGCTCACTCATAAATCATTCAGGACCAGTCGAACGATTTAGTATTTCTAATCAAGCTTTTGTTTGTCTTTTCCTCCGAGATACTTTCTACAGAAGAAGGAGATTATTTAAAACAAACACAGACAGCCAATGAAAATCCTCTGCTCCCGAGGGTCCAAATCTCAGCCTGGCAGAGTGTTGTGTTGTAGTTTGTTTTTTTCCAGTGCTAGAGCAGTAAAGGAAGATTGCATCCATTTTTACAAGCTTTTGGGAATTAAAATAATTTCACAACATCTGGGATGAGCTTATTCAAAAGTGCCTCATTTACTAGTTTGCTTTTTCATTTGGGAATAAGAAATTCTGACAGATATCTATGAATTTCCAGACCTTTTACTTGCAATAAATCATGTGACAATTTGTACCATGTCTGCAGATCCTGGGGTCATATACAGCAGCTTAGTTTTACGACTGGACAAGAAAGGAAATAGAAGACTTTATTGCACTTGTCTGTACTGGCTATTTCCATTTTAATTAAAGACTGAATTGCACTGTAAATCATGAAGATTAAATAAGTCAGAGCTCATTTTGTGACTTGTGCAGAATGTTCTATTTGAAGCAGGATTTAGAAAAAAAAGACAGAATCTGAAGACATGGATCTGCAACTATATAAATAAATATGTTTGTTCATTGGAGAATTATGCCACAGTTTCACAAAAGATCGAGGCTCAACTGTACCCAAGAATCCATCTCAAACAGCGCGTGTTGTAACTTCAGGGATACAATAAATCTGGGTGGATATTACTAAATCTACTTGCATTTTTTTTCTGACATTGCATAGCTATTACATTTACAGTTTATGTTTTAGCTAGATTCTGTTAATAAAAATATGAAATGCAAACTGACAGAAATCCCATGTATTTGAGAACATATTTGCCAAGGCCTAAACTGAAAGATTAGCAAAATTTTAAAAACAGCATTTTGTTGTTTGTAGTGTTTCATAATTTGTATTTGCTAATTGCGACAAAATAAAAGCTCAATGTTAGATTTGATTCCTATAAATTTCGTAGCCCATTCTCTCCCAGTGCATGCCATTGCTCACAATACTATATTAAAATATGTTAAGTTTACATCAGTTGATAGCTATACCACAATTAAAACACAAGGCTACTAATACAGCTTCTGTTGCTATTGAATAGATAGAGACAGATTCACTAGATCTACCCCCAACATAACATCAGGTGCATTCCAGACAGCAGATTGTGATCATTATAGGTCAGTGGAAAAGAAGTTACCTTGGTTCATCATTGTATTTTATCCCTTTCAACAGATCTCCTCTATAAGAGTATTATATAGATGAATAGAGACTGGACCCTTTCACAGCTCAAATAATACACAATACTTCAATACGCAAATCAGCCCATCTATTTTTGATTGCATTGTGTGGCAGCGTCTTCTCTACACACATGCTATACTGTGCCCACCTACAAAGAGCAGGAGGGCAGGCAGATAGAGGTGGAGAGGAACAAAGAAGAGGATGGATGGGATTTGGAGTGATGATTTTGCATTCTGTGGAGTGCCACTCAGAGAGATTGCCCTGGAAATACCCTGAAGCAGTTTCCCCACACCCTGCTTTAAGTTTAAAGCCCTAGTCTTCAAAAAGCAGACAAACAATTGTAGCTTATTTTGTGTTTTGGGCGCTCGAGAATGCTGTTTGCATAAGTTGAAAGCCAAAAGGGTAGATTGTAGTGAATTAAGCATTTGCTTCCAAACAAACATATGTACAAAGATGGTATATGATTGGGAGAGTGTGTGGCAACTACAAAGAATCTCAGACGCCACCTGACATTTTGGGTTTGAGTTTCAATTCAGCAATTCATCAAGTCTCCCTGTAGCTTCCTCCATTATTTCTTGTCTGGTCTCCAATGTCCAAATATAAAAAACAGAAAAGTCAAAGAAATTGTTATAAATGCACATAATCACATAGGGTTGAAAAAAGCTTCAAAAAATCAGAAAATAAGGTTCAAACCAAACCCAAACAGAACTAAAAAAAAGATTGTCCAGGACTGGATCACTACTTTAAGGTACTCTGGGGGATCTACTAGCAGTCTCAGCATTAAAGGACTCATATTATATCATTTTCTGATCTATGTCATAATGTTTCCTCATTAAAAACATTCCTGGAGATGTGTTTTGTTTAATTCGCGCATGTTTAACACACAAACCCTGCATTATTTAGGCTAAGATCTTCTCTCAGACAGAAAACACTCCACCTCCACTCCACCTTGGTGATGTCATGCAGTAATAAAGAAAGTGCTTCACTGTGTTTTTAAACTCCATACACTTTCACTAGACTCATTTGGAGGATTTCAACCCTGGAATCGCCAATCTCTACTGAATACAATTTAAAAGGTACAGTAGCTGTTAACTTGAAAACTGCTGCTTCATGACATCACAAGGTAGAACAGAGCATTTTGAGTTTTGGAGATGTACAGATTAATAATGAAAGCCTACACAAACATGTGTGAATTAAACAAAACACAACTCCAAGTTTTTGAGCAGGTAACAACATTATAACATGACTTGAAGCTAACAAGAGTCAAAGTTGCATAATATATGAGATTTAAGTTTAATGTCATACCATGGGACATTTTAGGCAAACCAAGACAGACAACCTAAACCAGAGCTAATAAAGAATAGATACAAGACTAAACCAAGGCTACACAGGACTAATCCAGCTCCAAATTAAGACTGGACCTGGGCTAATTTACTTGATAAAAGAACACATCCCTACTTCAATTACAGACAGATGCCCTGTATTCTGCTTTCTTCATCATCATGCTAACCAGACATGTGTTTCCCTCGGCAGGAGACACTGAGACTCATTGTTATTCCACAAGGGTCGGTCGATCCCCGCCAAATCTGTCTGTGCCCCACTCCTCATTCCACATCATTCCTGTATTGTCTAGCTCCCAGGAATCTAAAAATCTCTCATCTAAGGGATCGACTGGAAATGTGGCAAATCTGCACGTGAAACCTCCTCCCAGGGGAATTCTCCAGCACACGGGAAAAAGTGAAGGGAGGGAAAGAAAGAGAGACAGAGGACGAGAAGGCTGCTCCAGGCTACAAAGCTCCTCTAATACTGAGAGAAAAACCCAGGGCCAGAAACTAGTTTGGATGTGTCTTATTTGTTGTCACATACAGGTGGCAGAGTATCCTTGAAAGAGGTGAATGGTGCTTTTTGAATGACTAGCCCTCATCAATAAGTAATGCCCTGTCGCTTCCAGTCTATCACACATAAGGCATAGCTGCAATTATATAGAATACACAATATACCGCAAGAATGGCTAATACAATTTTTATAAAATATATCAATACAAAAATCATTATTTATGATCATATTTGTTATCATTATTTATTTATAAGAGTATATTTATTTATGATAGTATAGTAGAGTATGTTGCTATATCCTTTATGTACCTATCTTTAGTATTGGTTTCAAAATGTCAATTTGAAAAGAACTCCTTAAACATTACGCAAAACTGACTCCTGTGAGCTTATAACGCTGTTACCTCATCAAACACATATCTGGAAATGTGCTTTGTTTCATTCACATATGTTTGAGTCATCCTGCATTAGAGATCCAAAGATCAAAACGCTATGTTCTGCCTTGTGATGTCATGAAGCAGTAGTCTTCAAGTTAACAGCTGCGTTTTACCTTTTGTTCAAGAGAGATGGGTAAGTACAGGGCTGAAACAGTCCATATGATTCTAGTGAAGGTGTATGGTATTTAAAAACACAGTAGAGCATTTCCTGTACTGTCCCTTGACATCACAAGGTGGAATAGTGTTTTCTGCTTGAGAAAAGAACTTAGCCAAAAATTGTAGTGTTTGTGTGTTAAACATGTGTGAACAAAACAAAACACAACTCCAGGTTCTGTATGTTGTTGATGAGAAAACAACATTATATTAGAAAATAGCGTAATATAAAGACCTTCTATGAGTCAAATCATACAGTGTATAAATCATTAGAAAGCATAGTCAATTTGTATAGGTGTGATAGATGGATGCCACTAGTAATTCCAATTCAACCTTGGCAGACATGTGGGGAACAATTAAAGCCCTTCAGGAATCTAAGCTACCATTAAAAAAAAAAAAGAAAAAAATCATAATTCATCTCATAGGGCCAATTCAGTTTGATGATTGTCTGTGATGTAGTTAGCTTTCTGTTGCATCTGTCTCTGCATTTTCATCAGGCATCTGCCAACCTGTTTACCTGACTCTTTGTGCAGTGAGGCAAGAGGATTAACCACAGATGCCCTGCCCAATTATGGACAATATTATATTCATTGTAACCTGGTTTTCAGACATCAGTTTATCCTATTGATATAATGATAATATTGCTATGTTTAGTGGACTCTCTTGCTTTTATAGTTTTCAACCCTGTTTTCCAAGCTTTCAAAAGAGCCACTCAGAGAGAAGTCACTCCACTGCGATTGTTCCAGTGGCCTTTTGCCTCTCCGTCCTGTGCCTCTGCCTCGGTGCGTTCCAGCAGACAAAAAGACAAGTGAGAGCAGCTATAGGGAGTGTTTTTTTTTTTTTGGCTACGATAAAACCTAATCCTATTTCACAGTGCAATGAAGCTGTGCCAAAATAATCACTTGATGGGAGTTGAAAGTGATTACCAGTGTTCACTCTTATCTCCAATGAGTGCAGAGAATACGCTCCAACAAAAACAACAACAGCAGCAGCAATAGCATAGCCTCTGTGTGATGCCAGGCCAAGAGAGGAGCACATACAGACTGGGGGTAAGAGGGGCTGGGGCAGTCAAACTGGAAAAGCCACTAATGCTTCTACTCAAAGCCAAAGTGAGTATGTCTGTCGCACACAAAAGATGCGTACAGTGTAAGATGATTCGCATGGATAAGTAATTAGAACAGTGGTCCATCCTCGTGTGCGTGGCCTGAATATTTTACAAATACCATGCTGGATGCTGCTAGCTGTGTTTGAGATATATTTTTCATTCAGGCAAAAGAAAAACTTACAATCAATTTTAAGAATCACAAAAAGCCAATTTAACCAATAATAAACGTCACTTGTATATCGGCTCCAGTCAAATGAAGCACATGAGGCTGGCAACTATAGGGGCGAAGTTAGACTCGAGTTCCATACTAGAAATAGGACATTTAGACATTTTTTCTATACAAATTGAACTGGAGTCAGAATCAGTGGAGCTTCATCTAGCAGGTTAGCTATGTCCATTCACAAGCTATGTTTTTAATGCTCACTAGATGTAGTGTTTGTTCATAATGGATGAAGATATTTGTATTAGTTTGCATTAACTCTCACACATATCCAACTGAACAATAATTGTGTTTAGTCCAAGTATGTCCATTAAAAATGTAAGATCCCAGACAATGCATTTGCTGTTAATCTTCAATATGGTCAGTAATTTTTCCATTATGGTGCACAAGTTATCTTACTTTAAATTACTGGGTCCAGTAAGACTAATACAATTTCACCTGGAAATCTGGAACAAAAACAGGACAAAACCAACCAAACAACATAACCAGAACCCAACCAGTAAGTGAAGTGAATGCAACCCTATTCATTATCAAGCAACATAATGAGTTCATTTTCAGAACATGCAAACCCACACACGTCTCCTTATATCTTGTATGAGTGTTGTTTGATAAAATAACAGTTGTGTAGGCGGAGGCTGATGTCTCCTGGCAGCAGCTCTCCTCACCTGATTGTTGGACATGACATAGAGAGAGCTCCGGTCCAATGAGAAAGCCATGTCCCGCAGGATAGGGCTGCTCTCCTTCATCACAGTCACTGTCTCATACAGGACGCTCTGCTCCTGAAGACCGTCCACACGGATCTGCACAGACATAAGAAGAAGTACACTCAATACAATAGTGAAGAAAAGATGTACATTAAATTACTTTATCATGGAAAATAAAACTGTTGAGACGATCAAATCATATGAGACACATTAACTGCTAAAGAAAAAAACACATGAAAAATACAATATATCGGTGTAGATAATGATGTCACTTTCATAGTGGAAGGGCTGTCACTTGCTTGTCTACACTGAAATGTAATGCTTTGTCTGGAATGTTCAACAAAATGTTTTTTCTCCTTTCTCATTTCTCCTGAAATGAGCAGATCCATGCAACCCTGTTCACAGTAAGAATAGCACATCTACATAAGCAGGCGGCAGACTTCATCAGAAAGGTTATATAGAAAAACATAAAACATAATGTACCATTAGACACCTGTATATAGTTTTTAAACTAAAAGGTTGTATGTCTGCTATAGTATTAATCTGACCAAAGTAACAGTTCACAATATAGTACATGTACAATGATGTGATGTTTCCATTCCCATACCTTTTTAGTGAGTTACACTTTGATACTTGGTTTGTTACTGACGACTTAAGTTCCTTTTGAACTTGTTCCACAAAAGTTGTGCACATAACAGAAAACCATGAATCTGGAGTTAGTCATTTCTCAGTCCATTTGACAGTTACAGCTATGGCCCAGATCTGCCCTCCAGCCATGACCTGTTTTATTTTTTTAACAATGTCTTGTGAATTCAGTTGTGTATGACAGTGCAATGACTTCAGGCTGCATTCTTTCGGGATCCATAAAATCAGATAAATACACATGCCCATGATTATTCTATCTCCATCTTCAATTGAGTCCTCACATAAAAAGGTTTGTCTTTGTTGTATTTCTGCTTGTGTAGGCAGATGCTTCAAGCTATAGCAACAAAAATGTGTAAATGTTGAATAAACTGAAATAGCTAGTTCATCATCAAAGTCTGGCAACATCATAAACTTGGGGTTGTTGTTACGATTGCAAAACTGTTGCAAAATATGTTTTGCAATCTGAAAACATTATTTTGGCAGGACGGCTAAATTTAATTGAAAGAGAAGTTTAACACTGCATTTTGAGGTTTCACGTCTCATACATGATCATTATTATCAAATCCAATAGAAATGCAATTATTTTGCCAAAGAAAATTTAATTATGAACAAAGTACTATGTGTATAAACATAGCCATTGTGTCTATTGTCTGAATGAACTGAGCAAGATACAATATAATAATGGAATGCACACCAAATTCATCTCACAGTCCAAGGCATACAGAAGAAGACCTAAACGAACTATTATTCAGTTGAGCTATAACATGAGTAGAAAAAACAATTGTCAAAAAAGTAAACCTAAAGTACTTTCTTGTCTATTTATGTCACATTAACTTTATCAACTTAACTTTTTCATTCACGATGTTCAATTTCAAAAAGCTGTTTGAGGAATGGCATTAGATAACAGAAATTTGATCACAATTATTTTTTGTTGTTTGGCAATAACAGTTTATAATTGTGAAACCGTAAAGTTGTTTTTCTCCTAATAATTGTGACACTAAAATTTGAAATAGTGACATCCATCTGGTATTAAAGTGTAAAACAAACAAAGACATTTCACACTCTCAATTGTGGAAAAGTATTGCCGTGCAATTGGGGCTGGATTGATGTGGATTGCATCATACATTGACAGCACAGTATCCTGACACATGAAACGTCTGTCATTAAAGTGAAATGAGCTGAAAACCTGAATAAAGTATGATGTAGAAAAAAATGTATTTGCTATGCGGAGCCAGGTTGGATCTTGAATTGTGGAAGATTGGATCATTAGCAGTGTGATGCAATTAAAACTGAATAATCTTAGACATAATTACTAAAGTCGCTGCAGAATAATAAGGCTGTATATGAGTATGCTGGTCTTGTATACTTGGGCAGCCTTGCCTACCAAATTAAATCAGACTATTAAATCTTAGACACATTAAAAAGTAATTGCTTTGTTGACCCTTTATGGCAGACGTTAACTGTAATATTGTTTAGCCAGCTGTGTCTTATATATTGTGACCAGTCACTCTTTAAATATATCCACAAAAAACAACAATCAACTCCTACTTTCTATGCTGTGCCAAGCCAAAGACCTTAGAATTATAGAAGACTAGATCATTAGCAGTGTGGTGCAATTAAAGCTGTATAATAATCATGGACATAATTAGTCAAATCCATGCAGAATAACAAGAATGTGTATGAATATGCTGGCTATGTGTATTTAGCCAACCTCGACAACCAAATCAAATGTGACTGAGGGAGTTTTGAATGCATGCCAGGCCAGCGTGTGCTCGTGGTGGCAGGTTCACAGCACTCCCTCAACGGGGACAGTGAATCAATACAAACTGATTACATGATTGGATCCCCTGGGCACCCAAACTTCATCAATCAATCACGCCTCCACCTTCCAGGCAGCTGCGCCTCTCCAATCACCAACTCTGCCAGCCAAAAGGGAGGGAAACATGTGGGTGCGTTTGTGTGTACAAGGAGAAGTGTCCTCTTTAGGAGACAAAACATCACAGTTTGCTAATGAGCAGGCTGGCTTTCTACGCCAAGTAAACTACGTAAAATATTGGCTTTTAGTATGTATGATTGAATTGCAGACATGTTTAAAGCCAGAAAGAGAGCTTTGCCAGAAGACAAAAATGATTTATATTTACTTCAGAAGATGAAAATCATTAGAGATTTCACTTTAAACATCAGTTTGTATCAACTACACTAAAGCAAATGTATTATGCAAAACCAACTTTTTAAAGATTTTAATCATGTTATAGTTTTTTCCCTTCTCATTTACACCCTCAATGTTGCATTTAGTGTGATTGTTGCATGTTTGAGTAATTATTAATTAATATACTGAATATGTATTCATTCATTGCTCCGACCAACCTTTTTTCACTGCCACTGTTCTGGTATACTCCCACTACTCACTAGTAATATGCAGCTATCCATCAGAGGTGTCAGCTGTGCGGCTCTGTTGTGATCATGTTTACAGCAATAATAAAATGTCCAAAATATCACATAATAAGCCATGGGTGTCACATTATAACTCTATAGCAGACACAAGTACAACAATAAACAATGTGTTTATAGGTGTAAAACTGTCAAACCGTCAAATTTAAAAGGCTGTCACTTTTGCTTAAGTATTAAATTAAATATTACTAAGTTATATGCTTCTTCCATAGGAATGTTCATTAATGTATGTCAATCATGTGCAGGCAATGTTACTGTCAATCAAACATTTTCATGAAAGGACCAAAAACAAACAAACAAAAAAATGGGCTAAAAGTATACCTTATATGTAGAAACAAATTTATATTTACAATATATTGTGTGTATCTGATATGGACCAGGACAAAGCAGATAATGTTATAAATGCCAAATATTTTGTAGTATGAGGTAAAGAGGCTTGAGTACCACCATTAGTAGTACCAGAGTTTGACAATGACTGTAATTGACTGTAGATTTTCACACAGACAGCAGTTGTATTGTCTTGACTCCAGACAGATTTCCTAAACCTCCCATTCAACATCAGTCTTCCTGCCTCCTCCACATCAAATCTCATTCCACGGTCCCATGCAAATGCAAAGCCATTTTACAGTACATTTTCCCACACTCATTTCATAAATAGCACTAATGTAAACCAGAGATAGTGAGCATTTCTCTGTGTGAAAACCTTGTCTAAAAGCCACAAAATAATCTAGAGAGGCAGATTAATGAGTGTGTGGTTTTCACTGGGTACCACGGAGGTCAAGCCAGGGCCAAAGGAGGATGGAGTTCTGGGATGGCCCATGCTTACTGTGGGATTGAGTCTGCTTTTTATCATTTAAAACAAGGCTGACCAGACAAAAGCCCGCTGGGACCTCGAGCAGGTTTTCAATCTCATCTTAAGCCTCACAGCCCGGTAATGAGAGTAAGTCGAGTTTAATTGGTTTTATAATGAGGCAGCTCATAGTGACACACAAACCTAAGCACATACTCACAAAGGCACTTCAAAGACAGTTTAGGTACAACTTTATTTTGGATTTACTTATTTGATTTTCAGGAGCTCTTCACCAAGGAAACAACCCTCTCTTGTACCATGTTTAAAAAGTCTGTAACAAAATTAGACAAATTAGGCTCTTTTATGGTTCAAAATGAAAAGTGCTCTTCAAAACAGTGAAATCAAGAATATATTGTTGAAGCCCACCAAATAATCATTCTAATAATGGACTATTGGTAGATATTAGTATGCGTTCACACTTTTCATATGATGAGCCCAGTTTAGTCCTGATGTAGACTAGATTTGGTCCTGATCTAGAACTGGTTTAGTTCCTGAATGAGAATCAGAAAAGCTTTATTGCTGTTGCTACTGAACAAACGGGTAAGTCCTTCATTTGATGTGATGGTAATTGTAAACGCACCTTTAAACTCATATAATGAAAGTGATTTTAATACAGATTGAGAAAAAGGACAACAAATAAGCAAATATAAGACATACTATGCAGTGTTAGTGTGTGGACAGTTGTAGAGCATTCATCACTAATTTAAAGAATTGGATTATTAACTCTATAATACAATTTCAGAGCACATTTGTGTATAAGGTCCATGGTATAATGCATTAAACAAACCAAATTAAGTCGCCACTAATATTGTGTGTTATCATGACCTTAGAAATTCTTTTCATCTCCGTTGCCAGCATGCCTCAGCTAACAAGGATATATATTTAACCATGAATAATATTTAAGCCAATGACAGCAGCATCCTCTTTGCTGGTGCAATTATTTAGTACAACCTGCTGAGGAAATAAACAAGCCAGCTTAATATGGATTTCCACAAACAGATATGCAGCGTAAGCTCACAAGGTCTTAACTAAAACAAAATCCTTTCCCGTGGTTTCAGTTTGCATCCTGGGCTATATTCTCATCCACCCAGAGCCAAGCAAAACACAAAAGCCAGGCTATAATATGTCATTCAAAATAAGGCTGACACAATTTTAACTTTGCCAGACACTGCATGGGCTGTGATTCTGCCATGTGGAAAATAATCAGGGACTCCTAAGCAAAGGATTTAGAGGAAGTATACATATTTCTTTCCATGGCAAATTGGAAGACCTTGCTATGCATGATGATCATTGTATTTATGTGCAACAGTAATCTAGCCTGTAAAATCATGTCCGCATGTGGGTGGCCAGTCTGTGCCCTCTAAATTCAAATCTAAACATATGGACGAAGATCCGGGAGGCAAGAAGCTCGCTCTTCAACCAATCACACCCAATCTGCTCTTTTAGCATATGTCTCCAATGACCAGACTGCCAGACGTACTCATATGAGAAGGTTAGGTCAATAACATGCCCTCTTGTGGAGTGGAGTCTAGTGTAGTTTATAAAACTTTCTAAACTTTGGAAGATGTAGACAGGTGAACAACCTCAGGTCTGGATAAAGACAGCTTTGTTTTTACTATTGGTTTGACTTATTTGCAAAATATAAGTCCATGAACTGTTAAAAAAAAGTTAAGGAAAATAACACATTTGTTTTTGTTAGTTATTGACCACTATCTACAAAACCGCTGCCACTGTGAAGTAATCTTTTCTGTAAGCATGGTTTTAAGTTATGGCTTAATTAATACCCTCAAAGTAAAATATTCCTCGTTCATGCAGGTATGCAGGTCTATTTGAAAACTGGAACAAAGTAAGTGTTTCTCTTAAAAATAATGTAACCTTTTGCTATGTGGAATTATTAACAAATCACATATAATTTCCTTAAATTCTGTCCAAATAAAAATACATGCAGTTGACACGGAAAGATAGATTCTGGCACAGACAGGCAAAGGCGATGCTCCCGGGCTTGTCTCCATATTGTGAGACAGGAAAAGCAGCAGCAGCATACGGACCGGACAACTGGCAACCTTTAAGGCTGAGTGGCTGTGCATATGGTGGGATGGCGGATGACAGCAGAGGACAGCAGACATTGATTAGCCTGTGTATCCATCACGGCTCTGTGCATGCTAATGAGATTCAAGTCAGGACGCGGCGCTCTGAAAGGCTAATGAAAGCAAAAAGTCCTGTGTATTAAAGGACAGGGCTAATCACTCAGCTATCACGCCCAATGCAAATGCAAAGAGAAATGTATTGATAAAAGTGCAGGGACCAGGACATTAAGAGTCTGCAAGTTGAAACAACATTTTTAAACAAAAGGAGGAAGTAGGCATTTAAATCATTCTACCTTTTGCCGATCAGTTAAATATTTTATGAATAGACACACAGCACAAGTACTGCTTTTACAGTATCCCCAAGATTTAAAGAATATAAATGAAAACTGATCTTCATATCTATCGTCACATCAGCAAATTACACACAGCCACATATACTTATTGCAATAAAATTTGATGGTCTACAAATATTTACTACATATATTTCAATTATTATGACATATTTTGATTGATTTGACCAATACTTCATTTACGTGGGTTGGGTGTTGATTGATGTGATTGTAATCCCACTCAGAACTGTGTGGGAATAAATACAGTGACCTACGAAAGCGTATTTTCTGGTTGGTAAAAGCCCTGTCATTACACCAGCCTACATCCTAGTTCATCATAACCTTCAGCTGTGTGGCACACGTCCAACAACATGATCCCATACATCCACAGCACAACCACAGTCTCCTCTGAGTCTCCGCTTGGCATTCCCCACTTTGGACAACACCGTTTCCTGTTCTGTGTTTCCTGTACTCCTCCATGCTGCCCCCTCATCGCTCCAATCATTCCCATTGTTTTTTCCGATTCCCATGGCCCGACCCGCAGAGGTGGTGGGAGGAAGACACAGAGGAACAATTCATGGCACTCATATGGTCCTGGTTTTCTTCTGACCGCAGTGTAGTTTCTTTTCCATTTGTGAGACTAAGTGGTAAGAGGACGCACAAATTCAGAAAGACCAACTGAATTGCTTAAAGGGATAAAAGAAAGACGTTATCATAAAATTGCTTTCCTTAATGCGATTATCATTTCTGAAAGCCTGCTCCACAGACCTTTTTAGACTTTCGTCCAGTTCGCTGGAAGCTGAAAAATATATCAATCTAACCTCCAGTGCGCCTATTCTATTCAGAAACTGGCAGCTGGGCACACTGACTTTAATGATTTCAATCACAAAATCGCCCACTTCCTGAACTTCTCTGATCGAAACCATGACTTTAAAAAGTCCAGCTCACTTATCCCTGTACGGTGGAATTCCCCCCTCACCGACAACTCTCAATAAGACATAATGAATCTGCTATTTGCACATGAGCGTATTTGACTAAGGCACCATTTGCTTTGAGCTTAACATTTCCAAGCATTCCTAGAAAAGTTAGGCAGGGAAGATGAGGAAATGTGCCGCAGAAACCCATATTTAAGTTTGTGTAACCTTAAAGTCGTGTTTGCCAGCACAGGGCTAATTTTCTCACAGTGGATGAGCAGTTAGGACATCGGTGGTTTGCCTAAGAGCAGTGAGAGGGATCGGATTTGTGATGCTTCAGTTAAAGGACAAGTTACTTTAGTTCAAGACAAGAGAAGGAATATTACAGAAGACAAATATTTACAAAGCAGAAATTTGGGCAGGTATATTGGGTCAGCCGAGACTAAACTATGAACTAAAATGTAATGATCTGCTTAGGCAATAATAGGCTACATTAGGCTACGGTACATGTATTAAAAAGTACTACAGTTTTACCATAAAGACAATAACCATACGATAGACTCACTAAATGGCAGAGATGTGTAATGTGTGATTTATTAACTAAAAGAATTACTTAATTAATTCATTTATGTAGCATACACATTCATACATAGGCTGGTAAAGTGTCTTGCCCAAGGACACACTGGCATAATCGGGTCTGAGCAGTAGTGCTGTGTTCCACTGCTGCCTCAGAAGCTATGGGTAACTTAGTTTAATGTTGTTGTAAAAGAAAATATACAAAAAAAAAAAAAAAAAAAAACCAAAGCTCAGTTTAGAGTAAAGGTTGTATTTTGTCTACATAGTTTGAGAATGAAATTTACAATAGTTTTCGATTTTCTTACACAAACTTTTAATCTTTAAAAGAAAATTTAATATGCAAAGTTACAATCCAAAAAGCTTGGGGGAAAGTTCAGCATTAGAAGTGAACTGGATATCAACAAAACTTGAATATATTACACACTTGGCCCTAGGAAAGGATACAACAGTTTTTTTTTTTTAAATAGTATTATTTTTTATCTCTCTTTTTTTTAATAAAACACCCACGGCTTGAATACTGCACTGCACAGACCTTAGTATCGACGACCATATTGTAATACACTGCCTTTGTCCAAGTTGCATCGAGCTCCACTCTATATGCCATTGTATTACAGCACTTAGAAAAAACATTTCCACACAAAATCAATTCCACTCAACACCTGTTATGTGCTTGGGACTGCTACAGGGCAAGCCAAGATATAATGTCATTCGGCACTAGCTGGTAGCTTTCTTGCATACTAAGCTCCTATAGCACAGGGGGAGGAGATGTAATCTGCTACCTACATAGCCGTAAAACTCTAGCCGTATACACTATATGGTTACAGTTCTTGGTGAAAGTTAACTTTTTATGGCGAGCAGAGTCAAACTTCAGCTTTAAGGTAAGCATATTGTAACTATTGACAATTGTAGATGTTATTTCAAAGCCCTTCCGGTCAATGTTTGCAAATGTCTCTTAAGGGTTGGCTTTCTAGCTCTTGGTGCTTTCTAAATTAGGGTAGAAAGTACATCAAAATGCCATTTTATGACGAAAAATCTTAAGGGTAAAGCTTTTCAAGGGCAACTAAAAGTAATGACATTCTTAGGTGCATTTGTTGAATTTATATCCCCTCAACTGCCAACTCTACTTTTAATTGCTCATTTCTGTTCTTCCTGCAGTGACTGTCGCCTGTTTCCCTCCACTGTCTTTTCAGATTGTGACAGATTCAAATAAGAGCGCAAAAGATAATGGGTCCCACAATGGTTCCACCTCATTAGTGCACATCATCTTAAAGTGTCCAGAAGAAGGTTATATAAGGCCCTCCAGTCACATTCAATGCATCAACTAAAGCTGAAGATGGCCAGGGAGGCAACAGCAATAATGACATAATGACACACAAGTTATATTGAGACATAATAAGATGAATGCTCAACTGCTGAAAATCAGGTTAGAGCATTTTTATAGAGAACTAGTAAATACAACAGTTCTTCCAAGATCATTAGCTCAACTGGACCTGCGCTTTTAGCTGAAATTGTTCAAACTATAAAAGCATCATTGAAGGATGGTAAATGCAGTGGATAGATTTTCCTACAAAGAAAATGATGTAGCTTGCCTTACCTGTAGTTACTGAACAAGTTCTACTGCAATGTACAGACAGTGTGTAATTTAAATCAAATCACTTTTGGTTGATTGTTGTTACATCCGGTATCTGCCACCATTCTCTACAACCTCTCTGACCCTGACTAATTTCATCTTCCCATTCGCTACATCCATAAATCACTTTTTATACATTCATACTAGTGTACTCTATTCTGTATGGTGTTGTGTGTTTATTGCTCTAAATTTGGACCTTCTTTCTGTGAGTGCAGTCACCTCCAATAACATCTCCGTGAAGACAAGCAGGTGGTTGACCCTCGTCCAGAGAAGTTACATCCCACACCTTTAACGCTTGGGTCGACTCAAATGTATTAGTGCAAATGTGATAATTAAATTCATCTTTCAGTGATATCAAGAGCCAAATGAAAACTCAACATATATACATTTTATTGACCTAAACACGTTCAAAACATCTCCATCTGGCCTTCTTGACGTTATCTAACAACATCAAACATTTTCTTGACACATTCCTTCCTTATCATATAATTCAACATCTCCTCTACACGTTTGAATTTGGGGGTGGTCTGGCTTGACTGACAGGTCATGATCGATACAAAGGGTCTACATGTTAATCTAGAATGGTTGATGGACAGATTTGTATGCTGTGTGGAGGTTTAGTGGTAGATTTGGTTATCCCCTGGCCTTTTTAACCCCAGTTTACCCCTGCAGTGGTGACCTTTTGCAGTGGCCCTACTCCCTGATTGATCAGCTTGTACTTGTTGTCATGCCCCATTTCCACTGGCTGTCCATTTGGGGGTGATGGAATAGGATTGGAGATGTGACCCCTGTGCTCCTCTTTGTCTCTTGGGAGTTTTATCCAAGACTACCCATTGTGCCAAATCTAGACAGCCAGCTTCTGGTAATGCTTCATTTAGATTCAATCATATGGTCACGGATCACAGGAGACTCCTCCCATCTTTAGTAGCTGCTTAGGATGCAGGCACTGGCAAACTAATCACTCACACATTCATTCTCTATCTGCAATTTAGAGTAGGAAATGTACGTAATGCTTTTATTTGAACAGGAAGTTTCTGGAGACCACACAGAGAAGTTTACCAGCAAAGAAAACAAGACTTTTAATAATGTCAATAGAACATCAATGTTCAAATGGTTGTGTTGCCATTGCTGCGTTTAATGAAGCTTTTAGAAGGTTGTCAGGTGTTTTAGCAACAATGTGAGATTTTTATTTAAGTTGAATGAATGTATTTCAGTCATTCACAGCTGGAAAATTTCTATTTATTTCAAAGTTCAAGAAGAGATCAGACTAACTGAATATTTAACTGGAGAGACTATGCTCCAGACCTTCATAAAATATAGTAGTTTATATGTGACCTCCCAGCCTTAGCTAATACCTGAAATTACAGAATATTGCCTGCAGATGGAAATTATCTTCCAAAATTTGAATCTGGTACCATACAAGTATTTTTGCACTTGGGCATAAGGCTACCTGTACATTGTCCTGTTGAATGATTAAAGGGCCCATATTACACTGTTTTCTGATCTATGTTAGAATGTTCTTTCCTCATCAAAAATATGTGTTATGTATGGGGTTGTGTTCACACGGGGTTAACACACAAATCCTGCATTTTTGAGTTCTTCTCTCAAACCAAAAACACTCTGTTCCACCTTATGATGTCATGTGGTAATACAGAAAATGTTCCATTGTGTTTTTTATGCTCCATGCACCTTCACTAGTCATTTGGATGATTTCAGTACTGTAAAAGAGAGCTGTTAACTTGGAAGCTACCACAACATGACATCACAAGACTGAACAGAGAATTTTGAACTTTGAAGATGTAGACATACTAACAATACATGGTTCCTCAAACATGTGCGAATGAATGAATGTGAATGAAAACACAATTCTGGGTATGTTTTTGAGGAGGTAACAACATTATGACATGGCTTGAAGCTTACAAGAGGCAATTTTGCTTAATATAGGGCTTAAAAATAAAAAGGAATGAAATGAGTGATGCAGGTTTGAATCCAACTTCATCTAGTTTAACCAGACACTAGAGATACACTGTAAAACCAATGCCAGCAAAAACATAACCTCCATCATGAAGGTTAACGCTAAATAACTATGATTTTTGTTTTTACCATCAAACCACTGCAGATGAACGTGTCTCCATTGTGCTTTGTCTATAGATTCTGCGCCTCATTCTGTCCCGTCCTCCATAACCCTCTGTCACTGTCTCTTCCGCACTATCTAGTCTCTTCTGCCCCGCCGGCGTCTCCAATAAAAGAGCTGCGCCGATGTTATCAGTGCTCCCAGTGTGGACCAGGCCTATAGTGTGTGAGTGTGTCAGACAGATTGCTCCTCATAAGACTGAGGGGCCCCAGGCTAATGTCACTACAGTCCTCCAACACATCTCCTCCTCACTGCGCCGCATGCTGCAAGACTAGGCAGAAAGCACAGCCCGCGGAGATACCCAGTCTACCCAACTCCATCAAACAATGAGCCCTACAGGAGCTCAGCAAGAATGTATCATTAAAAAATACACTGCAGTGAAAAATGATGGACAATTGGCTGAATCATCTTTAATAAACTATGGGAAAAGGTCATGGTAGAAGCTGGGTATGCAAAGAACTATTAGTCTTGTATTGTTTTTAGTTGACTGGGTTGTTGAAGCTGCACTGTATCACTTTTTAGTGTAGAGTCAAGTCCCCTGTTTTTCAGTTGATGCGATTGCTTTTCCTAGAATGTTTGACAGTATGGCATTAAGCTTAAAACAGGCAGGTGACGCCATTAAGCCAAGTTACAGGTCAGATCAAACCTAGGTCAGAGTATTAAAAATACTCATTTTTGAAGGTATTGTGAGCAATTTTTAATAATGCAACCACTGAATGCATTTATCATAGGATCTTTGTCTGTCTTTGTTTGTTTATCATAGGATTTGTAAAACAAAAGGCAGATAACAAAAGAAAGAAATTTAATTGTCATTGAAAGTTACTGTCGGGATACCGCCAGAGGAACTGCAGAAGCATCTGGGGTTAGGGAAAGCTAGGAGTCCCTGCTTAGATCACTCCCCCCGTGACTCGACCCCAGATAAGCACAAGAAAATGCATTGTAATTTATGATGATAGAAGCATTTACCATAAACAATAAATAGTGACTGTAAAATTCCAGATATAACAGTGTTCTTTCCATTTTAAAAAAGTCACAAAACATCATCATTTGATTAAAATTAGATGGTTCTAATATGAGTACTTCAAAAACTATGGCTCAAACAATAGGGCTAATATCTCACTTGTTCTAGCTCCCTGAGCTCTAAATAGAGAGTCTAATCAACATTAGGAACCCACGTGAAGAGGCAGGAGATGTAGTAGTCATCAGTGAAGTGGCTCTTAAAACATATTGTTATGCTAAAACCACTGAATCTAAAATCCACATTCTTTACACAATGGGACTGGAGACAAAGCTCTGTAACATGCAACAGCATAAATGAAGGTCGGTTTTGTTTCAAGATAATTGAGATTTAAATGAATTAGCCCTCATCATAGCGTACCAGAACCAATCATGAAAACGTGTTTTGGATGGGAGATAATTACTCCTTTATTCCATTACTGACACAAATTGTACATCTATAATCACACTGAACAAAACAAGATCATTTTGATGTGAATTGAGACATGGCTTTAAAGGTGCACTGCACTGTGTAACTTTTCTGCCTGAGGGCCCAGCTTGTCTTCACATAGATGTTATTGTCATAAAAATACTTGTAACTGAATAAATGCAAGATGGTTATGTTATGCCACACTGTGGAACATTTTAGACAAAATGATAAAGAGACAGGATGAGACAGTTAGAAAAGTTACATTGTGCATCTTGGAGCTGAATTTGAAGTATTTGTGGTTTTGGTAGTCATAAGTAGTTCTAGCGGTAAAGGTATGGCTCTGTTCTGAACACTACTGAATGAAATGTTTTATTGACTGCAAGAAAATATAATTATATAGTTGGGAACACTGAAAAACTGCATCGATTATTCATGATTCTATACAGCTGCAAGTTATACTCATGTAATCTTCAAGAATTATATTAAAAGTACCATATGCAACTTTTTCATATGCAACCTGCTTATCTCCATGGAGATTTTATTACTTTGCCTGTAATATTCCACAATATAGCATTAAAGATATCTGTGTCCTCAGTGACAAGTGGAAGTTACAAGTCAGATTTGTGGAGAGGTAACACTGCTAATAGAAAAAATGCATGTTTTTAAGAATGCATCTGAGAAATAAAATCATGTTATGTTAGATATATTTAATCCCACTGAGGGCGCTTTTACAGGTAAAGAAATAACAACTCCATAGAGTGGACCTTATCGGAAAAGTTATATAGTGCATCTTTAATAGATACAAAGTAATCAGAATTGCTTTACAATTGAGATGAACAGGAGAAATGTATTGAATTGTGTTGCAGCTCTCTGTCTATATATCTAAGTAATCATCAAAGTGCTGCTCTTGTGTACCTCTCAGTTGAGTCGATTCTTACCTTTTTGATGCGCCCACTCTTGGTGCCCAGAAAGACCACGCTGTGCCCATTGTAGATGTAGGAGGTGACAGAGGTCAGCCTGTCCCGGCCCTCTGTGAACACAGTGTGCCCTGTCACCAGCTGGGACCCCCCTAAGGGCTGGTTTATGTCCAGGCCGCAGAAATGGTCATCGATGGGAACAGGCTGCAGACAGAAGGAGAGGAGTAAAGATCGAATTCATATGATGTCATAACATTCTGCAACACTCAGATAATCATTCCATGCTCAAGTCTGTCTGATGATGGCATGAGACAGAACAGATACTAACTAATGGTAAGCATGGATCTTGCAGTTTAATGCATATTTTGTTTTATTAAAAGCCACTTCTATACCTACTTTGTACACTAGAGAACAAGACACATTTTTACATAATTTATGATAACCAATTATGCAGTTCAGTACACAATTTTGGTTTCACAAATTTTCATTCATTTGTTTTATATATTTGAGGTCATTATAGTATTGCTTTTTTGAATCACAGCTTCTCAAGGGGTGTAACAAAAAGTGTTGTTTTATGTTGCACCATAACACCGAAGCAAGTTCCTAGTCTGTGAATATAGTTCACTGACAATAACAATAAAACTTTTTGGATTCTGAACTAACCAAGACTCATAATTGTTGAAAGCTGTTATAAAGACTCATAAAACATACTGAATTCAGCTTTTAAAGATATGTCTATTATAATCAGTTTTGCAAGCAATACCAACCCTTGCCCTTCATCTAAGTTTCTGACATTTCAGAAAAATACTTATAAGTGGGTTAGGGAGATTTTTGGGGGGTTGGTGTATAAGATCCAGCAAGTAACAAGAGTCTGGGGAAGAGCAGGGAGCACAGATGATGACCGACTAAGAATGACAGATCTGAGAAAGTAGTTTCAAGCTGATGAGAGAGAGGAAAAAAGTGCAAGACAGAAAATGACTGAAATGGCTTCAGACACTTACGCATATGAGAAGAGCACTCGAACTGACTTGGACTAAAACCAACATGCGTTAAGCTCAGGGTTTCTGGGTTAAAATGGCTACTTCAAATGAGCTTGTATTTATCAACAAGCCTCGGAGCGGGCCAAGTTGTGAGGTCGGCTAATTGCAGATGGCAAACACATGAAACGGTATGTGTTTTGCGCACATTTTCTGTGATTCTGAGGTTGCTTGATCTGACATCACACAAACACACAGTGCAATAGATGTCAGGTTGTGATTAGGCATCAAAGCACGACGTGCTTAGCAGTCCAGTTACATTGCATTACATGCAAATCATACTGCTGCTAATTGCTTATCATTCAGTATATAACTTTTTTTTTTTCTTGGATAATTCTTCATTTTATAACCTGTATTTTCTATGCAAATATGGGTGCTTCTCACAAACTAATTCATATTTGATTTTGTAGAGTCAGGAAAAAAAATAAACATGATAAAAATAAACTTGATGTCAATCAGTGATAATAATAGATATTTCAAGCTAAGTTCTATGAGAGCTGCTGGCTAAATGCATTATATCCAACCAAAAATGTGCAACATTTAAAATAAGAATATTTCTCAATGAACATACACCAACTGGCCACCATTAACTCTCCATTTTAGGAAAAAGCTATAACGACGCACAGTTAGAACTAATTGTACTCAAATGGCTCTCTACCTGCCAAACTAGTAATTGCATTACGACTGAATTAGCTTCATAGTGGGAATGGACCAAATTGCATGGCAGAAAGTACTGGAATAGTGTGGCAGTGATGAATATGATTGTTTTCAAGCTTGTCTGAACCAAAGCTGCTCATTATACAGAATTACAGCTTTCACAAAAGGCACAGGCCTGGACCTTTGCAGGAATAAATCCTTTCTGAAGATCAAGCGCAGGTCTCAGAAGGCCCAAATTCAGCGGACAGCGACTTGAAGAGAAGGAGAAAGGAGAAAGAGGAGGAGGAGGAGAGGGAGGAATGGTAGCCTAAAGCTCTGAATGGACTCAAAGCCTCACACAAAACTCTGTGATTAGTGCTGTGAATTAATCTCCTCCAGCTCCTCTGCTCTTGTGGGACCCTAAAATCATGAATGATGTCTTGAGCCCAGCTTTGCCTATCAGCTATTTAGGCAGCAACAACAATAGTGGTTTAGATGAAGGAAAGGCCACTGAGTGAATGTACACACTGGTTGCACAAAAAGTCTGTTGTTTCTTTGTTGAAGACAAACTAATGGAAAGAATAATGCATTGCAGTTATCAAAATCAAACATTTCTTATTAAAACAATGAACATGTATATTTGATAGGGTGTTAGTTTTAAACAAAACTTAACTAAATGCAATTCTAAATCAACTTTATAATATTGTCAGAATGGTCAAAAAGGGAGTGGCTATTATTAACACACACCTACTGTTAAAACAACAAACAAAAAAGCTTTTTATTAAAAGATACTCACAGCCTTGGTGCATTGGACGTCCTTCCCCAGCAGCCAGTGCAGCTCCAGGTGGCCCTCACCCTGGTAACAGGACTGCAGCCGCTCCTTAATGCGTGTGTTGATGTCTTGTATAGTGAACACACAAAGGGCAGAGTGGTCCGGAGGGTCATTGTACTGTTTCTGCCCTTTGGAGAAGACCGTGTAGAGCACATCCTCCTGAGCGCTGATGTTCAGAGCCCGCGCCAGGACTCGACCTGCCTTTGACAGGTGCGCCGCCTGCAGCAGTCGGTACTCCTCACCTTTGTGCATGCAGCCCACCGGGAGTGACACGTACGAATGGAACTTCTTGTCACCTTTACAGAGGCGGATGATTCGAGAGGTGTAAAACAGGTCACCAGGGGAGCTGCCAGCAGGCATCCCATTCTCAGGGGTCTCTGGTTGCACGGTCATGAAGTAGACAAAGCTGCCACTAGCAAACCCATAGATGTAGTAAATATCAAAATGTGGTACAAGAGCTAGAGTGTCTGAAGGAATTTTAATAAGAGATGACACAAAGTCAGTGTGAAGCTCATAGTCCAACATAGCAGATGATTCTGGGTCACGAGGAAGCTTGCGGCTGGAGATGGTCGGAAAATAATCCTGTTTGCCTCCGACGGCAGTACCTATGTACAAAGTAGCATCTTGGCCTTGAGAGGGCACCACCACCCCAAACATGGTCCCAGTCTGGTTGTCACTGGACAGATAGTGCTCTTTCTTGTGTGTGGGCTCTACCAGGATGAAGAGGTCATCCAGCCTCATGAGTTTGCAGACTCCTTGGTACAGACTGCCACAGGCCAGCAGTCGGTTGTGTGAGTAGTCAATGAGCAACAGCTTATTGACATTGTCTGTGGAGGCAAGTGGTTCAGAGCAGGGCTGGACAATGAGAGGAGGGTAACAGGCTTTGTTGTCATACTCTGGTCCAGTGTCATGGGAGACCATCAGAGTAAGATTTGAGGATAACTTGTAAATGCGATTGACCGCTCCCACATACAGCGCTCCAGTGGACTGGTGCACAGTCAGGTGGTTCAGGGACCAGTCCCTCCTCTCTGACTGGAACGTGTTCAGAGTCTGACCAGCAGTTGTTTTCTGATTCATACAAATTAAAGTCAATAACAACAGCGGCAGGGGCCATGGCATGACTTTTAGTGGATTGTGACCCTTTGAGAGGCCACAATAAGTCCTTCCTTTGTCCAAGCACGCTTTCATCCCAGCGGGTCCAGAATAATTGAACTCGAACAAGTAAACAGGTGGGTATCTGCCAGATAGTTTGGAAAGCACTGAAAAATATGTGCTTTGAGACACCACACAGGTTCCTCTCCAGTGATCCTCACATCGTTCTGAAAGCGAAAAGAAAGAGATTTGATTTTTAGCTCAGAAACAAAGGTGCTATCAGGGTGTCATTAAACTTTTCATGTACAAAACTACAACACAAAAAGCTTCAAAGGAACAAGTAATGGTTGCTCAAGCTGTCTTCACATATTTACCACCAATGCGGCAGTGTTCTCTTTATCAGCACAGGGGCTCATTATATTTGCCTCTGTAAGAAAGAACCGTCTGTAGCCTATTACTTGAACAAAGCACAGGCACAGTGCAGCTCAGCCTACCCTCTGTTTGGGTGGCTAATTAAATGATCCAAATGTATTAATTATGCGTCCATATTTGGGTCTCTATGTTTTCCCCCCTCCCCTGTCTTGTTCATTTAAATGGTTGAATCCAGGAGGAATTAATCACTCCAGTGTTGCAACCGACATTCCAAAATTAATCTGGCTTTTTTTTTTCATTGGATGGCATTGGAAGTCATCAAGGATTCAGGCTGCATCAACCCTCACACAACCCTCTTTAATTTCATTAGCATATTTTATGTTGCTATTTCCAAGAGGACAAACAATGACCCTCAAACCAGCTATAGAAGGGGGAATGAATGAGCTACAGTAGGAGCCTGAAGACAGATGTTTGATACGGCATTGTTTCTTGTCTTTGTGCCTGGCATGTTTATATTTATCATGCTAGTGGAAAACTCGAAACAGTAAAATGCATTTCAATCTGAGAATAAAAGAGGAGATTTACAGAAGGCAGCACAAACGCAGCGGGATACAGCCACTCGCAAATGCAGTTACTTCATCAAAGGCCATTAATGGAGTCGTAAAACTGTCATACATAGGTGGAGGGGGCATAAAATAAGGCACCTATCAAAAGACAACACAATCTCTTAGACTTTTGTGTAATTTTCCATTGTACACTGCCCTTGCACTTAAAAATATCACTAATCCCACAAAAAAATCTCCCAAATTTCACAGATCATGTACCAATACTGGATTTTGATATTAACTAAAATGCTTGATGATCACTACAACAGACAACCCAATTGCATTTTCAACATAAAATTTGTTTTTTTAATATAGTTTATGGTACTGGTCCTGATATATAATTATTCAATTAAACCAAAATTCAACTAAAATGTTGCCTTATGAGATTTTGTCTGTATCAACACGTTATATTGAGTCAATATCAGTATTCATATTTGGGTATGCTTAAAAGCAACTTTTGGCAGAGTCCCCAGTAGACAGGGTGACGGCTCAGTGCCACTCGTTGGTATAAGTAAAGGTTAAGTGAAGACAGGCGTGTCAGGTGCTAATGTGGGGGTCAGGGCGCTGTGGGGCTGTGATGGGGGGGGTTTGGCTGACCAACAGGATGTCCGGCTGCGGGTTTGAGCGCGGGCCAAGGACAAGAGCGGATGGACAGACACTGAGAGGCCTGGTCCATCTCCAGCTCCACTCCAGCGTCTCCTGTCCATCTGTCCTCACCACACAAGGCACTGAAGGGTCTCGGCATATTCGGCTCAGTCTGGCAGGATCTGAGGGTGAATCTGCCCTACTAATTAAGCATTTAATACTAAGAACTACTTGGCAAAGTGTTTAAACTAAAGAGTACTGTGTTTAAAGTGTTTAGTAACTATTTGTCCAAGTTTATACAAAAGAGAGGCTAAGTATTCTGTTGATAAATTTGGTCAGGATTTAAAAGTAGTCTCCATGATCAGAAGGCAATGACTAGTACACTTAGTAGAGTTTACTTCTACTGAATGGGTTTTGGAAATGGGAAGTATATAAGTAAAAGTATATATATAAGTATATATAAGTATAAAAGCAAATCAAATTCAATATGAAAAAAAAAACCAAAAACTCAAAACTTAGGCCATAATAGCTAGAGAAAACTAAATAAAGGCCAATTAGACTGACTTGCTCCTGGTATTCAGAAATACAAACAAAAAATGCTACTTAAAAAAAAAAATTAAATGATAAATCATACATGAATGAAAATTATATTTAAATGCAGAGTTGTAGTGTCAAAAACACTTCACTTCACAATGAGTTATGGTAAGGCTTTTGTGTATTTCCAACACATGGTATTAGGATGAGAAAGTTTCTACATGGCTTTGTTGTAAAAGGTTTCCTGTCTGGACACATTATTCATACAAAGATTTTGGCAGCATGTTACGTGCAGTGTTTTCCTTTTCCTTTTTTTTTTTAAAAATGTCCTTGAATTATCTACTGGAAAATAATTCAGCTATGTCTGTTTATGCACACTTCATTTCTGCTTTTGTCCAGGTTTCACAATAAGAATGAACACAACATAGACAAATTGAATATTTTCAAAGGGGGTTTTGTTTGGTTCATAATAAAATTCTGAACGGTTTGATTTGGTTTGTCTTATTTATTTGCCAAAATGTGAATTACAGAATACATTTACCAAAATGCTCTACTTGTGGTTTGGGAAGAGTACAAAGAGTTGGAATCACATTTATTAATAATTGTTAACAAAGGCAAAATATTGTGCTACGGCTTGATTCTTAACCACCGAAAGCCAGGTACCAATGTCCAATGGTGTCATTGGTAAGTAGTTTCTTACCACATTATGTTCCGAGTTACATTGACATTTTTTCAAGACTTTGGGAAGGTAAACTAAGGGAAATTTGAGTTAGTCCAGGGTCCAGTTGTGACAGATGAAATCAATGTTATAGAAAGTTTTTTGCACTTGAGAGTGTGTTTTAGGATCATCAAAATGTTACGCATGGACAATCATCCAATTTCTGTTCATCTTATGATCAAAGTTCACATTTCCCTCTCCTGAGTCCTCTACAAGAATAAAGACTTAGAACTCTAGCGGCATGACAGCAGATATCAGATTTGTGTCTCCAAAGTCAGGCCATGACCTTTAAGAATTTGACACCAGCAGTGCCACTCAGGGGTTAATTCAGTGTAGTCAAACTCCTTTGTGGATTACAAAAATGCATAGGGAAAACAAAATAGGAAGCGGCATTGGAAGAGGAGAAAGACAGGCATGCAGGAGGCAGTCTCAGCCTCATCGTTTCATCCATTTGGGCTGTGGCGGCTTTGGTCACGTCTTAGGCGTGCAGTCATGCTGCTCAGTGTTTACCCGGGATTACAGAGGCAGCTCTTGGCCCCGCTGAATTCTCCGCCTCGCCACTCAGACACGCTCCAGCCGAGACGTGACTCATTCACACTCACAGCACACAGGAGCGCCCCCTGGGGACACGTGCTCTCAGCGGACACCAATCACAGCCAGGGGAGACAGAGGGGAAGAAGGATCTGGGGCTTCACAAACATGACCTCTGACCTGGATGAAGAACCAGAGTCATTCTATGAGGTCATCTTAGTATATCAAACATGATGTCATAGTTTCCTGACTTAATTCAATTCATGAAGATTACTTGATAGATCTGTGTGGAGTGTAGGATGGTCTAGTAAAAGTAGACAAAACAACATTCTAAGGGAATGCAGATATTGCAATAATAGCCCTAATGGTTATAGATTTTTCTCTTAATGGCCCCAAATCCATAAGGCCAATCAATACTGTTCGAATGCTGAAAGATTATTTGTCTACTAAATCAGTTTTCTTGTTTGGACAATCTTGAGCTACAATACCATTTCAGAGTCAATTTTGTCTGTTATTTTTTTCATCATTGATTACATAGCAGGTATTTTTCCCAATTAGTTTTAAGGGCCAAGGCAATAACTTCAGAAAGGCCTGTTTTTAATAAAGCAATGGTACAAAACAAACCTCTTGCCTGAATTAAGATTTATGACCCATGAGACAAAAATGCTATCCTAAATCACATTTTTGCAAATAATATTCAGTTTGTTGTTAATTGTTATTTTATTGTATTGCTCAGGCTCATCTCACAATAAGAGCAGCAGACTATGTGGGAGAAGAAGTAGTCTCAAATAACACTCACCACGATTACAAGCTTCTTAGCAAAGGATATTACATTTTCTGTCAATTGTGAAAAAGAACAAACATGAAATTAAATTGCTTTAAACATTTTGGGCTTAACATAATTTAAATGTTTTGCTATTCTTTGTTTGTATTATTAACAGTGTTGGGAGTAACGCGTTATAAAAGTAACGAATTACAGTAATGCATTGCTTTTTGCTGTAACGCAGTAATGTAAGGTATTACGGGGGGGAAATGGTACTATTTTACTCAGTGCAAATGTGAGTAACGCGCGTTACAATGCTTTTTTAACCTGGATTGAAGTGGTGGGTTTTTCTTCGTACAAATTCGCTAAAATCACCTCGATATCAGCAGCGGTGAAACGCCGGAGACGCGGCTGCGTAGACCTTCAGGTACCCGCGGGCGAAAGGACCGACGCAGAACTCTACGCTGTTTAGACCTGGTTTAGACCTGGCTCAGTTCTGGTTTACAGTCGTCCGAAGTGCTGTATGTTTGCAAGTTTTCTCCCCGACAAAACCCACAACACCGACAAAGGCTCCTGCGCTCGCTCCCAAAAGGCAGAGGAAGATGCTCACCATCGCACAAAAAGTTGGACTTGCTGGACACGCTGAAGGAAGGTAGAAGTTACGCGCTGTAGCAGAGTCTTACACCGGGTCGGGTACCCACAAATACTTGCTGAAATCAGGGCCGCGAGCCCGCGGAGCACGGTGTCCATAAAGCGCGATCGGGCAACAGCCGCTCTTTACCTTCGTGAGGTGCGGAGCAAAGCCGCTCCTTTCTCCTGCGGTCACTTTCGAGCCCGTCCCGACAGTGAGTCCTGTTTTAGTCCTAGTTCAGTTCTGGTTTAGTCCTGGTTTTGTTCTGGTTTAGTTCTAGTTCAGTCCTGGTTTAGTTCTCCTCTTCAGTCCTGGAATCAGTCCGAGATTAGTCCTGTTATAGTCCTGGTTCAGTCCTGGTTCAGCTCTGGTTTAGTCCTGGTTTAGACCTGGTTTAGTCCTGGTTTAGACCTGGTTTAGTCCTGATTTAGTCCTGGTTTAGTCCTCGTTCAGTCCATATACGGCACAAAAGTTCAGCATCTTCACAGTTATTTTGGTGAGAGTAACTTAAAGTAATGCAATAGTAATGTAATGCCTTACATTTTAAATGCAGTAATATTGTAATGTAACAAATTACTTTGAAATGACAGTAATAAGTAATAAATAACGCATTACAGTTTTAAAGTAACTTGCCCAATAGTGATTATTAATAACGTGTACTGCAGCAGTGGGGGTAATGGGGAACGCAATAAACATTCAAACATCAACATAAGAAAGAAAGAGAGAAGATTGGCCAAATTGAATGTTTAGGTCTGTCACTTATAAACACTACACTACATACTCTTCTAGTATAAATACCAATTAGGGGTATGTGATATTGACATAAAATTTAATTATCTTGGTGATAAATTTCAAACAATATTAATGGAACTGGTAGAAATGCAATAAACATGCCTGTTGAGGTTCAAGTACAGCAAAAAACATGGACAGTTCCCTTGCTTCAAATATTAATCAGTAGTTTTTTATCAAACAACTTTCTTTCCAGCTAACAATACAACAATTGCAATATTATGAAATTTTTAAAATTATATCTCCTGCCTCTAGGACCATTGTTTTCAAGTATTTTAGCATTACAATAGAAAAAACTTCTGACGTGGTTGTGCCTACTGGGTCTGATGGGATAGTTAGTGGGTGCTGAATCACATGAGCGCTTCACTGGGGGAGGGCTACCGTTGTACCGATTACACATGAATGAACTGCCGGGCGTCAGTCGCAACAGAACTTGACTTCCAAATGAATAAATGAAGGCAATTAGTAGGCCTGTGTTCAATGTTGTGAGGCCAGAAGTAGGTCAAACATGCCGAGAGCGGAGAGCATGAGGGGGGGGTAGGCACAGCAGGTTGAGGACAGAAGACCCTCGCTGTGACCAGTGATGAGTTGGGAGAATTATAGGACATGGAAATGCCATCTTCATTAACAGGGTCTTTTATGTAAATGTCAGAGCAAGTCACAAGAGACTGAGGAGTTTATTAAAAAGTGAGTGTTGTGACATGGATCCATGTTTTAGTGTGTGATAAAAGTGTCCTACATTAATGTCCTAATGCGTTAATAGTAACACTTTGAGTATGAGTCCAAAAGCTCTAAAATAATCCAACACACTTTTCACATGCACACTCAGCTGCTCAGGTTTAATGTAAGTATACCATAATAAAGGGTCCCAGCTTCTTCTATTCCCAAACCTTAAGGGGCCATTTTGTGTGTTGTTTGCCTTTTGCCTTTACATTTCTTCTGGGTGTTCAGATTTCTCTTACCATGCACTTACAACATGAGGCCAGAACGTCTCTATGATGTGGTAAAGTCAATTTTTGCATTTCAAATAACAGTTATTTTTATCATTGATTTTCTAGCAGTTATTGTATCCAATTAGTTTTAAGAGCCAGGACAACAACTTCATGAAGGTCTGTTTTCAATAAAACAATGGTACAAAACAAACCTCTTGCCTGAATTAAGATTCATGAGACAAAAAGTGCTATCCTGAACCACATTTTGGGTGGATAACTGGAGATATGGCCTCAATAAGGTAGTGATATTTAGTTTAAATCTTTATCCAATCAGTATGCAAGTGACAGCCGACCCCAGAAAGACAAAACATAAATTTATGAAGCATAAAAGCATCATTTTGTTCAATAGTTTCCCAGCTTTACTACTTATGTTAATTTTGATGCAGCACAAGAGATTTAGCTCATCATATAATTATGCTCTATGGTAAATTTAAACAGAAACATTTTCTTGAGACGAGGGAATTCTTACAAACAGCATTTAGATTGATGATCCAAGTCTGAAGCTAGCGCGCTCACTGTAAATTCATTCCACTGGCAGCCTTCTTGGCACAACTCATGCATCATGTTACATTAATAACAAGTAACATAATTGCCTTTTTTCCATATTTGTTGTTTGGTTTATTGGTCATTGCAGATATTGGGGCTTTTACGACTCTCAGCTTGGCTACAAATCTTTTCAGTGGAGTAGGGGAGGCTGTCTAGAGGGACCAGTAAAACAACGGTATGTCACTGCAACGCGCTGTGCCCCTAATAAGAGCAGGATGCTGGGTACAAGCAAATGTGGCATAGGGGAGCCATTCCAGCACATCACCAGCCCACCATCGTCAGCATCCCACCTCTGCGCCACATGCCATTATCTCAGCATATGCATAATACATGTAGATACAGCCCTATATCAAAAACTGCAAGTCAAGAGCATGGGTCTCTCCTGCTCCTCACAGACTTTCTCCATCTCCTCCATAAATCTCATTGTCGTTCTTTTCCGGCTAATGGTGACCCCAAGCAGGCCAAAGCTAACCGCAGAAGCCGTTGCACTGCATATATGATGAGAGAAGAGGGGGAAAAGTCAAAGTGACCTCCAGTGCCGTGATGTAAACCCGTGCAGTCCAAGTGCAATAGGCAGCTTCTTCTATTATTCAGCAACCAGAATAAGGCAGACTAAGGGGCTGCAAGAAAGTGGAGACCAGGCAGAGATATTTCTTAAGTGCACAAAGAAAGAAGAAGGGATAAACAGGAGGAGATGGACGGCGACTTGGGTCTGGGTGAGTGGGCTCGTACAGCTGTAAGGAATGAAGAATGAGTATAGTGAAATCTGAGAGGCAGTTTCTTTGCTTCAGAGCACAGACGTAACAGGATTCAACATTTTTATTTGCCTCAATAACTTTGAACACAAGACCCAGTTGGCAGATTTGTAGTAATAAGATCCATTCATTTGTAATTTAACAATGACTCACCAAACATTTTTTAGGTGATTAAAACTGATTTCTGATATGATTTCAGATCATTTTAGTCAAAGTAAAAGATCGCATTGGAAAACCATTTCAGCAGCCTTTTTTGAGGTGAAGAGCAAAATGTAAAGTCCTTGGCCTTCCATAAAACTTACCAAACTATGACTCTAATTAATTAGGGGAACATTTCCTGTTATTCAAACCAAAACTATCGATTGCTGTCTCATGAGTCTAAAATTCTTCCTTCCCATGTAGACATGAATGTGTTAAGACAAATCTTCCATGTGAATCCCTGTGAGGGTGAATGGTTCTCCGTACTGGCCAGCACACTTAACGGTTATGGTAAATCTAAATGGGCAACAGTGAGAGTATGGTTGTCTTGGTTTGTGTGAGTATATTTTGTGTTTCTTTACAGTAAATTCAATGTCAGTGTTGCTTTATAACCATCAATAACTAGGATCTGGCATCACGTTTGCTGCCCAAGGCCCCTGTATATACAAATGAAAAAAATAATTTCATTCATTGATGCAGTGCAGCCACGAGAAGCTGTGCATATGTCCATAATTCTCACACCACTGCACACCGATATCAAAGAACTTATTCCTGAGATGTCTTGCTTGCTTTCTTCCTCTCTCCTTGCCCATATGGCTTCTTGGAGCAGGGGGATGGCAAGGTCTGAGGAAGCTGGCACAAATAATTACGATCAAAGAAATTACAATGTAAAAGGAACAGATGCTGCCTTCAGTGCTGACAAATCACTGCAGCGCGAGGACATGCAGATTTACAGGGAAGAGGTGGGGATATTTCTCATGCACAACTTTTTCTCTCTCTTTCTAAGTATCTCCTGCTCCAAAACCCATTAAACATTTAATCCATGGAGCAAATACAGCTTTGGAAAGGCCATGCACCCAAAAAGCTGTACAAATACAAGCATCTGCCCAGATTATCACAGTCTGTCTCCACGGTTGACCCAGCTCAGTCTGGCCCTAATTGTACCCACAACCATGTAACTCTATCCTGCTGCCTATATCAAGTTAAATGTTCAGGAATAGAAAGGCTAGGGACAAAAACACAAGAAACAAGTGAGACTACCAATACAATAGATCTCTATTTTAGACAATTTATGGTAGATCTATATATAGAAGTAATTCAAATAAATTTAAAAAAGAAAAATCAGCTTTTTGTTGTGTTTAGAGGGTTAATTGGTCACACATTACAATCATTTTACTTTTAAAAATGACTAAGATTAGTAACATTGTTCAGTTCTTCACACCACTAATTGTATATTAAAATTTAAGTGTTGCTCGTGAAGCTGGGCAGATCAGATGACGTCTGGAGATTCTGGGTCATGGTTTTGTGTAACCTCGTGGGAGGGCAGAGGGCGTTGAGGAGGGAATGATGGCTCAATTTCATCAAATGTTTGCACTCCAAACATTCCTCTAGTTCGCTCCGGCAACACTGGCCAGTCGTCTGGGTCGTTTTATTTAGTTTAAAAAATATATTTACTTTTGTGGAAGCAAGAAGCTATCTTAATTCTTATTTTAATCCACTACATTGCTTTATCTCAAGATGTAATTTCAACATACAGGATTTCAATTACCGTAGCCATGTACAATCTTTTTTTTTTTTTTTTCAGTTCTGAACTTAAACTTGCCAAAACCAAATATAAATTGATACCAATGACTGTACAAGTATCAGTACCAGTGCATCCTTAATTTCAGAGTCAAAGTCTAAACTTTAAAAGACCCCTGTCACCACTTTTTAAAACTGATCCCTGTGACTTTGATATTTCAAACTGCCATATGTTGTGTGTTCATGCTTCGACACACACCGGCAGAACTGATGCAAAACACACACATCAGCAACTTCCTGCTCTGTTTGTCACAACAACAGTGTGACAATCTGGATCCGATACGCCATATTGTAGGAGCAGCTCCAGTGCACGCTGAGCACTGCCAATGGTACCATCTGCCAGGTGAGCTACGCGCTAGACTCTGGTACCTCCCTCTTCCTCCACTGTCACTACATCACTCCATCACAGACATGAGGATCTATTTGTACTTATCACTCCTCTTCACCTTTTCTAACACTATCCTGCTCTAGGCTTGGATTTTATATTGAAACCAGCATGGAGACTGACAACAAACAAATACTGATTAAAATCAGTAGCTTTGTGTCTACAGTTTTTGCTAAATGCAGTTCATGCTGAAGCAATGCAATTAGATCAAACAAAAATACACATATATTAAGTTTATGTTCACTTACTGCCCATGTATTCCAACTCCTTTGATTTAGCAGAATTTATTTATTTTGCTCATTGGACTGGATCATACTGGAATAGGCCTGTGTATTGTTCAAAGTTAGAAGGACAGTACAGAACAAAATGTTTGGTTTCCAACATTTGTTTTGACATGTTTTGATATCTAGTGGGTCCAGAATATTCACAATAGATTATTTCTGGGCACTGTCACCACAAAAGAATGAATGAATCCATAAATAGGTACAGAAAAGTACCACTCAGGTGCCAAAAACCAGGCGTCCCTCAAGTACTTTTACCTGAAAAAGTTTAGAATATTGAAAAATATATATTGTCCCACAAGGACATGAAGACCAGGTTCACCTTACAAGAGCATTGGTTTTAGATGTAATAATTTGGCATAGCTCTATACTAATGTATAATTTTACCTACCACAACTTTCTTCAATCTACCACAGGCAATCTTTACAATTGCCATCATTTCCATGGCTCTTGTGTGCATGCAGCTTCATACATACACCAATGCACTTCCAGAAAGCATCATTATACCACAGACACCCAGGCAGTTTGTTCCATACGTGGAAACACTTCCATACTCAATACCCACAAACCGGGGGCTCTACATCTTCTCCCTCCTCGGGCTGTAGCATCTGAACAGTCGTGTTTAATCAGCGTCTCCGTGGGCAACCGTGTGGAGGAGGGAGGGCTGAGGGTAGACGACTGGAGATGAGGGGGGTCTTCAGTACATAGCACTGAGCTGCTGCAGTGCACTCACGCACCGTATAATTGTGTTACATTCACTAATTTGTCTGATGTAGTATTCCAGTGTGTGCCTCTTTGCCCCTGACCCATATCGGCCACTCTGATATTCAAATTACAGTGCAATCAATGTCACCCATGCAGCCAGCACACATTTATATTAAAAGCACTTTTTCAGAGGTCCCTCAGTGGTATGTTCTCTGTGCTGTTACTATCATATAGCAAAGTGGTGGTAGCAGTTAAAATGGAATAAAAAAAGATGTAGATGCCACACACAACAATTCAAATCATTCAGTACTTTCGTGAGATCTCCATTCTACACTGGTCCAACGTTTTATTTAAATTAATTAATACATGCAATGACACTGATTCTCTTAAACATATACATTATCAAGATCGATTTAAATGCACACTCAACCACCTACTCCTCTTTAAGCATTTAACCAATTTTACATTATTGGCATCCGCATAAGAAGTCAAAATGACTAGGTCTATCTTATTAGGCTAATTGGAAGAATTTGTGCATGTTCAAAAGTAAATCATCAGCATTAAGTTTGATTATTTGAAACTTCTTCAAAGATGAGCCCATAACTCAGACGCCTGTCAAACTCAGAAAAAGAGGCAGCTAATGTGGAAATTCATTTAAATTCTAAAATTAGCAAAGCACTGATAAAGAGCTGCTTTGGTAGATGACTGGCATGGGTGAGCACAGGGGGGAAAGCCAATCTCGGGCTCTCTTCATCAGAGGTTTTAGCTGCTCTGCTGGGGCACGAGAATAAAGGCTGGTCCAACTGGCCGTCCAGATAAGCCCGGTCAGAGAGTGCACGTGAGGAGAGGGTGAAGGGGGTTTGAATGAGGGGGCTGCTGGGGGTTACACATCCATGAACTCAACCACAAGCCCCTCTGCCACAAACAAACAGGCGCTGAGACGCACTTGGATCACGGCATTGTCCGGGTTGGCAGCGCGTACAGCTGTGTGTGCGCTACTTCTTAAGCTCGTGTTCTTATCTCCATCTCAGCCCTTCCTGCTCCACTCCGGCTGCCACTTTGACTTTGGCGGACCCGTATCCTACTTCTCTCCACTGTTCTCCTGATCACCTGCAATTTGAAGCACCCCCCGGAACAATTAACACGCGCTGAGTGAGGACCTAAATCCCGGGCAGGCTTTGTTTAGTATACAAGCACATTTCCATTTCCGATTAAAGGATTTACGCGCACTCCAACCAAATGTGATTGTTGTGAGCTACAGTGCATTTACAGTCACTAAGTCTAGTCCTCGGAGTATGACCCAGTACTGTTACAATAGACTGGTTCTGTGTTACAGGTTGCCCAAAGCGGGAGAGACTCGTGTTACCCCTCTCATTCAAAACGTTCAATGTCACTACCTCCAGCAGGTTCAACGCGGGCAAAGTCAATTCCAACTTTGCAGTGTCCAAACTCACCATTAAATGCGTCCCGTTGCCTTACCAATATTAACCCGCATTACTCACCTTGAAATAGGAGAACAAGTCACCAGTGGAACATAGATCCGGTTGTTTCGCGTGGATTCGGGCAGTCAGCTACAGATGCAAACAACAGTGGCGGTGTCCATTCAAATCGCACGCGGTTGTTTTGTGCGTAAAGTCATGTGGATCGAAGCGTGGTGCATGTTCCCGAGAGAGAGATTCAAGTCGGTAGCTTCGAAGAGGGATTGATCATTTTCTGTAACAGGCTGTCAAATAGCCTCTCCCTCTCTCCCTCTCCTCTCTCTCTCTCTAGCTCTAGCTGTGTGGAGATGCCGGTGCTACACATGAAGTCACCCGTCAGTTCACTTGCAACTCACGTACAGACCCAACCGGTAACGCGTCATGCTTTGGCACAATTTACATCGCATAATAATGTAAAGTGAGAATAAATAATGTTACAGGAATATGGAGGAGGAAACTGGCACAATAATTATTTCTTAAACTATTTTTGTGAATGAACAAACGAATTAATGAAAGCATAAAATGAGTTGAAATGAATGGGAAATTTGCCTTACCATCATATCACCACGTGTCCTTTTCAAAATAGATGTGTTAAGTTTCTTAATTTAATGAAAACTGTACATTTTGGGGCTGGATTCTAGAAAATAAACGCCAGACGTCCCAGCAGGAGTTTCCTTTGAAATACTGCCCTCTGTAGGTCGAATCGTACAACTACCAAACCCTAACTATTGAGCTGTGACTGAAGGCTGGTGTTTTGTTTTTTTGTTTTTTTTTTGAAGATACATTTATAGATTTTCCCGGACTTTGAAAAGAACAGCACCCCAGCAATATAAAAAGTAGAAACCAATGAAAGTGCTTAGATGGCCAGAAGCTTCTGACAGTTTTGTGGAGTTGGCATGGACTGAGGTTTTCAGGGGGTTGTGGCCAGCTGTCTGCCCCTCATTATGTGCTGTGTGGTGGGTTGGAGATGAGTTGGATGTGTCAGCCGAGCTACCTGTTACCTCCAGGGGCCAGTGGACTCCCCCAGGCCTGAGCAGATGGCAGCTACCTCTCCCTGGATCAACATCAGGTGCGTGAAGAAGATACACACTCATAAACACACAGCCCGCAGACATACAAACACACCAGGGGGATGCATAAAATGGGATCCAAATTCACCCAGGGATGTAGGGAAAAGTGGTATTTGCAGTGATTTTTTTTTTTTAAACCAAAACAGAAAAGTGTGTTTCTAGAGTAGGGAGTTGAATTTTAATGTCACTGTTTTATCCAATCACATGGTATTACAAACCAGTTCACCTTCAGAGTATATTTTATGACATGGATAAGGTAAAGAAATAAAGGGTTAACACCATAAACTATATGCTTAATTAAAATTAAAATGCATGGTTAAGAAAAAAAAAGGATACATAATTCATTCAGCAATATTCATAGATCTGTGTTGGACCAAAGTAGATTTTCCTCGTTCTGAACAGGGAGAAATGCCTTAAAGTACTAATTATTTGTCTTTTAGTGTTTAGAGTGTTTGTTTGTTTGTCTGTATTCCATATCCAATGTAATGATAGCAGTGTCAATGAACCAGATATGCACATTTTGGGTCAAATCTTACCGTCAAAATGATCAATCCCTAATCTAATAAATCTAGAATATCTTGATTAAAATTCAAAGAGGTCAGGTCCTGTTTTTCAGCTGTAAGTAGGAAGCACTCCATTCAACACTTGGATCATGTTGCACAAGCATCTACACATATTAGATGTTGTCAGTCAAGATGTAACCATAAAGTGGAGATGTTTGACTCTGATTTGTATAAATTCCTAGTTAGTGGTGCTCTGAAATCACACACCCCATATATCTAATAGCAATGCCAAAAGTGGATTAGCTTTCCTAAATGCTATGATTTCTGCAGAGTGCCACTTGCACTGTTGAGTTTAGTGACATCTTAGCCAATCTACTAAATTGCATTAAAAATAGTTTTGTTTTGTTTTAATGAAAGACAGACATAATAATTCACTGTTTCGGGAAAGGACTTTTTTGCTGCTCCTCCCATAAGTAGTGTTTTGTAGCTACAGTAGGTAAAGTGCCTAACCCTGAAAAGAAAGGAATGTCTGAAATGTTCAAACTACTGACTCTCTGGCTGCTGTGCGACTACTCAACCCACTGTCTCCAACCCCAGACCCTCAAAAGGAACTAACATAGTAACAATGTTTAAAGCAGAGAGCAAAACAAGAAGGAAACTCAGTGGCATTTGTGGTGTTCATTATCTTTTGTCCATAGCTCCTCAGGTATCCACAGTCCTCAGTTAAATGGTTCTACTGCAGCTGGCACTTGTGGAGTTTCCTTCTGGCATTGTTCTGATGTGTTCATTATTATCTCTTTGCTGTGGGCTTTTTCGCGCACAGACAGCACCCGAGTGGAGCACCCAGCTAAACACAATCTACTCCATGGAAATTATCATAACAACATGAAGCTGCAGTGGAAGGACCAGGCCACATGCAAATACAAGATCCATGAAAAGATGGCTGCGGGCCCAATCAAGCTGTCACAACACACAGAATAATAACAAGTGAAAGCCATTAAAACCCCTCACTCCGCACTGTTACACCTCACTGTGCAAAGAATGGACTGGAGAGGCCCTCATCTGCCTCATTTGCCCATATAGTCACTCCTACAGCTGGCTTTATTATACCGCTGACATCCATCATCGCCCGTCATAATGAGATATTCATCGGGTCTAGCGGCGTGCTCACAAAAAACAATGATCCGATCCCTTGTCGCTTGTCTCTGCTTTGCGATAAACATTCACACATTTTAAGATAAAACAATAGTGAGCCAGGTGCGTCCATCTGATTGCACTATAGTTTTTGAGGAACAATGGTCGATGATGCTTGAAAATGCTTGGTGGAACTATCTTGAGCAGTGATGTAATCTTAAATGTTTGCAGCTGCCTATCTTTTTATAGTATATTACTGAAGTTGTATAACTTTACGGTTAAAATGTAAACTCCGCTGTGGCAGTTTGGCATTCTTTAAGTTAAGAAATGGTACAGATGAGCTGACTGCAGTCTTATAAATTGATGTTAGGATGGCATACAGTTGACAATGGCATAGTTGTACATTTGAATGGCAAAACTGAGTATTGATCAGTTGCAATATTATGAAAATGTTCAAGGGTCAATTTAAAAATTCAGGTCAGCTTGATCAACTTCACTCTGTCTCCAAGGAGCTACATTTGTGCTGACAAAACTGCTGCTGTTCACAGAATAAGTTTAAAAAATATTCAAGCACATTTTATGCAAGCTGAGAGTTTCAGGGTCAAAAGATTATTAGCAGAAACTTATTTCCATAATTAAACCAACACTTTTACAAAAATTTCAAAATTTTCAACTAGGCAAAAATCAAGTATTTAGAATACAGTGATGTGTTTACCAATGTGTTCTGCGGTATTTCACATAAAGCAGTTTTGGTCAGTGGAATAGAATAGAAACAGTATAATCATGTATGTGGTTTATGTGATGACATGAAAATCACTGGAGCATTTTCATCTGCTGACATTTGCTGGCATTTTGCAGCTTCTTGTTGAATGATTTATTTTATTGTTCAGCCAATTAATATCTTTAAGGTGGAGACATACTGTGTCAGGACAAAAATGCACATTTCTCTCCAGTTAAAAAGACATCTTAAAATTTCAGATAATTATTCGTTTTATTTTTTATGCACCAAAGTTTTGCCAGTATTAGCATCACAAGTGTTCCATCTTTTTAGTGTTTATTGTTGGAGAGGACACTATGATCCAAAATGTATTACCATCTACTATACTGGGAGAAAAAAATTAAGTCAGTTGCTTTCTCGCTCTTAAAGGATTTAAGAATTATTTCTATATTTCAATTATAATAACATCCATTGAGACAAGTAGGTGGTGTACCCTCTACCAGACACAGTGACCTTTAAAGGATGTATTTAGGGGAGGTGATGTTAAAATGACAATATTTGTTGCATGCATAGGACTTGGTTTACTGGGACCAGATTAGTGCTTTGAAACTGCCAAGGGAAGAAGAACTAAGTGGTGTCTGGACTTGATGCAAATCTCTCCGTACCTTTACTGTGGGTCATTACTTCAGTGAACAGGTGGACAGAGTGTGCACTGTCAGCTCTTCACAAAAGCATGCAGGGCAGAAGTGCTCTTTAAGCCAAATGACTGTAGAGATGCCCATAGCACCGTCTGAGCCCATACATGAATGAGTGCCTCTGATAGATGGAGGAGGTGCACAGCTCAATTGAAGGATTTCAGTTTTGCTGTAAACAAGCAAGTAAAAGGCCCGTACTGGGTGGCTGCATTCAGGAAACTCATAATCTTTATATTTAGACACCTTTCAGACAGTGTTATTTGAAACAGGACTTTTGAATATGGTTAACCTTTTTTACTTGAATTAATTTGCATGTAGCATATTGGATGAACTAATTTGTGCAGGACCAAAATGTGTACTTACTTGTTTTAGAATGACTGCACATGTAGCAGAGACTCACCAGACTCAAAACAGAGTGTTGAGTGAAAGCAAGTAGTTCTGTAATCACTCTTTACTATTCTAATCTTTGTTTAGTCATGACAATTTAGCCACTGTGAGCTGACTAAATTGCGTGTGAATTCAGTCATGGGGGTAAATAGGTCTAAGCCCTTTGCCTGGTTAATAAAACAATGGATAAAGATGTATAGAAAAAATATGTGTAATAGCATGTCGTGTGCATGTTGAGTTCAGAACATGGTATGATAAGAGCTAAATGACAAAATCACAGCCAAAATGGGGCGCTCCAGGCTCCATCAACTCTTTACATTGAAGAATTGTTGCTCTACATGTTCCTGGTGTTTATATTTTGCTGGAACTTGGCTCCAGATTCACTCTTATAATGGCTATCACACTCCCTTAGTCCACTTCTTTATGCAGTTTATGGATTTTACCACAAAATTGTCATGGATCTCAGACATTTTAACAAATTCAACCAAATATACGTGAATGCCATACTAGTACCAGACTCAATATTCTGCCAAACAACGCGCCTGTGGTTGAATATTTTAGCTAAATTGAAGAAAATGGCTGCTGATGAACATGGCTGGAGCCTGCGCTGGACACATACTCGTTCATAGTGAGGCGCTGATTAGATCTCAGTGGGGTTCTCTCAGTTTGTGCCATATTATGTGATTCTTTAACAATGCACGCGCAGGGAGGATAAAGGCCTGGCTCAGAATAGAGTTGACTGTGTTGAGGTGGCTTTAGGCTGGAGCAGAAAATGACTGCACAGTGGCAGAGCAAACATGACTTGAGATAAAAAGAAAGAAAAAGAGCGCGCTCCAGGATCCATCGCTGTTCGGTGGCAGGCTTTGAGCAAACAGTCGTTAGAGTAATTATCCAGCTCAAAGCAGAACTGCACAGGTTACAGGTAATGAAAAAATGCTAGAAATGATTGCGGCAATGTTCTGGTTTAAATGTGTTTTTAAAATGTGTTTTTTCCTGCTCAGTGCATAACCTCATTTCCCTATAGAGACTGTTCAGGAGGGGGAATGCATGTCGACTATTAATAACACATAAATTCTTTCACCTACAAATGCAAGAGAATAAGCAGGACTTGTTTCTGACTAGACTCTGCACACCTGACTGGGCGACAGGTGCGTTGGAGGAGAGGCACTTAGCTGAAAGTGTTTTCAGAGAAGAAGCAGAAGAAATAAATTTATGCAATAAATTTTCACTCTAATGGTCAGACGTTATGCAACATGAAATCAGAAAATCTGTAAAATTAAAAGTGTACAGAAAAAAAGCCTGGCTAATCCAGACTGAATTGAAGGATCTCAGTCTGGTCTTCCCCCTTTTCTCAGGCCAAGGACAGACAGATCCCTGTAATCATTTAATTTTACCATTTATTCCAAACATACAGACCATCTGATTGGTCATCGATAATTAAGAGCAAAATCAACTTTGCCTGCATACGACTCAATCACGTCCATTAAGCTGTGGGTGAAGATATTGGATCGGAAAAGCTCTTTAGTCTTGGCTGGCCCGGCTATATGAGTTTGTCAGTGCCAGTGTTCAGATAAGAAATAGAACTTCTCTTAGGCATTCCCGCTTGGTCAATGAAACAGCCAGTGTGAAGCAATGATGAGAGTTGGAACGAGTATTGTATTGGGCCCGCTGAAGTTTTGATGAAACGCACACAGTGCATCCAAAGCGAAACCATGCACCTGTGGCCCGATCCATATTTCCTGTTTGTGCAGAAATAATTACCACTTTGACGCGTCTATTCATATCGAACTGTCATCTTCACACTTCCTTATCAGCTTATATCAGCTTTGACGTTGGGAATAGGTGGTGTGATGAGCGCGTTTTGCAGAGGTGAGGCCTGGCTTGTGGCGGCTGTCATATGCAGTCACTACTGGAGACATGATGATGACCTGCGCACCATGCTTCACTGAGAGACCTAATAAGATGGTCCAGCTCCATCTCACTCATACCGACCATGTGATCAGCTACGGGTCAGTCGGGAGCCCTGTGTGATGAATGAATCATTTCCTCTCATCTGAAATACTCTGTCCAAGATCAGATCTCTGGAGGTTGTGAAGTATATAGAGAGATGAGAGACTTGGTGCATTGCTGTCAGGAATATATGAAAGTTTACCTCTGGGACAAACAAGCAGAGGGAGAGAAAACAGTATTTCTGTAAGATGCCATTAGAAAGGGTCGATCTCTGCAGCAAGCTTTCAAACAACATAATTAATAAAAAGATGTGACTTGAAATTTGGTCATATAGAGCAAGGGCTGGGTCTTTTAACACAAAACTGAGACCTCTATATTCAGCTTGGAGAGACAGAAAAACAAGAAATAAGGTGCATGGAGTAATACATGGGGGAATAAACATAGACATCATTATGAAGACACAGCAGCTGTTTGATACAAGTAAAAAAATGGATTTGGTAAGAGAGATTTCCAACATTTCTATATTGTCTTGGTGAAGAGGATGAGATAGAGAGACTGAGGTGACTCCTAGTTTTGCTGCTGCTATTGTCTTATCATAATTCCAGTTGGTTGCAATATATGGCTAAGTTGGCTAATGGCTAGATAATAGAGATGAAAGAAAATTATAACAATGATTTGTTGCAACCCAGGTATATCTTATTAAAATATGTGGAATAACGAAAAATAGATTTTGAAGGTTGGACTTAGTCATGATTTTGGGAAAAATTGGACTTGTTCCTGCACAGACTGTCAGACTCAATACTCAGACCAATAGGCTACACTTATTGGAACTAGTGGATGTTTATAAAAACTACAAACCTCTTCAATGTTAAGAATATCTTGCAGAGTGCACCTTAATGTTCTGTTCCATTTTCTTTTATTGTTAGGTAACTTTGATAATGTCTAAGATTTACAAACAAAGCTACCAACAAATCCAGTTGCTTAATTTACTGGTGGCCTGCTTGTACCTTTCTTCTGTCATGCTGAGTTATTTTATTTTTAACTGTTACAAAGACATTCTGCAAATAGATCTTTCATTTTGGCTGCATGTTGCGTGTCAATCTGCTTTTATCATTGCCAATCTCAGTGGGAGATGATAAGACAAGTCCCTCCTGTCCAACTCTTCAATCCCCCACTGTTTACAAGTAGTTATTATTAAAACATTGCATTTGCAGATGATTAAACTGTAATTATATTCTTATCATTAGATAGAGTTTATTTTATGCCATATATTTTACTTTTGAAAAATAAATAATAAAAAAAAAAAAAAAACTACGACCTGCATATTAACTACTCTCTATCAGATCTCTTCTAACAGCCACAGCAATTAGCACAGGATTAGAGGTGTTAATGAGAGGATTTACAAATGGAGCTGCTTGTACTATTGCAAATCCACATTTTCATATTATTCATTAAAACTACTCTCATCTTCTTCCACAATATCTCCCTTAACTCTGCTAATCCCAAAATCTCAGCTAAGAAGTGCAGGACAGTTTATTATGAAAGGTTAAGCTGTCACATGAAACACAAAGGAGTTCACTGAAAACTATTTTGAGTTGTTTTTCTCTTTGCAATCTGGCGACAAAATGTTTTAAAGCAGGAGATGATCTGTGAGTCAGAGGCAGAGAACAATGGTTAAGTTTCTACAATATAAGGCAGGCCATGAAGCCTCTGCCCAAGTACATACTGCACAGACTATGCAAACCCAGCAGCCAGTTAAAGGTGCAACTTTCAGTCGTTCAATACCTTACTAGGGAACATTTCAAGTAAGGTAAGAAAGTAAGTTTTTATTTATAGAGCACTTTTCACTGACATATGCCACAAAGACACTTTAAAGAGCATTATTCATTCACCATACCAGGTGATGGTAAACTACTATTGTAGCCACAGCTGCCCTGGGGCAGATTGACGGAAGCGTGGCTGCCAATTTGTGCCATCGGTCCCTCCGACCACCCCAACACTCACACACCACTTTCATACTAGGCAGTGTGGGTGTAGTACCTTGCCTAAGAACACAACAACAGTTTTTGTGACTGGCGCCCCACTGTGGCACCTCATTTCCCCAGAGGTCTCCCATCCAAGTACTAACCAGGCCCGGCCTTTCTGAGATCTGACGAGATCAGGCTTTGACAAGTCGGTATGGCCACAAAAAGAAATAATGCCTCCATTGAGACAAAAAGTCCCATTCCTTCCTCTACACAGTGCATCTTTAAATTGAGCAAAAAGGACAAATGCTACAAGTGTGGTCTTTGAGTAGAGCTATGTAAAGATAGAGCTCCCCCTGCAGTTCCTTTGTGAGAATACACTCAGAGCGAGGATCTGTGTGCATATTCTTTAGGTTTTTTTTCTTAATTTTTCTTGAAATAAAGCAATATAATCACATAAAAACATATACTGTACATATAAAATATAAAAAAGAGACAGGATTTCCCATCAGAATTCTCTCCGAGTTGGAGTTGGCCATGTTGCAAGAGAGGGTTTCCGCCCAGAAACAGCAGGGGGAGATGACTGAAATTTCAAGCATCCTTAAAATGTATATTGAACTATCACAAGAACTTAAAAAGACACAGGGGCGTAGCAATCGGTGGTGCAGCCGGTACAACGCACCAGGGCCCATGGCACTTTTGGAGACCCATTGTGGATGTTACGTAGTTCTGCTTTAATGTTCATCTGTTCATCTGAGTTCACCATAGAAAATCTAAAATAACCCATGCCTTCACATTTATCATATTCTTCATTTTAAGTTTCAGACCAAATCAAAAAGACGGAAGTATTATCTCTGTGAACGGGAGAAATCACTTGGACCAGTTTGTTTGTCACCTGATAACTCCAGCAAACTAGTTATTTTTAGTCTGACAAGGTTATTTAGCCATTATTATTTTCAAAACAAAGAATTACAAAGTGTTTGGAGAGCAAAACCGTGTACAATTGGAAAAGGAAACCACATTGTGTGAATGTGTCACTGACAAGTCGGCAATCTCTGGGTCAGATGCAGTGCTAATTCCCCGAAAGGTCACACCACATGACGACTGGCAGCTTTAAACCTGCTGCTCTCTGGTCCCTTTTCTCCTTTTGAGCTATAATCTGTCCAATTCTGTTTCCCCACACTGCCACTGTCATCGCTCACACCGCCTCTCACCTCCACTAATGCCACTCTTGACAAGAGAAAGGGCAGAAGGGACGATCTCTGTCATGCGGCCCATACCTAATGTTTCTCTAGCTACTGAGGCAAAACCGCGAGCTGTGTGTAAATCAATGCAACTAGATTGAACATGAACAAGTTCCTATTATTTTTTATTACCTGAGGAGAAACTGTAGATCGAGGATTTATTAGGGTGTTAGCGTCACAATGCTAAAGCAATTTGGCCGTTTGGCGCGGTAAATTGGCTTGTCAGTTAAGATAGCATTACAGAGAGGAACAGAAAATGCCACGGAGCACATTAAATTATGAATGATGTGAATTATATTAACATTTAAATGAGACAGTCACGGTCCAGTGGGGTTACAAGTTTTCTGTGTTTATGGTGCAGAATGATGCATCGTGAAGAAACAATAAATTAGTTTTAATTTAGCTCCTTTGAGTTTGTTTCAGGAGCATAAATGTGGCTTTAAAGTCCTTTAAGCAACAGCAGTTTAGCCCTGAATTGCATTTAGATAGAAATGATGGGATAATGAAATAGGAATTGACAGATTTACAAAATAAAAATGTTGATTCTTCTTGATTAAGCACCCAAAATGACTTCTCCATGCATAAAAATTTCACCTTTCCCAAGTGAACAAAAATCAGTGCTCAATTGTTGTTAATAATTTAGCCTATTTAGAAATCACAAGAAAAAACACTGAATCTGTAGCCCATTTCCCTTGTCCCCTGCATTCCCCCAGTTGCTCAGGTGCTCTACGGTGTTGCAAGGAACGTGTCTAGTTTGAACATTTGAAGAGTTTCAGATATATAACCTTGAACCTAAGGATAAGGTAAGGTACACTGTATTGATTGTACTTTGCATTTAACCCTTTTTCAGTGCCACTGCACCAAACTAGTAATTTGGGGAGGATTTAGGATTTTTCCTATTTTGCATGTTGCTGTTTTCTTTAGGGTCAAACCTTGCTGTCATTTTTCTGTTCAATTCAGTATAATATTCTGTTTAACATTTTTAATTGCTATTTCAACTGTGCTAATTTGTCATCACTCTGAAACACATATATGCAAAAATATCTGTATCCAAAGAAACCAAATCCTTGTTTTAGTTACTAGATTATATTATTATAGATTGAAAGTTGACTGATCCTAAACATGAACAAGAAAAATATTCCTTTATGTAACATCAGCAACACACTGAAATCAGATTATGCTTGTCAATGTGTGAATATTTTTGCCAGATCATAAATTCCAATTTCCCCAGGCCCAGTGCGAGCAGGTCACAAGCAATCACAGTGAAGCTTGTCCATAGGGAACAGGGCCAGCGAAATGAAAGCAGAAGTACATGCTCTGACCTTTGCAGACTCAGAGCATGATAAATGTCAAAGGTTTTCTGTTTTTAATTTGTCAGACTTTCCAGAGAAGCCTGACCTATGCCGACTCTGCAGCCACACTGTTCCCATCACACCAGTCATTGAAGCAGCACCTCAAAACCTATTACTACCCGCCTTTGCCAAGGCTGGTGCTGTCAAAGCTGCAAATTAGCCTATTTGCAACCTTTCATAATGCACTGTAGCAGGGAAAAGCATGTTTTTCACTGGATTGTAAATGCATGCACAGATGGAGAAGTCTGACTTACAACTAAAAAAGCACTGTACCGAAGGGGGAAAGGAAAAAAGTACAAAATATGTATTGTTGATGCCTCTTAAATGTGAAGTCTATCATCAGACAGTTCAATAATCTTGATGCGTAACTTGGTGTCCCTTGTTGAATACATCTGTCAGTTTCAGATGAAAGAAGAGAAAATCTCTATTTCAGAACACTTCTTACAGGTTTTATTTGGTGATTCTTGGATGGGATTTAAAATGTTTTCAATTTTGAATAAAGTTTGGGCGAATGATGATTCTTGAATGACTATGAAAAATATCTGTCAAAACTTTACATTTGTTTTTAAAGTGAAATACTAACAGATCAAACTTCTTAGACTCAGCTTGGTATGTGTTCTTCCTCTTCTAATGTTTACCTTAATCACACCAGGAAGAAAATTACAAAATTACCCCAATTTCAGCAGTTCTCTTGATGTTTTCTTTTCAAACGTTTCAAACATAAATAACAAAATAAGATGAGTAGTCCCTAAATAACAATAACAACAAAAAAAATTGTTGTCAACACAAAGAAATCAACCCAGGAAAAGCATTCATGTCTAAAGAACTAAAAACAACTATTGCAGAATGGATTTTGAAAAGTCAAAAATGATATAATGTAATAGTAATTTATTCACATCACACATTTTTCATAAAGAATAAGCAATAGAAGTAGTTCATATGACAACAAATCATATCTTTTTGGCTTCATGATAAATCTTGTTTTTGCACTTGAACATACACATGTACAAATGAATATGCACAAGCTGATCAGATTCAAGCCATGAGCTATAGCAGCAGCAGTGAGTCTATACTCTTCAAAGCTTTCTTTCTTCTGCTCAATCAATGAACAGCGGTGATCATTAAAAGACTGGTCGATTCCTCATTGGACTCCTTCAGCTTTATTAGTGGGATATTTATTTCCTCATCTCCATCTGCTATTGAAGGTATCTAGCAGCTGCAGTGAGGAACTGCAGAGCTCAGTGTCACCTTACATTGCTGATATCTCATAAGCACTAATAAATTAGAAACCACAGCAGCGACATGAGCCAAGACAAGTCTAAAAAGGTTCAAATACAAACTGTTTGACCTGACAGGATGTCAAAGAGCTGTTTCTTCAAAGATGGTGGGGAATAGAAAATAGCAATGTCTCTGAAGCAGCAGAGGTCTTCAGCATGCAGAGATGTGTGCACGGTGACCTTCAGCCCCACTCTCTCTCCTCATGAAGTGGGTCGAGGCTGTACCACTGGTTTGGAGGGTTTGGAGATGCCTCAAGGTCAGGCATAGGGTTTGGGTGAAGCAGGAAGTGATTTCTTCCCATTAAACTTAGAGATCCAATATTATGTTTTTTTTGTTGTTTTGTTTTGGTTTTATTGTGTTATATATTATATATATATATATATATATATATATATATATATATATATATATATATATATATATATATATATATATATATATATATAGACTTTCTTGTTAACTGTGTTGAGAAGGGTAAGACTAGCATGCAATTCTAGCCAAGTTGATTTGGTATGGTACAAAATTATGCAATGAAGCATTATTGTTATTATTATTTTTTATACTTGCTTACTTAGGCTGCCCATTGGCAAACCTGTTGTCTGTCACTCTGTTATCAAACACTTCAGCTTTCTGTTTGAAGGTGCCATTTTGAGGACTTGTGAGCATTCAAACTCATATTTGGTTTTGGATTCATTCCTATGGCAACAATTCTGAAACTCATGGTAGGTGTCTTCCTGTGTGATTCATTATGAACTGTCCTAACCATAACTACTTCAGTGTAGAGGCAGATTCTTCAGCCACTCTGTTCACGCCCGCATCCATCCGTTAAGGCACTTTTAGCCTTGATAAATCCATAATGTGCTTAGAACGCACTTCTGTTCATTTTGCTGAGCTCAGCTGCACACATCTGTCTTGTGGCCTTCACTGCCATGTTCACACTTTTAAATGCCATCTTACCATGCACTTTTATTCAGTACACACACATATATATTATCATTTGTCATTATACAAAAATGAATTAAAGTCTACTAAAAGTTCAGTGTATTTCAGAATCTCTTATTATTTTGTTTTTTTTTTTTTTGGGGGGGTGACACAAGACATCCATGTGGGATCATGAGAATGGATTCTCTTATTGAATGCATGTTGTTTTCATGTACATCTTGTCACCTCAGAAGTCTGATACCATAGTTATTGTCTGGATATTCTTATCTAACTTAACAGGGTGAGTGAAATAGGACTAGACACATATAGCATCATTTAAATGGGTTTAGCCATGAAATTAACATGAGAACATGATACATTATGGAATTGTAATATTACTAGTATCAGTTATGCCTATGAAATGTGTTGGAATCAGAATATGGCTGGGTTTTAGATGACATCACAACATGTAAGACAATACGGCTGAGAAGCAGCAAAAATAAAGGCTGTTAAAATGCAAGTGAATGGGTCTAGTTGCTCATTAAAATTATATATGTGAATTTATCTTTTAGATATTTCATGGCAAAGTATAATCTATTCAATAGGAAAATTTGTCTTTTTCCCCCATCTGATAGTATGACATAATCATGTTCTAGAATCTGAAAACCAACAATAGCCTGTGCTTCCTGTGATTTGTGAAAACTGGTGTGTACCCTCAGCTTTAACCTCTGACAGTAGTACTACAAATTACCAACAGGGGACAGCATAGAGCAGTAGTGATCTAAACTAAATTGCAATCTTTCTGGAACTGGTCCACTTCACGACTTGAACATGTCTCATTCATGTCCATGTAACTTTGTAATGGTGACAGCTGCTGTATGTTGAGGTTTTCTGTGTGTATAATTCAAGCTTGAATGGGAAGAACAACATTACTTCTTGTTCGAGAAAAGACACTGAATATTTTATTGTGACTGGTAGTGAAATGCTCTTCACCATCATGTACCCACTGAAAGCAATTTGTTGTCTTATATACAGTCTTTTAATTGACTCTATTCTGCTATTCTGCCCTCTTAAGTGCTTTGTGGATGCACCAATATGAAAGATGTACTCTGTATGTAACATGAACACGAGCACATAGGCCAGTGTATAGTAATTGTTGAATGTGATTGCTGCAGGAGAGTCTTTTCCATTTGAAGGCTACTGGAGATGTGTGTCTGTTATGTCAGCACTTGCCCATGTTGTATAACTTTACAAGCTGCTTTGAGGCAGAGATGGCAATCGAGTGTTGTAAAGTCTTCACTAGTAATTTGGAGAATTAAAGCTTCCTGAAGACCATAGATAGCCTATACCCACACTGGCTACTATGAACGATGTACATGTCAGGTGGTACAAGAAAAGGTACTTTTGTTTCATATTTTTTATTGTTTAAATGTTAATTGTTACTAAAAGTAATGGTGAGAGTAACAATATTAAATGTAAAGAGACAGATGAGGGTCTGTGGCCACTGTTAGAAGGAGAGACTGAAAGTAAAATTATTCTAACTGCTGTAAAACTGTAGCTTTATGTTGAGTTCACATAAAATAGCTTCACAGGATCTTTTTGTCATAAATGTCCAAGGAGTACAAGTAGTCTGCAGTAAGAACCCACCAAACTCTCCCTGCGGGATGAATCTAATGAATGGACAGAGTGGCCATAGACAGGATAAGCACCATAACCCAGAGTTGGTGCAGAGGTGCGTCCTTCAGGCCTGCTCCATCTTGTCTGCATTCCTCTGTGTTCTTTGGGGAGAGCTGTGTGGAAAATTCCACCTCTGTGGCTTTTAGGAGGGGAGATAGCAGTGATAAAAAAGAAAGGGAAGTGTCATTTCAGTGGCTAATGTTAAATAAAAAAAAAGAAAAGAATACAGTTTTGCATTTTGATTTAAATAATAATTAATTTTTAAAGACTTAAACAAATCCAACTTGCTTGAGTTATAATACTGCTGTCAATTACTATCAAAAGTATTGCTATACAATGAGGTTATATATGAGAATACCCCAAATTAATTCTTATAAGATTGGCAGTTCACAGTTTCAGGGTCTACTTAGAACACACTCATTATGTCTTAAAAAATGTTATGATTATAGGCCTTGATACAGGGTTTAACCTTTAACACATAATGCATTCATATCTTTGTACCGATCTTAGACACACATTCCACAAATTCTAGATATACAGTATATATTTAATATATACACACACACACACACACACACACACACACACACACACACACACATATATATATATATATATATATATATATATATATATATATATATATATATATATATATATATATATATATATATATATATATAGTACTCAATACTGGCCTGAAAGACAATGGAAGGCACACAAGTGACAAATTAGCAAACTTGAGGGTAAAACTGCAATAATAAATCCTCCTTCATTCAGTTGTTTGGGTTTTCAGCATTCATTATTGAATAACTCCAGTGTTGAATGTGTTATAAGTGAATAAATGTTCAAGGCTGGATGGGTCTTTTCATGTCCTGGCAGAGCGGCACATATCTTACCTGAGATGGTACAGTTACAGCAGGGAGAAGCCCGGGGCCCCAGGTGAAACCCTGCCCCCACTCTGTGTCCTCACCGCTACAGAGCAGGAAGTTACATAGAGAAAAATCTATACAACATGATTTGTGGTTTTGTATGTTATATAGAATACCAACCAGCACCAACATCTGTGCATAAAATATCTTTAACAGTGAACCAGCTGGTGTACATGTCAGTGCCTGGAGAACATTTATTCAATTGCTTGTAGTTGTGTGCTGAACTTGATCACATCAGTTAAATGTTCTAATGTTCCTACTAAAACACTGAAAACTAGTCAACCTTTTTTCACAGAAGATACTCCATAAGTTGCACAATATCATATCAACATTAAAGGTGGCTACTGCAGCAGCAGGTATGTACTGTCTGTGCATGTGCATAAGTAAACTGAGCAGCTGACTTTTAATTCATGAAACATTCAGACACTTTGAAATGGTCAAGAGCATCCTGAAAGCTTTCAGAAAACGGGCTACATTCAAAAAAATACTGTAAATGTATTGAGATTAGACAAGTTTAGAAAAAGCTTGAAAGCTGAAAAATAACAAGAGCATAGAAAGTGACATCTAGCCATATTTTTGCAATTCCATTTTCACAATTCAGAAGTGGAAATTTTAATATTCTATTTCCTGGTTCCATTTGTAGCACCTAACCAAACTCTCCAAAACTCTACAACAATTTCCTGCATACAAATAACAAAAAACAGTCTTTCTATTTAATAAACCAATCCCTGGCTTTTCAACACTTTTCTGGAAATAGGCATGCAATTACAAGTCATTTAAAAGTACTGCCATCATGTTTACTGGGTTTGGTGTAAAACTGGAGCACTCCTTTCAAGGATGCACGACAGCATTCCGAGGCAAGTTGAGACTTGACTGGGCCCTGATAGTCTGAGGGAAAATGGGAAAAATGGGTTCTTGAAACAGAAATAGGTCACACAACATTGCAATTTCGGTGGGGAAAAAATAATAATAATCAAGGCTAAGTACTGGTCACCTGCTGCTGGACTAATCACAACAGTAACCATGCCATGCTGATTTTGAATGGTGTTTAACAGTGAATGCATGTGTCACAAACATCTTGAATTGGTGATCAAATTAATTTGTCTTCTATTCGTCAAAGCTGCTAGATCCAAACTGGGAATAAATCATCAAAAACATGCCCTAGGTAATATCCTATTACAGGAAAGGAAAATGTTGCATCTACAAAATAATGCTAATAATATATAATTTCAAATAGTAGGAAGCTCCAAGGCAAATGTCTCGGTTGGAAGTTGCATCAGAAAGTTCATTGGGGATAAGAGGGAGGAAAAGCTTTATTAATAACTGTACATGTCTGTACAATATTTATTACCATATTGTTGACAGGGAATTTGTTTAATCATGCCATCATTCCAGGCCCTGCACGTAAAGCTGTAATAGTAGCCATTCATATGTTGCTGTAATTGGAGAGTCTTTGTTGAGGGGGATAGGGGAGGGGCCCCCACCAGTTCCTCTGTGAAAAAGGCCTATATTAGGGTGTGGAGGTGCAGATGTGGGCGGGGCTCATGATGGCTACTGTCTTTCTATTGGTGGAGACGGGGGACAAAAATGCAGGTATCTGGCCCAGGTAAACAGACTGACAGGAGAAAGGATGAAGAGAGGAGAAGTGGCGGGATTGTTACTGATGCAGCTATGGATGTCCTTTGACAGCAATGCTTGTTTTCAAGACATTTTTAAAATGATGGTGAGTTACAACTCCAAATAGATGCATTTTTTTTTAGGATTTATTTGGTAGTAGCAGTAGATATGTATGAGATATCTGTAATTTTATGCTGTTTGCAAATATAGAAAATAACTGAATTTGTATTTTAAAAAAAAGTTTATTATTATTACTACTATTACATAGACAGGTAGTTCTTGGGTGCAAAGTCTTTTCTGCTCTAATTTGAGAGGTGAGGGCCATGCCTTGTGCAGGTATAGGCCTGTCTGGCACACCCTTCTTGCTCAGAATAACACGAGAAGATTTTCAAAATGGAACCAGTTTTTCACGGACTAATCTCGCACTTTTTTTTTCAACAGAATGATCGCAAGGGAGCCATCTTTGTCAACGCTATCGGATTGAATGCAGACCTTAATCTATGTTACTTATCCTTCATTCCACCGGAGTCTGTGTCTAAAGCAATCAGATTTCAGTGGTGTGAAGGGTAAGTTGCACAGAGTTTTCAACTTGGAAATTCTTGTGTTTTGATACAACCATTTTCCAACAGTAAATTTTTAGTCCCTTTCATGGGCTCAAAAGGTACTACTACAACTACCACTACTTCTATTACTACAACAACTACTACTACTAACAATTTTATTTTACTACTTATGCTACTGCGAGTACCAATGTTACTTTTATGTACTATCTCATATATTAAAAGAGCAATACAAAATCACCACATAAATATATACATGCATACCCCTATACAGCTACTATTACAACAACTACTATTCATTCATTTTTCAGTTGTGGATCAATCTGAAAAGTTAACAAAATCATTGAGGTAATTTGTGTGATATTTGTTTTCAATAAATAAACAAATGTCTATTTTTTGTTAGTATTGCACAAGCACTGAAAAGTCACCTCTACCTGCAGCGACATCACTCGGGCTGCACTTAAGACTTATTGTAGCATCAGGACGTTGGCAGCCATGTTGTTATGTTTTTTGGCCTGCCACTCACTCAGGTTGTTATGTCCTCAGAGTCTGGGTGCCCTTGCTTTTCAAAGACACTGCAATTACAAAATGACTCTGAAAATCCTCACTCTATACCTGCAAAATTCTCACCTGTTGCTCCTCTAAAACCACAGACTCAGTCAAAGAGATGTGACTGTCAGCATCTCTAAAAATACAGTTTATCAAGCCGTACTGAAAATGATTAGTTAGTAGCTGAGAGTTAATAGCTACATTATTGAATATGCATTAAGTTGGAAGTCTACAGGAACATTCAATCACCAACCATAATTCATCCAAAAACAAAAACACCCAACAGATCATTCATAACTCAGTTCATCAAGCTGATATCACTGCATAAACTAAGAACGACCTCAATGTCAGTGCTTAAATTTAACACATTGAAAAGTGTTACACAAGTCCAGTTTTTGTCCTTGTCATGTAATGTCCAGTTTACTCGGCACACTGTTCATTCAAATTGATGTCATATCTCTAACCTGTGTTTCAAAATGATTTGTCCTTCACAAGTAAAGACAGGAAATCAGTAAATAAAAAGAAATGCCAGATCAGCAGAGTTCCATGTGTAGACTTGTGTCACTGAGCAAGGTAGTTTTTTGTCAGATTAATTATAAACAATTAAACAAAATGCAACACCCTTTAATGAGTTATGGTGATTTCAAATTACAGGAGAAATTCCAGTGAGAATACAATAAATGAACACTATAGCAACTTTGCAACTAACTTGATTAGTTGAGCAGCCACTTAAGGAAATTAGAAGATGATTTTGTGGAAAAAAAAAAAAAAGTAATAAAACTTTAGTTAAGGTGCTTCTGAATGCAAAGGGAAGAGAACCTACTGGCTTTTTAGTTATTACCACTATTGCAATTATTATTCAACATCAACCATATTCGCTATATTATCCAATTTGGAATGTAGTCAAAAATACTTAGTTATTTTGATAGCGTTTAAGGCAGATTAAGATCAATTAAAAAATAAAAGTGTAGCTTGTGTAACATTTTCAGTCTTATAAATAACAATACATAAATCATTTGTGCCCAGTAATTTAAAAAGAAATTAGTTGTTTCAAGTACTCACCTGCCCAGACTGGGAGCTGAAATTATTCTAGCAATTCTGGTAAACTTTGTGAGCCTGCTGACCTTAAACTGAAGTCTTCATACCTCATAATCATGAATGGATGAAAAAAAGATGAATAAGGCAAATATCATAAAAAGACTCAAATATACCAAAGCTTTCCTTAAAGAACACCCTATGGCCGTATATTACACTGAAAATAATGCCACAACTGGAGTGCTTTTACCTTACATAACTGTCACTTAATAATTACATAAAAAAAAAAAACAAAAACATAACAGCAGATAGAGTGCACTTCATTGGGCATGTAAGAGAGTAGTTTATGAAATACAATTTTGTCTTTACAGTGACTCAAACTCAACAAACAAAGAACTGCATTATATAAAAAAATATAAACATTTTATTGGATTAGACGCAAGAGTAAGCATGATTTGATTTGTGTAATTTATGTATTAATTCAGTTTTTAACTTATTTGCATTTTCTTTTTTTGTTGAAAATGTCAAAAATATTATTACCATTTTAATATTGCTTAAATAAATGATTTATTTTGTTTTTTTTTATCTGTTTGATAATTTTGTACTTTTTGCATTTGAATCACATATCATTCCAGTCCATTCCTCTTCCTGTAACTTCATAAACACTTTCACATTGTAGAGAGAGTTGTTGCCTTCTCAACAATTAGTTTCTCAATCCTAAGACACCTGAGCTGTCCGTGCACCTTCCGGTTAGACGCGATAATGACCAACGGGCTGAGGGCAGCGTAGAGCGAGGAGAAAAATATACGCAAGTCAGACATGAGAGAGGACTTCATTGTCCTTTTTACAGTCAAAGTATACACCCAGATCCCATTATCAACCCCATACAAGACCACATAGAGAGTCACTAGAGCAACCACAGCCTTGGCAGCACGTTGCTCTGCTCCCCCTCCACCTCCGCCACCCCCTCGAAGCCCCTTCACCTGCTTACTGTGCTTGTACAAGAAAATGAGAATGATCAAACTGGCTAGAGTCATAAGAGCCATGGGTACTACGTCTCGTCCCACCTGGGCTGCACCATTGGCTTCTTTGGAGAGTTTGGAGGGGAAATACACATAACAGAACTGGACGTTGATCCCATGCAGGGCAGAGATGTTCTGACTGCCAAAGGAAAACAAAATGCCCGCTGAGCTCATGCTAGTATTGATTATCCATAACCAAAAGAAAATAAGAGTGAGATACTTTGCAAATACAGCGCGTAAAGAGGCCCAGCGAGACCCAGGTGCTCCAATGCTCAAACACTGGTAGGTGCTGAGGACAAAGGTCAGCCAGATAGACAGTGAGCGGGCTGTTCGATAGACAAAAATCACAGTTCTGCAGCCCACATCAGTGAAGAGTTCAGTGAGGGAGAAGGATTCCAGGGTTTCCAGGAGACAGCGGACACCCACAACTAGAAAGTTAGCACAGGCCAAGTGTAGGACAATTGCGTCGGCAGGGAGAAGGCGGTTTTCTCGGTAGAGGAGAAGCAAAAATGCCATAATTACAGCAAGATTCCCAGGAACACCAACCACAGTGAGGGACAGGTAGAGCATGCCACGGACAAACAATTCAGAAGACATCACTGAAGAGCATGAAGAAAGAATCTTAGAAATATGGACTTGATATCTCTTATTGCCTATGTGAAATGCAATCCATTTGACAAACCTTCTTGGAGTAAGCTAACATGTGTTTTATACCACCAAACAGGTAGCGTTGTTTGCCATGGTTCATTGATTCTCTTCCCTCAGCTTCCAATTACTAGAGATAAATCCTGATGACTGCAGCCGTCTGTCATTTTGCTGTGCTAAACAGACAAGATAATGCACCCAAAGGGGATTGACTACACCAGGGTATAGAGCAATGCAAATGCAATTGGGAAGTGTTAACAAACGGACAATTTAATGTTGATCTTATCAATGATTAAACCAACTCTACTCTCAGTGACTAATGCCTTAAATGTACTAGCCATTTTTAGTTCAATCTGTCTTCTCACCTGACTTTGTTACAGGCAATCAATTAGAAAAGACACCTTTTCTTTAAAAAGTCAGTTTCACACCCAAACGACACTGTCCTCCAATGGAGACATACAAAACCCATATAAGCAAACACACAAGTACTGATGAATCATCACACACACAACACAGAATGACAAGCCCAATGACACAGCAGAAGGAATGAATGCTCAGTTAATAGTACAGTGGCTGAGTGGCTAGCACTGTCTTCTCACAGGAAGAATGTTCTTGCAGTTTCCACATTTATCTCTGTGTCTTCTTTCAGGCACTAACCAGGCATTAACCCAAAACAAGCAAAACAGGTTCAATCCTCCTGACCAAACCTAGCTCAAAATCTGGAGACAGATCCCAGAATGCAGCACTACAGTACCCACTGCTCCTAAGAGTTTGCCCCAGTGTCATTGAGGGATGGGTCAAATGCAGAGGAAAAATGTTCCTATGAGGACAGTAAAGTACTGAAGGAAATCTTTTTGTGATTGCCATTGGATACAAGTTCACACAGATAGGAAATAGGGATTGGGGTCACACTTTGGGGATTTTTAGCTCCTGCTCTGGGGCAGGTACTTTCCAATCAGAACAACAACCTTTGTTGTGAAATATTTTTCATTAATTCTCAGATTTCATTCTCAGACTCTCAGACATACTTATATACATACTTACTGATCCACAAGGCAAATTATTTTGACAAGTAGCTCCATAAATACTTACTTGAAATTAAATATTTAAAAAACTAATTCAACTGATGAACAACTGTGGTAATAATTGAGCAGTGTTGGGAGGGTTACTTTTAAAATGTATTCCCCTACAGATTACAGATTACATACCCCAAAATGTAGTTTGTAACATAATCCAATAAATTACTTAAAGTGAGTAACGTAATCTGAATACTTTGGATTACTTGATATTGTCGTGTTTTTTAAAACTACATGAATGTAGCAACCACATCTTGAAAATTCACATTTGTTCTCTTCAAATTGGCCCTGGTTTAGACCTGGTTTAGTCCTGGTTTAGTCCTGGTTTAGTCCTGGTTTAGTCCTGGTTTAGACCTGGTTTAGTCCTGGTTTAGTCCTTGTTTAGTTCTGGTTTAGGCCTCATTTTAGTCCTGGTTTAGTCCTGGTTTAGTCCTGCTTTAGTCCTGGTTTAGACCTGGTTTAGTCCTGGTTTAGTCCTGGTTTAGACCTGGTTTAGTCCTGGTTTAGACCTGCTTTAGTCCTGGTTTAGTCCTGGTTTAGACCTGGTTTAGTCCTGGTTTAGACCTGGTTTAGTCCTGGTTTAGTCCTGGTTTAGACCTGGTTTAGTTCTGGTTTAGACCTGGTTTAGTCCTGGTTTAGTCCTGGTTTAGACCTGCTTTAGTCCTGGTTTAGACCTGGTTTAGTCCTGGTTTAGTCCTGGTTTAGACCTGGTTTAGTCCTGGTTTAGTCCTGGTTTAGTTCTGGTTTAGACCTGGTTTAGTCCTGGTTTAGTCCTGGTTTAGTCCTGGTTTAGACCTGCTTTAGTCCTGGTTTAGACCTCATTTTAGTCCTGGTTTAGTCCTGCTTTAGTCCAGGTTTAGTCCTGGTTTAGCCCAAAATGTGAAAACAAGGAAATACTGCCATGTAATCCATTAATTTCAACAAAGTAACTGTAATCCAATTACCACTCACTGAAACAGTAACTGTAACTAAATACAGTTACTCATAATTTGTACTCTGATTACGTAACTCCAGTTCATGTAATCTGTTACTCCCCAACACTGTAATTGAGCAAACTGACGCAATAATTGATTAACTGTTCATATAGTTATTTATGAATAGCTGTTTTATGTACATGGTTTACAGTTATCAATAAGGGTAGAATTAATCAAAAAGAAGAAAAAGAAAACTCCTAACCCCCTAACCCCTATACAGTAGCTAGTAGCTAGACCCACTTTTAGACACTGCAAGGGAAGATAGGGTGGTGCCTCTGACTAAAAAGGGAGTGGACCATGAGAACTTTTACGCCTTATATCTTTATAAGCCATTATTGTAGGCGTATTACCTTTTTGTTGATACATTTAATAATTAAATGATTTTTCTAATTCCCAAATGTTCATATGTAAGCTAACCTAAGCTTGCGTGCATAAAACATTACATTTCCAAGTGAACTTTGACCTATAAGTGAATTATCAGATGCTGTAATGAACAACCCTGAACAAATTAATGGATAAAAACATATTTACATCATCAAGCCTGAACAGAACACATGTCTAAGCCATTGGGGAAAATAGCCTGGATTTCTCTGCACATAAAACTCCCTCCCCTGAGAGCAACATGCTTGAACATGCCATTTTAATTAGCTCTCTGAACGTGTAAACATGTACAAAAAACACACTGAAAAATAATAAATGATCCCTTTCCTTATTACTGGGAAAGCTCCCATGAGGAGCTAACTTCTCTTTCACTGTAAAAGTCTGCTGGTAAATCTTGAAAATGGACTGGGAAGACAAAAACATGCTACCACTTGGGGAAGGTCAGACGTAACACATGTCAGAGACGAACACTGAAGACATGAATGAATAATGCGTGTCCCTGTGCCCCCAATTAGCACAGGCTTTCATTGTTATGGCCTAATTGCCTCACTCCTCTGTGTCTTTAACTTACTCCCAAGATGTGGAGGAGGAGGCCAGAGCACCAGCTGAGTATCTAAAAGCCTCCTGATGGCTTATTCAAGGAATCATCAGGCTGCTTTGGCATCAACGATAACTGCACTGTTGTCTCTGCAGGGGTTAGCCAGCTCTGTGTTTATGCCACAGGACTATAGCACAGTTTAATTTGACTCAAGATTGACATGCTCTCATACAGAGTACAATTTATGATCAAGGACATATCAGTCAAATTGTCAAGATTTACATAGATTTAAATGTGTTATCTCAATGGCCTGTCAGCGCTGCTGTCATGGACGTAAACTTATGGGAGATGGCTTCATTTTTATGGAGTATAAAAGATGCAAAACAACTTTAAACTATACACTACAGCTGAAACACTTTGAAAGTGGCCTAAAAGTATTTTTATATGTTTTCTTCTTTATTTGACCATGAGCTATCTTTACAAGAGTACAGGGGAAAGAGGGGTGAGTTTCTGTATGCCCCTTTAACTTTAACACTCTGGATGTGACCATGATAGTGCTGAATTAGATAAACCAAATTTTAGACTGTAATATTTTGTAAAACACATCATAAACTAACAGCCACCAACATCAGTATTAAACAATATACATATTCTCAATGAAACGTTATCCCACATCAGCTTCTTCTTTGATATCTTTATGAAACTGCAAAGTGATTTTCACACAAAGAAATACAATGCCGTCTCCAATAAAACATGACCTTAAGATTATTCCCACCAGACCTGGGCCGCATGCAGAGTCTTCTGAGACCATTTTGGTGTAATTCTAGGGTTGGGTTGAACATTTTAATATTTCCTGATGATCTCATGGGAAGTGTAAGACTATAAATGGAAATTACATGGCCCATTAATCTCCTTGCTTCACGCTTCACTGACCACTTCAGGTAAGATGATCATTCTGACACATCGATATTGTTTTTAGTATTAATTGTGTTTCATTGCAGTATGCTGTAGAGTGTTCTGATTAATTACAGGGGAAAATGTTTCTTTTCAATATAATGTGTGAATTATTCTAAAAAGTAAGTAACTAGTCATTTTTTTACTCAATAACGATCTACAAGAAAAAAATAATTCTATGAACTTGTTGGATTGATCTTTGACTTGGAGTCATTAACTTGTATCATTTTTAGATTTATGTTTGTTCCGTTCTTTATATTTGCCCTTGCAGATTTTGCATCATGGATCTTTGCGTTACCATCAAAGGTGTCTCCTTCCTCTTACAGACTGGAATGGGCATTTTGGGGAACTCAGTTGTCCTTTTGGCCTATGCCCACATTATCTACTCTGAGCCCAAGCTTCTCCCTGTGGACATGATACTCTGCCACCTCGCCTTTGCCAACCTTTTACTGCTTCTAACTCGCTGTGTACCCCAAACCATGACTGTGTTTGGCCTTAGGGATCTTCTAAATGACGCTGGCTGCAAAGTGGTGATCTACGCCTATAGAATTGGCCGTGCCTTGTCAGTCTGCATCACTTGTATGTTGAGTGTATTCCAAGCTATAACCATTGCCCCTGCTGGCCCTCATCTTTCCAGATTAAAACCAGCTCTACCCTCTCTTGTAATACCAACATTTGCAAGTTTGTGGTTCCTAAATATGGCTATTTGCATCGCTGCTCCATTTTTCTCAATGGCGCCACGCAATGGCACTGTCCCAGCCTTTACTCTCAACCTTGGCTTCTGCCATGTTGATTTCAGAGACAATCTATCCTATGTTATAAATGGGATCGCTGTATCTGGGAGGGACTTTGCCTTTGTTGCGCTCATGTTAGGGTCAAGTGGATACATACTATTCCTCCTACACCGCCACAGTCGCCAGGTCAGGGGCATCCGACGCACTCAAGGTGGTGGAACCAGAGCAGCCAAAACGGTGGTGACTTTGGTAGTACTCTATGCTGTTTTCTTTGGAATAGATAATGTCATATGGATTTACATGCTCACTGTGGCAAAGGTGTCACCAGTAGTGGCTGATATGAGGGTATTTTTTTCCTCCTGTTATGCGTCTCTGAGTCCATACTTTATTATCTCATCAAACAAGAAAGTTAAGGCCAAAATTGTATGTGCAGCAGAGCAAGAACAACCATCGGGCAACACAAAAGAGTCTAGTGAAGTGACAATTACTAGTAAGTAGCATGGACTATGACTTGAAAATAAATGCAAATTTATTTGATGTCATTAACCATCCACAAGTAAAATTACATATTATACATTTAAGGTTCATTATACCAAATAATCAAAGATCAGCATCACTTACCCACAATCAACAAGGCAACTATTTTTTTTGAAATTGTCCAGTGTTTAGTGTATGGCATTAAAAAAAAAATAAATAAAAAATACAAAAAAAATTTCAAAGCTTAATGCTTAATAATAGTCATAATAAATCATCATACATTGAAAGTGAAATAAAATGTTTTGTAATATGTCATTGGTAGTGCAGTTTGTGCATTTGCCCCCAAAATAGACTCATGGGGCAGACTTGTCTTTCAATAATGCTTTATTATAGAATAAACTGGAGCGACATTAAACCCTAAATATGCTCTGCTTTACAACTACAGCTAATTAAATCATGTATATGATACTGTTATCTTTTTTTCTTTTTTAAAGTGTGTCGATGGCGGGCGCTTGTAGCCTGAAGTACAAAAACGAGGGAAAAATTGTACTGTATGTTTAACAAAACAAACCCCGGAAATGGGAAGTTAAGGATTGAGAAAGTTTTTTAATGTTGTAAAATGTAAGTTTAAATGCTCACTGTGCGTTTGGTCATGCAGAATGTATTGCTGATATCTTAATTTCCAAATTGTGAAACACTAAAAGTCAGGTCTGAATACTTTTGTGATGATTACTTGGCACCGATTTCGTATTTTGACAACTAGCCCATTCCTGATCAGGTGAGTTACATTCCTCTTTTAACTGTGTGCTTCTTTTTTTTTTTTTTTGCATCTTATGGCTAAAGTTTAAAGGCTAGCGGATGCTTTTGGTATCTGTTCATAGCTTTGTTGGTTTTGTGTCTTTTTGTGTAGTTAGCCTACCTGGTTTTGTTTTGTAAACAGAAGTGATGAATCGCCTCGTCCTGTTCTCGCTGTGAAATGACCTGACTATAGGACCTCACGGTGAAAGACGATTACAATGGCCCGAATAGCCTGGTATCAGGAAAAGGTAAGCATATTATATCATATTATTCTATTGTGTTGAATCTTATTCTAATCTAGTGTAAGATAAAATATGACAGTAAAAGTTTCTGACAATAGCTTTTCCTAAATATAAACCCTCAGCTGTATGTTCTATAGTGTTACTTGCTTACTGGCTTATTGTACATCAATAACATTGGAAAAGTACTGCAATTTCATTGATGTTGTTACAGATTGGTGCCTATGACCAGCAAGTCTGGGAGAAATCTTTGGAGCAACAAGCCGATTTAAAAGTAAGATAAACTTATTTTAGTAAGTCTAATCTCATTGTGTGTTTTTTCAATGCTAAAGATATAAAATACTTTTATTATCTGGCCAGGGATTACACACCAAACCAAAGAAGACCGGTCACATTAAACAAGATCTCATAGATGTTGATTTAGTACGAGGTGATTATGTCTGATTTGTGAATTGTAATAATTTTTAGTTAATTATGTATTGTAATACTTTTAACCTGTATAATTTAAATAATTTTATTTCAGGGTCAACATTTAGTAAAGCTAAACCAGAGAGTCCCTGGACAGCCTTGACGAGGAAGGGTTTGGTGCGAGTGCTGCTCTTTCCTTTCTTCTTCCAGTGGTGGATACAGGTGACCTGCAAGTCTGTCTCCATATGCATCCTTGCACTCTACTTAATACAAGGTTTGTCCACAAAATCAATGTCTAAAATGTTGAATAACTTTTGTAATAAAGATGATAATATTACAGTAGTTATTTAGCAGGGATGCACAATGATGTAGTACTCTGTAATAAAAAGGCTGCATAAAGCTGATTAAAAATAAAACATATTGAAGTGAAATCATTCAAAAAACATTATAAATAGTAATTTTTGCACATTTGTGTTTGGTTTTATGGTCATGTATTATGCAATTGAACCTCAACCAAGAGATTTACAGGGGTGATTTAGCATATTTGCTGCACTTTTCAGTTGCTACGGTGGTGCTGTACTTGGACGTCCCTGGGGCAAATGCCAGTGAGGTGTTCGGGCCCATGTGTCTCATGCTGCTGTTGGGGACTGTGCACTGCCAAATTGTGTCGACTGAGTCCAGCCGGTGGCCTTCAGGCAGTCCAGCTGCCAGCAACACAACTAGCCCAGCTCGCAGGAGGAGGTTGGGGCACCATTGTTATGCTCTGAGCACACATTTGCACTTGGCTCAGGCAAAAATCCACTGACTACACAAAAGCATTCTTTCCCAAAGGCCTCTAATCCACAATAGATTGGCTTTTATTGTGACATTTCATATAGTGTTTTTCACACCTTTAACTTTATTGATTATGTTAGGCCAAGGAAGAGCAAAGGTTCCAAAAAGTCTGAGGAACAAAATGACAGTGTGGATGCCCAACTACCAGAGGGGACCAACGGGACAGACAAGAAAAATGAGGTGTCCAGCTTGTATTTTTGCATAAATTACATAATTACAAATATACATAATTACAGTATAATTCCTAATCACTATTACATCTTCTTCATAAACAAATATTATAACTTCTAGCAGAACAACAATAAGTGTGGCTTTGGAGCTTCTGATGAGTTGTCAAGTGATGAAGAATATGGGCTACAGTCACTGGAGGACACTCATTCACTACCTGAGAGAGAAGACGGTAAATCAACACATTCAGCGTTTACTGTCAGAAGAAGAAATGTAAAATCTCACTCTAAACCTGCTGTGAGACCTCAGGTGTGTACAAATGTAAAATTTGAATGGACTGTTCAACAGACACATTTCTGGATGCACTTGTCTTTGCAGAAATCTCAGGAGGGAAATGTGTCTGCTGTTAGGATGAAACCCCGAGAACTGGAGCGTCTTAAGCCAGATGTGAGCCCTCGTCAGGCCTCGGACACTGATGATACGATGTGGGAGGAGCTTCTTCAGGGCCCAGACACTGGCTCCACAGGGAGCAGTGACAGTGAGCCCAATGCGAGGTACAGTGGAGGGGCCATGGCCCTCCAGGAAAGCTCCTCTCAGAGCAGCAATGATGAGAGCCTACATCAGAGCATCACAGGAGTAAGAATCACCAACACACACTGTACGAATATGGTTGTTTTGTAAAATACTTATTTGGAAAATATATTAAGCTCCCTATATATACGTTTAGAGCTGATTAGCTCTTTGACAGCTGTAGTCACTACTATGTAATTATGTAATTTGTCTAGCTTTAGAGCTCACTTAGTTTTTTTTGTTACACAATGGCGCCCCCAGCTGTTTAATTTGAGTAAATGGCTTTTAGTGCATAGTTGCCTCATACTCACTTAGAATTGACTGAATTTAATGGAATGTTATTCTGTGGAGTCTTACTTGTTCTTTGCAGAACCAGCTGTCTTGGCTTCAAGCTTGTCATCCTTCCAAGGACAAAGTCAGTGCCATTATTTGGGAACAGGGCGAGTGTAAGAAGGTTGACATGTCAGTATTGGAGATAAGTGGAATCATCCTAACACGGGTACACACTTAATACTATAAAATACATTAAACAGTTTTATTTATTTAAGTGTCACAAATTTCCTTTTCTAATAACAGGTGAAGATGGTGGAGCAGGGTGTAGGTTACCTGATGTTTGGTGGAGTGGTTACGGTCATATTGGCTCTGCTTCCTTTTGTCTTTCGGCTGGCTCAGGAACTGGACATGTCCAGCCTCAGCTCTCTGTCTCTGTCTGAGATACTGGAAAAGGCAGTGGGGCCACGTGATGCCAAATCCTATGTGTTTTACTTTATCACTACAGTTCAAAGAATCTGCCTCACTGGACTATTCTTCTTTATGATGTGTGTGGCTGAAAGAACATATCAACAGGTGAGAGGGTGTTTGTCTGTTTGCCTCTTCAGCATAGCCAATAAGTTCCCATAAAATCAGAAGTCACATGGTAATAACCCTATTGACATTTTTAAACAAAGTATTGTGTATCATTTGATTTAATTTCATGTTCACAGTTTTCCATCTAGGAAATTTCTGTCCAAAGTTAATCCCTTAACTGTCTCCCTTAACTCTTGTCATCATTTGTGAAGCCACATTGTTAACATAAAGAGGATCTATATACTTTTTTTTTACAGAGACTGCTATTTGCAAAGTTCTTCAGCCATCTAACCTCAGCGCGAAAGGCCAAGAAGTCCGAGGTCCCTCATTTTCGACTGAAGAAAGTGCAGAACATAAAGATGTGGTTGTCTCTGCGCTCTTTTCTCAGAGTATGGATTAGCCTCAAATGACCATGTTCTCTTACGGTTGCACTGAAAAGTCAATTTTTTTTTTCTTTTTTATTGCAGAGAAGAGGGCCTCAGCGTTCTGTTGACGTCATTGTCTCCACGATTTTCCTTTTAGCACTTTCTATTTCATTCATTGTTTGCGCCCAGGTCTGACCTTTAGTATATTCGACCTACAGTTTCTATGGAATTGCTCTCGAGGCTAAATAAAATGTTTTCTTCTTCAGCTTTTACACAATCATAAGACATACCTGGAGTCGCTAACTAATTGGGAGCTTGTTGTGTGGGGACCCTCCCTCCTCCTCTTTCTGTTGAGACTGGCCACTTTAGGTTCAGAGACAAACAGTAAATACAGTAACTCCTCAGTTCTACTCACTGAACAGGTAACACAACAATTCCAAACAGCATTCACAGTTATAAACATTACAGGTTATTTACCGGAAAGTGACAATTTAATAATTATTTCAGATTAACTTGTATCTTAAAATGGAAAAAAAACCCAACAAGAAAGAAGAATTAAATATTGTTAACAATGTTTTGAAGCTGGCTACAAAACTAATGAAGGTAGGCTCAAATTGGATGATACCTTATATTTATATTTATATTTATATAAATATTTATATTAACATGTACCATTAACTACAGTAGGCTTAAATATGGTTCATCTATTCTAGGAGCTGGATACTCCATTCAGACTTTTGGGTTTGACTGTGAACCCTCTAATCTACAACATCACCAAAGTGGTCATTCTGTCTGCTGTGTCGGCTGTGGTCAGTGACCTGCTCGGCTTCAACATCAGAGTAAATCCTTTTTTCATATTTATATCATTAGGTAGTCTGTTTTGAAATGTCTTTCTTGTAATGGTGTACACATTTGAAGAACTTTTACAACAATTTTACACTATAATCATTCAACAAGATTGAAAGAAATATTGATGTTTATGTATCTGTCCGTGAAACTTCATTCTCTTTTCAAGAAAATGTAAAATGCACAATACTGCCCTCTGGCTTGAATAAGTGGAATGGCTTTGAAATAATTCAATATTTGAATGATAAATGCAGTACACAGAGCTTACAAAATGCACAAGTTTCCCATTAAATTGAATTGAACTATTGAAATACATTTTTGTCTGTTTAAGCATTAGCACCTAACCCATGTTACCCTTTTTACAATGCTATGTTTTTCTCCACAGCTTTGGAAGATCAAGTCTTAATGTGAACCAGGCATACCACTATCAGATGAACACTGGAGATGAAAGAGACCCTATGTGTGTCTCATTTATCTATAAATCAAATCAAATGTGTGCCAACCTACTGACACTTATGGAAATGTCTGTGCCATCCAACTTCCTGTGGCAAGCCTAGAATGCCCCTGGCAGTCTGTCACATGCCCCACTACTGGCTGCCCAGCTGGTACACTTTCCATTACCTCTGTCTCTAGCCTGAAACATAACTATGACCATGAATGTCACCCAGTGTATAACTTTAATAACTGCAAAACTAGTGCAGTTATTAAACAAATATAATTGTGCATTTTCAGACACACATAGTAATTTAAATGGCTTTATAGTGACGTCATGGCAGGGTTTTACTGGTGGTTTTAAAATCAAAATAAGTCTATCAAAAGGAATAAATGTACAGCAAGATATTTGTGCAATGTTAATGTTAATGTAAAGTTGCTTGACCAAGGAAAATGGTGGAATAAACCTACTGTATTTATTTTTAAGACTCAGTTGAAGAGGTACTTTGTCATTTTGATTGATATTTTAAGACTTTTCTATGGCATGCAAGCAGATGAAATAAAATATTTGACGAATGTTGTATATTCATTTATCATGGATACTGTAATAATAATAATAATTTGATCAATAAGCACCTTTATAACACCCAAGTCACTTAACAAAGCATAAACACAATATTACTACTACATTACTATTAGAACATTAAACTGAATATAATGATACTGAACAATAATCACCTTCAAAAAAAAAAGTTGCCTAATCTGCAGTCTGATACTCGGCTCTGCAAAGGGGTGGTTCTACTATGAACATTACGGTAAATTTGACATGCCGCGTTGCACACTTGCACACCTCCCGCGCGCAGTGACAGTGGTCACTCTGCAAGGACAGGCCGAGGTGTGACCGGTGCGACTGGCGCTCGCATTAGTCACAGTGCACCCAACGCACTCTGCGGTCAAAGTACCCGAACATCTGCGCTATACCCCTTACAGAGAACCAGGAGATCAGGACACCAAGCAGGCAGCAGGTAAAATCACATTGCTCTATTGTGATAGGAATATGGATCGGCCTGCATGATGTTCCATGGCTATGTGGACATAAAATGAATTTGAACATGGAAGTTTATAGATTCCTTTCAGAATACAATTTGATTAAATTGAATATTCCACAGTATCTAATATTTACAACGTTTTGAGCAGATGAGAACTGATGTGCTGTGTGTGTAGAATTGGTCTGATCCTTGCAGATTATTGTAGCTAAAGGACACTAATTTTACAGATTTCACATTCAATCTTGCAGTGTAAATGTGTGTTGCCAAATGTTCATCTTCACAAACTACTCCTACACCCTTGTTGAATTGATCTTTGTTTTTATAATTTTCTATTTCAAACCAGAAAATGAGTCTTTGAACCCCGTCTCAAGCATGTCCAACAATCAGACAGATCCTGCAAACTCAGTGGACAGAGAGAAGAAAGCAGACATGAGAATAAATGAGAAAAAATGCTGTAAGTGACTGGGTCCTTGATTAGATTCTGCAAACCTGCAGGTGCCTGTAACACTAGACCAAACAATGATAATGTGCTTTAATGTTACTTATCTAAGAAAGGGCACCTGCGTCATTTATTTAGAGTACAAATAGAAAGTTTTGTAAACAATTAATGACAAAACAAAACACATTGTAATCAAATACCTACCATAAACCAACGCAGAATCCTGTCTATTTCTATAAATTATTTTTTTATAATTACCAAAGTGCTTGTAAATCATAACATCTAAATCTTTTTTGTAGCTTGGGCATCCTACATGACCAATTCACCAACAGTTATTGTGATGATTGGGCTACCGGCCAGGGGCAAAACTTACATGTCCAAAAAACTCACACGTTATCTTAACTGGATTGGTGTCCCAACTAAAGGTAAAACTTGTCATGTGATACATTTATATTTATTTAATCAGTGTAACTTATGAATGAAATGCAACACCTCAAGACACTTTAAAAGTTATTTTAATATATTTTCATTATTTTCTATGCTAACTCCTGTTAGGTTAATGAATGCATTCCTCCATATATCATCATAAGTCACGAAGTCTAGAATATAGCATTAAATAAATAAAAATTAGGTTCAGATTACTCAATACAAAAACAGTATAGAGATAATGATTAAAAAGGGACCTTTCCTGAATAGTTGGAATGGTTAGAATGCTCTGGAATTAGACCTAGTATAGACCTAGTACAGTAGTAGTAGCAGGTTGTGTAACAAGAAGCTGCATTCACATTTTGTTTACTGTTTGCACCATCAATAATATGTACTATATGGGTTTGGCATTTCATTGTTAATACCAACTTTATTTTGTAATCCTGATGACCTAACCATTTAAAGTTTGTGTCTTTAGTGTTTAATTTGGGCGTGTACCGCAGAGAGGCTGTTCGATCTTATAAGTCCTACGATTTCTTTCGCCATGACAATGAGGAAGCCATGAGGATACGAAAGTAAGTTACAGCCATTGTATAGCAGCATTATAGTACCATCATGTCCCTATAGTGTGGATGATGCTGCTGTTTTGTGCTGCTGCATCAGTGACTATGCACATTGCACTGAAATAGTCCTGCAGTGTCGGTTTATAGGCCCAGATGAAATATGTGAATCTGACTCTTGAGAGTTCCCCTCTGTAGCACCATGACCCAGATTTGCGTATGTCACAGCTGTCACTCTAAAGCTGGAAGAATCTGTGAATCCTGCCTCATACTGCAGTAGATCTAAACCCAAAACGAGTGTACAATAAAACTTTTCTGCGTGTATCCAAGATGTTATTTCTTTGATGTGAATGTTCCACAATGTGGCATTAAACTTTGAAGATTGTTTTATTATACAGCTATATTGTATATTTTTGCAGACAGTGTGCGCTGATAGCTTTACGGGATGTGAAGGCTTACCTAACAGAAGAGAAGGGTCAGATTGCAGTGAGTACACACTTTTTACTTTCATCTCACCTTAAAAATGCTATGATTTATTTAGATTATTATTTGGATTATTGAAGGTTTTTGATGCCACAAACACAACAAGAGAACGCAGAGACCTGATTCAAGCATTCGTTAAAGAAAATGCTTTCAAGGTATGTATGTAAAAATAATACTTTGGTTATAATTAGCCACGCCAAAGTCTGGACAGTGTGCCCTTTGTGACAGGTGTTCTTTGTGGAGTCCGTGTGTGACGACCCGGAGGTTATTGCTGCCAATATTTTGGTACGATCTTACGTCATATATAGGGCTTTTGACTGTGCCTTTTTGTTGAGGTCAAATTCATTACCTATTTATAGTCTCATAAAGAGTTGCGCAAACATGCTCACTAACACTGTTCAAATAAGCAAAATGTGTGTCCCAGGAAGTGAAAGTGTCAAGTCCAGACTACCCCGAACGACATCGTGAACGAGTGATGGATGACTTTCTCAAAAGAATTGAATGTTATAAAGTGACATACCAGCCGTTAGATCCAGATGACTATGACAAGTAAGATACAAAAGCATTTTAGCATTCATCCCTATTATGCTATCTGTACTGCTTAGAAAGCAACATGATGCAAATTCTACAACAAAAAACTTCTTCTAGTCACTGTATGTATTTTACATCTTATCTAACAACAGAAAATTATACTTAAAACCAAAACACATGTGAGTTTTCTCTGTCAAACTTATGCCACATTATTGGTGCACTTGATCATTCTAATCATTAGATTCTTATTGCAGTTTGTACACTGTACGATAGATGGCGACCTACACAATGCCTCTCTCTCCTGCAGGGACCTGTCTTTTATCAAAGTGATGAACGTTGGCCAACGGTTTCTGGTGAACCGGGTGCAGGACTACATCCAGAGTAAGATTGTGTACTACCTCATGAACATCCGGGTGCACTCCCACTGCATCTACCTGTGCAGACACGGAGAGAGCTGCCATAACATGGAGGGCAGGATCGGAGGAGACTCTGAACTGTCACCTCGAGGAAAACAGGTACAACAAAATGTTTTGACCTGTTATACTAGAAAATACTGTGTAATATTATACACGTTTTATTACATTATATAAACATAATTCACGGACAATCTATCCCTATAAATTACAGTAACAATGAAATAATAGCTGGTAAAGAGCTGAAGAAGTGATTTCTCTGATATGTTGGCAGAAACTAGTTAATCATAAAATACTGTATGCTTTGTTTCATTTGGACCAGGGTGTGTACTTCTCAGGTAATTTTCTTTCTTCTCTCTACTTTCAGTGTCTCTCTGTCTCTTTTTCCAGTTTGCCCACGCTTTGCATGACTTCATTGAAGAACACAGGCTGTCTGATTTGAAGGTTTGGACGAGCCAGCTGAGGAGGACCATACAAACTGCAGAGGAGCTGGGAGTGCCATATGAACAGTGGAAGATACTTAATGAAATTGACGCTGTCAGTATTTTAGTTCTTTAAGGATGTAAAATCTGCTTTTTGTTATAATGTTGTTTTCCTTTTTAACAATGTTAATTTTACGTAATATGTATTATTGTAAATAATATGATTTTATATATCAGAGCTTCATAATGTTGTTAAATATGAAATGTGTTTTAACTCCCTAGGGTGTATGTGAGGAAATGACCTATGACATGATCCAGCAAACATTCCCAGAGGAGTTTGCTTTGAGGGACCAGGACAAGTACCATTATCGCTACCCAGGCGGAGAGGTGCTTATGTCTACCTCCGCAGAATTTGTCACGCAAACTTTATTATGATTTACTTTCTTTCTTTAGTCCTACCAAGACCTAGTCCAGAGACTGGAGCCTGTCATCATGGAACTGGAGAGACAGGGCAATGTGTTGGTCATCTGCCACCAGGCTGTGATGCGCTGCCTCCTTGCATACTTCCTGGATAAAAGTGCAGGTCAGATAAACATAACTTGTTTTTCATAGATTTTTCCAGCCTTCCATTCTCACTAATGAAATCACTTTTCTATAGAAGATCTACCTTACATGAAATGCCCACTCCATACAGTGCTAAAGCTCACTCCTGTTGCCTATGGTATGAAAAAACAAATTCACCAAGTCATTACTATACTATGGGATTATGACATACATAGAATAGACATAGTAGTAATTGTTCCATGATGGTATTTTTCAGGTTGCAAAGTGGAAATGTTTAACTTAAATGTGGAGGCGGTCAACACACACCGTGATCGACCACTTGTAAGTGTGCTTCTGATTTTAGTTTAGTTTTTTTGTTTATTTTATTTTTTTACAGTAAAAAGTATTAGCGTAGTGTAAAACACTTTTTTTTTTTCAATGAAACAAAACAAAACCAAAAAGAAATGTGTTTTGCCTGTTAGCTTAGCTCTGTGAATGCATTATAGCAATAAAATTCTTAGTCACTAATTAGAAACCTAGTTAAGCTTGGGCTTGGCTCTAAGAGATGCATTGAACAATGCCTAGTGCTAAGCATGGCTTCACCCTGCCTTGCATTGTTGATATTTTTTCCACTCCCTATGTAACTGGAAGTCTTTACTAATCTTAAGGGTCCACCACTCAACTCTTCTGTATGCATGTTTTTACTTCCATGTTTTCTTTAATACCAGTGGTATCTCACTTCCTACCAGGGTACTGTGCCGAGGGACACTTCTCTCATTCACCGAAGGAATAGTTACACCCCCTTGTCCAGTTACGACCAGGTCAAGCGTCCCAGGCTCTACAGTGCAGGGAACCAGCCCTGGCTGCCCCTCGCCCCCACTCCTGCTGCCCTGATGCCAGAGGGACGGCCAAGCCAAGTTAGTGATAGTTAGTGTCATCGGGTCATAGTCAGTGTCACAGCTCCCTCTGCTGTCCATGTTATTGCATTCCCTTAACTAAGGTGTGATTTGATGGAAATCATCCTGTCTCAGGGCATTCTTTCATTTTTTTGGTTTGGTGATTTCTTAAACTTGTATTTTGCATGATATGGCTGTTTCTTGCATGGATATACAGCATGCTACACATCATCCTGCTGTAAAAAATTCTTACAACAATAACTTCCCTTGGCGATCAGTAATGTCGACTACCAAAAGACACACACACGAAAGTTGACTTTGGATCAATTCACAATGACATGTCAGAAAACTGTCCTGCATATTCATATTGTGTTTTATTTTGCCTTGGTAATTCATTCCTCTCTTGTCCATATTTGTATCTGTTCTTTTTTCCACATCTGTATTACAGACTTGGATTGGAAGCTCTTGTGTGTGAGTATTTTTTAATCAGAATTCCAAGTTTGTTGTTTCTTTCAACTCACTTCATTGTGTCCCTTCATGCGATATCACTAGAGAACCTATATTATATATTGTTTTATTAACCATACAACATTGTAACACATGGAATATGTTGGTAATTTGTGGATTTTTTTTTAAAGGAATGCCTGTCTGAAGGAGCCGACATTGACAGCCCAGAAGAAACTAGTGAAGGTGTCAGCTTCTGATTGAAGAGGGCAATCTGATGCCATAGAAAGTTATAAAATATATTTTATTCATTAATGCACTAAATAGTATGCATCTGCTTCTGCACCAAAAATCTGAACAAATGGAAATCTTATGAGCACTATACTTTATCACTTATTATTCTCTGTGTTGACAGTTGTTCTGAATGTTATGAAGTTTTCTGTGTCTACAATGAGTCATACGTTTTCTTAAAACAATTTCAAACATCAAAACAAAAAGTATAAACATATTCTACATCTTGTATGCATAAATGCTTGGTCTAAAATAATATTTTTTTGTTATATTGTTTTACTTTCTTATCAAAATCTTATTCAATCCCATCCTTCATGTACTTACTAGTAGTTTTGTTCACAGAGGGTGGTCCTGCATTTTCTAGGGCTAGGAGCCTGGGGATAGGCATAGCCAGATGTGCCTTTGGGAACATGTAGGCATGGAAACAAAGCTCAACTTAAATTTGCATAATGCAATAGCCTATTATCATAAACAATGTGTTATTAAATAAACTCACTAAAATTCTTCAAATGGCTCTCGTTAATTTATTTCCGATCCATTTCCAACAAGATCTTCCTGCTGTAGTATAATACAAATTTAGAAAAATATTGCTAGTTTCAAGTGCCCTTTTACTATAGGACTTACGGTTGGGGCGTGGTTTGTAACGTGACGGGAGGACGCACTGTAAACGCGTAGTGACGTACTCAACGCTCGGCTCCACTGGCTGTTTATTGTTGGAGCAGTTGCATTGACCAGGTAGGACAATAAAATACCTAAGAATTAAACGACCATAAATGATAGTTCACTTGTTTTTAGACTGGTCAAAGTCCCCGAGATCAACTTCAATCAAAAGCGGCATGATTTGCTTTGTCATTGGTTTCATACAATTTAACGAAGGGATTAGCTTGCTAACGTTAGTAGCATAAGTCAGTCGGCACAGAAAGCGTTTTCTTTTCTAATCGTACTAAATCTTTGATTGTGCTTCATGGAAATGACCCCGCCCTTATAGACACTTTTGTCTGCACGTTTTCCCGGTGTGTTTTCATTTGTTTGCACAACTCCACTGGTCATTGCAGAACAATGGAAAAGTACAAAGAGATTTCAGCACTCGGACTCTTCTGCTATTCATCAGCAGTTTAATTGTTTGGTTTATTTCCCCCATAAAATACTTGTCTGTCACTGCTATGGAGAAAACTGTGAGCGAGCAGGCAGCTTTTTAAGATACTTAGCAAAGTTAATGTCACTGTTGTGTTTACAATGGTTTGTTTAGACCAATCGATTTACACATAACGCTGGGTCTATTCATTCCCATATTTAAACTGGCATTAATGAATTATATTATTGAAATATTATATTGTAAGTTGATAAGAGCAAGTTGTAATGTAGAACTAAAACTATCGCATTAATATTTTTAGTACCATCGTTATATTGGTACCATAAACTGTATATCTTCAAATAAAGAACCTTCACTTTACCTGCTTTAATATTTAATGTCTTTTGATATATACGATGTATGCCATGTTTTTGTGGCACTTTTCCTCAACTCACATAAACCAGTGTATGTATGCATCTGTGGTAGCTAGTACTGAATCACCATCCTGTGACTTATTATATTCCACTGCTCAACCACAACTGATATTGTGTTAACCAATATTGTGAGCTTGAATATTTTGCAATAATGTGTGTGCATTATCTGTACCATGTGCAGAGTAATTAAACTAAGTCCTTAATTGTAATTGTCTATTACTATCTTTTTTTTTTTTTTTTTTTTACAGGATGCTAAAACTACGCTGTAAGACCAAAAATGGGAGCCACATAATGCAAGGCTTGACTCACCAATCATGTGTGCAAGAATTGAAGAGCAAAGTGGAGGAGCTCACTGGCATACCGTGTGATGTGCAGAAAATAATGGTTGGTTACCCTCCCTCCAGCCTGGATCTTCGAAATGGAGATGCTCACCTCAAAGATTACCCCATCAAATCAGGTATGACTCAGAGGCATGCTCTTTTAATCAGAAGACCTACTGAAGTGCCTTTAGAGTAAACAGATTTACAGATAACTGTGATTTCAAGCTAGTTTCAATAGGTCAAGTTAAATTCAAGCGTGATGGTATGATACAGTATCGATGTGCAGAGTGAAATTTGACTCAGACTTCATATGCAGCACTGTTGCCACTTTTCATTAACTTATTATTTTTCCCAGGAGACACACTGATTGTTGAAGAAGAGAAGAACAAACCAAAACCTCAGGATAATTCCACTGTGAATAAACCCCCTCGCCTGGACGCCTCTCCTCTACTGGCCCGCAGAGTAGTGCCCGCAGACAACTCCTGCCTCTTCACCAGTGTGTATTATGTGGTGGAAGGGGGCATGTACGACCCCGCTTGTGCCCCTGAAATGCGTCGCCTTATTGCTCAGATTGTGTCCAGTGACCCTGACATGTACTCTGAAGCAGTCCTGGGCAAGACCAATGACGAGTACTGCACCTGGATTAAACGTGACGACACTTGGGGCGGGGCCATTGAGGTGTCTATAATGTCCAAGTTTTACCAGTGTGAGATCTGCGTGGTGGATACTCAGACTGTGCGCGTGGACAGATTTGGCGAGGACGCTGGATATAACAAACGCGTGCTGCTAATCTATGACGGCATCCACTACGACCCTCTACAGAAAGAAACGCCCGGCTCAGATGCCCCACCCCAGACTATCTTCTCGACCACAGATGATGTAATCCTTGCACAAGCCCTCGAGCTGGCAGACGAAGCTCGCCGCAAGCGCCAGTTCACGGACGTTAACCGCTTTTCCCTGCGCTGCATGGTGTGTCAGACAGGCCTGGTGGGGCAGAAGGAAGCGCGTGAGCATGCCAAGGAAACAGGCCACACCAACTTTGGGGAGGTGTGAAGCACCCTTTAGTTTTGAATACAACCGCCACTAACTCTATGTCGACGTGTGACAGTTTTTAAGATCCGTTTGCTTGTGTGATCCTCTACCTCACATTGTTCACTGAAATTGCAGACAGTGTTCAGCCTCTGGCCTGTTCAGTATTCTACATTATTACAAATAAATTAGCAAAACCCCATCACCAGTATTTTGTTATAAGACATAACGATCATGGAATCTTCTCAAGAACTAATTGTTCTTTTTCAGACTGATTAAATACTGGAAGTGACAAGTGACATCTCACTTTACGTAGGGACAGTTATCTAGCACAGTCATTTAAGTCTTCTACTGCTCAATATAATACAGAATAATGTTTTTTTTAAATTAATAATTAGCATAAAAAAGAATAGAGGAAACATTTGCTGTCATGCAAAAACTGTATTGTTGCATCCCAAGTTTAAATACACGCACAAGTCTTTAACCCATCAGTAGGGTATACCTTTTATTGGTTGTCATCTTGACAACTAGGTGACTAGTTTTCAAACAGATTTAACTCTGCAGCAGTGCATACTTTACATGATAGCTTTTAAAAAAAATAATGGTGCTTTATACATTTTGTATTACTTTTTGGAATAAGTAGGCCTTTCATTTTTAGGCTTTCAACAACCATCCATTTCTTTACTAGTGAAATATTTCTCTTACATTGTCATGAAAAATTACATTGACTTCTCAGTGATATTGTTATAACTCAGTACACAACTATGACTTTTGCTTGTTGGTGAATACAGTTATTAGTAGTAGTATGTTGAGTGTCCAGTATTTTGGTCTTAAACAAAGCATGTTCACCTAACTACAACTGGCCTTGACAACACTGCAACGTGCACTTAAAATCACAACTATTTAATAATGCTTGGGTGTCATCATGATAATGTACAGTACACTGCTGCCTCACCATGTGCATAAGTGTGTGTGTGTGTGTGTGCTGCCAAAAATGTAATGATTTTGAGTGGTGATGAGTGAATAAAATGATACATTTTTAATTTGAATGTGAACTATAAACTATACAAGTTCTCTATTCTGTTACTAAAGTTGTTTTCGTATAATGGTTTGATTATTACAACTCAAGGCTGTGGAAAATGACAGACAATAACAATGAATGTTCAACACAGAGCACTACAAAACCACTGGAGTTACTTATTCTGTCTTATTAAAAGCTATAGCAAGTGGCTTATTGTGTGTGGTGATTTTTTGTATATCAATATTTGGTAAAAAAAACAACAACTTCTAACTGACTTACATTATCTCAAATAATTATGAACTGTAACTGTGTCTAGTTAGTTCTTTAGATAATTCGTACTTCATACAATAAATAGCTGGGGATGATTTGTATGGCCATTTCAGTGGTCAGAATTGTATAATGCATTATGATAAAAAAATAAACAATATATTAAGACTAAATAAGAAGTAGTTAATAATGTAATCTGTAGTAGCCCCGTGTGCCTGGAGTGCGTGCCTCTCGTGTTTAGGAGCACGGCGTGCTGTGATTGGCTGAGGCTCAGCGCACAGTCCTGGTGCAGGTGAAGTGTGGCGCTGAACCGGAGCTGAGTCTGGGCCAGTGCATCGGCCAGTGCGTGGGCCAGTAAGGAGCAACGGAACACAGGTGAGTGCGTATTAGCCTGTTACACTAGTTTATATTGTAAATGCATTTCCCGTACTTTAGGCGCAGCTTGTGATACATTGCCAACGCAACATAGGTTTGTTTTACTTTATTTCAGTAGACTAGTCTTACATCATAACTGAAATATAAAGTATACATCAGGTTAGATCTAAGAGATGACCAAAGTTTTAAACTGAAAGACAAGATCAATAAAATATTTCCTAGTGTTTTGATACATGACATATAGACTACAATGATCGTATACTAATACGGTTGAGGTATCTAACTAAAGGTAATCCATTATTAGGATTTAAAGCTGTTGCATAATGTCTGTGATCATTTGTTTATCAGTCTTGGGCTGGCCTTTTATTATCACGTAGTCATAATGGGGAAAAGGGCAATAGACTGAAACGTGAATTTGGCTTCTTGCCCAGATAGAATATTTCAAGTTATTTAGTTATTTTTGTACAGCTGCTATTGTCATCCATCCATTGTTATTGTCAAATGGATGTGACTTGGACTTGCATCACAAACCTTATGTAAGTCTTTACCATTACAAATCAAGGCCAAGGCAATACAACCCAAACTCAGAAAGATCATTTGATAATGATAGTGGCATGTGATGTACTGAGTTTCCATTACGGTGATTGCAGGGATTTATAGACTATTCTAGATGATAAACTGATGATAAACAGATGTTGAAACATCGATTTTTAAAGTATGGGCTATAAAAATAATTTGGTCACAATAAGTATGCCTAAAATGCAACTGCATTCAACATTGTAGTCCAATACTGGACTATTATGAAAACTGCTGACTACAACTTTTCTTTCTATTGTATCTATGCCGTGCATTACTACACCGTCAAAGGGTCCCTGTACAAATAAGTCTAATTGTGAGCTAGAGTAGTAAAACAGCATGGCCAGACGAGCAGCTATCATGTATCCTGCCATATATTTGAGCAGATTATTTATCGCGCCCTCTACTACCTCCTGAAACTGATCCCATTCAGGAAGATTAGGAGTAGCATGTGTGCTGTAATCCGAGTCACATGCAGAAGGAGGACTAGTGAGAAGGAGATCTGTCAGAAACACGTTTAACAATGACACTCATTCAGGGAGGCTCAGATGGACAGCACAATGTAGGACAATTAACTTTTTAACACCAGGTAATAATGTAATGTTTAACTTAAAGGTAATGTTTAACTTAAAGGTGCACCATGTAACCTTTCTGGTTGGCAACTTACTTATCTTCACATTATTGCTTTGCCTAATGGTCCACAATAAAACATTTAATGTATCTATCTGAATGAAGACAAGCGGGTGAGGCAAGGTTATAGGTCAGATCTGTGGAGAGGTGTGTCTGTCCCTGTTCACAGAATGCATGTTTTTGCAAGATTTTTGAGCAATAAAAGCAGTAATGGAATAAATGCAATGTAAAGTTTAATGCCATACTGTGGAACATTCCAAGCAAAACAACACCTCCCTGGAGACGAGTAGGTGGAGGACTCTACATACCGCACCTTTAATGGTTGTATCCACAACTGTGTTTATGTTTGACAGATATCAGGACGTATTCATTTGTGCATCTATTGCCTGGTGAAGTGGGGCAGCAACATGCCCAAAAGTGACACATGGCCGGGAGGCACTGGACTGGAGGCCATGCCCGGCACCGACAGCTCCGGCAGCTGTGACAGTGTCCTGAGCACCAATTCAGGTTTTGTAAGTAAATAACATTGAGTTTTTCTATAGTTAAAATAACCCATTCAAATTAAGTACAATTACCTTAACGTAAAAGTACTTAAAGTTGTGAAGAAAAGTAGAAAAAATTGAAAATTATAGTTAAAAGGAATCCCCTCAATGCAATACAAATATGGAATTACTTCACATATGTCACATCTCCAGTGTTCAACCAGGAAGTAAAATTGTATACTTTGCGAACACCAAAGCTGTCAAAATATGAAAAATGTTTACAACTTTAATCAAAATCTAAAATATAATGAAAAAAGATATTATAACTTGTCACATGCACTTTAAATTAAGCAGGGCTTAAAATCATGCTCAATGTTTTATGCAAATAAGTGACTGAATGCAAAACCAGAATTTATATATTTAACATTTTATTTTGCTAATTTCAGAGTGATGACAGCCTGGAGTACCTCTCTGCTGAGGAGAAGGCCTGTCTCATGTTTTTGGAAGAGACCATTGACTCACTGGACACAGAGGACGACAGTGGACTCTCGAATGAAGAGACTGAGCAAAAACCTCGTCCTAGAACTGTGGCAAGCAAACAGGCAGAACTGACCTCCCATTTCAACCAAAGCCTAACCAAAAGTGAGCAATTACAGTGACCTCTAGGGATGCAACTAACGACTATTTTAATATTTAGTAGTATTTTTTGATTAGTTTACCAATCGAAAAATCATTTCTACTGTAAATTGAGATAAAGATTTTAACTAATTTGACCAAATAAAGGTTGGAATATGGGGACTGAAGGCTTCTAGAAAGAGAATATTTATGATTCTTTTCTGTCTTGCAGGTGAGGAGAGAGAAATCAGCACACATTCTGTCAAACCAAATGTTGACAAAAATCTACCAAGCTACCTTGTTCCTACACCCTTTGTCATTGCAAACAGTACTCAGTCATCTACAGCTAAACCAAGTGTTGCTCCAAAAAAGAACAAAGCCTCAAATCTTTTATGCAACGTTTCTGATAAAGAAATTAATCCTAAAATCCCCCAGAGTACAGCACCTCCCCCAGTCCCATTAGAAGTCAATGTAATAATTCCTCCTAAAATACAGCAGCACTCTGGCAAAGCAGTGGACAGTTCTTTACAAAGAGGCCCTCTGTCCTATGATGCGCTGGTTTACTTGAGGAAAAATGCAGCGGAAAAGAAAACACCACTATGTCCTTCAGTGGATCATACTATAGAGTCTGTTAACCAGGATACCACTACTGGATCTGTTCAGAGTAACATATCTAGATTTGACAGATTTCACCCTGAATTCTCCCAGTCTAGGACCATTCCCCCAGCAGTGCCTCTCAAACCAAAAAAGTCGACAGATATCTCCAAGACAAAACCTCAAACTGCTTTAGGTTCAAGTCATTCATTCAGTGTCAAGCGCACGCCAAATCCGGAAATTGTGCGACAGGAAGCTTTGCAGAAACTGGGCCTCATCAAAGAGTCGAATGAAGCATCATTGCCTACATCAACACCAAAAGTTCAAGATGGTCCGGACTCAGCGACTAGCGAATTTGTCACATCTCCAGCTAAAAACAACTCAATGAGGAGCCCGTCATTTTGTGTCACTCGTTTACCATCAGAGCCCAAGAGCAAGGGTCTACAGAGCAGTGCCAGCTTCCATAACTCATCCCGACCTGACCAGGCCTCTGGAACACATAATCAAACCAATAGACTGAAAAATGGTCCACAAAACAACTACAGGAATGAACCACACCATCTTGTCCCATCTGAGCCAGCAAAAGGACTTAATGCTGCCCAGTCTGCAGCTCCTAAAACCCCCAGCGCAGTGGGCTACACTGTCATGGTGGTCCCCGGGATGGGTGCAGACAGGAGGGAGGCACTGAGGAAACTGGGGCTGCTCAAAGACTGAATGCAATAAAGATGTTGACTGCTCGTATGGAGTTGGCTCAGGAGGAGTCCAGCGGATTAAAGGATTTGAGGAGAATTTAGCACTTGGCACTTTGGCATTGGCATAGTAAAACCAAGAGGATTAGAAAGGGCAAATATACACACAAATAAATTCAAAGGATTTCAAATGTGTCTAATGTGGGAAAAGGGTATTTGGTTAATATTGGAATTGTACATAGCTTTGTTTTGGTGTTAAAAAATAGGGCAATCATTTCTAATTTAAAAGCACAGCAGCAAGTTTACAAAGATTTTTCTAATGGGTATTTTAATACATTTTATATCTGTTGGAACTTAAGTATGTTTCTAAGTGCTGATGTTTTTATCTTATTGTTCAGATTTTCTTTAACTGCTCTGCTACTTCATGGTCTATCACACAGTGCGTTGGTATATTCATTAATAGCAATCATTAAGTGCCTTGTATTGAAAGCATGCAATGCCACATGCTGGATAAATTGCACTGATGTTTGTATTCCTGAGTTTAAAAGTTTAGTTTAACACAATCAATTACTTTCATGAATGCTTTTTATGGATGTGGCCTCCACAGCGTTTGGTTTTGTTATGGTGTGTTGTAGAGATATTTTACTTTACCTGGAATGTCCTACAGCATGGTATTACACTTTTATATCATTGCTGTTTGTTGTTTTATTGCTCAAAATACCTTGTATGCAGTAAGAAATGCATTCTTACTGAGAGAGAACACTTCTCCACACAACTGACCTGTGACATAAATTGGTAGGGGAAGCGTCACCCACTTAATGCCTTACTGTGGAACATTCCAGACAAAGCAATAACATACCCTTTAGGACAAGCTGATGCTGCTCCACAAGAAAAGTTACTCAATGCACCTTTAATATATTTCTCTCTTTTTTTTTCATTAGAATTTTAAAGCCAAAACAAAGAGCCTTGTGATGCAGTTGCCCTTCCTGTAAACCTCCAGTCACAGTATCAGTCATACTACTACTCATCTTACCATTCACGTACTACTCATTTTACAGTCCACTCAACTGATGTAGCCCACTCTGCGATTCTGTCATTATCTGATTATATTTAGCCCCATGCCCCTTTTGTTAACTTACACCACTGCTTTCCTCTTGTTTATATCCTCTATTGTTATTTCCTTCTACTGAAAGAGTTTATGTAACAGCCTTAATGGGACCAAATGATTGTGTGGGTGAATGATTAGCTTTAGCGCAGATGATTTGTGTAGCTTGCGGGACAGATCGGTTGGGGGCTCGAGTGACAGTGTCTGTGTCTACTGTGTCCATGCTTGAGCCAATAATGGTGTCACGTTTTGAAACTGAGACAACTCAAATGGAGCCATATCAAACAATGGACAAAGAAATCAGACCACATGTGATACTTGGCCTCTGCTCTTATGTGAAAAGGAATGATGGTGAATCAAACCTCTACAGCACAGAACTGATTTATGTGGATAATATTTGTATTTTACTTTATATAACAATAAAACACATCATAATTGGAAGTATTCAACTCATGTAATTCTGTCATATGTAATAAATGTGAGGGGATAATGGAAAATTGTGATGGAGCACTACTTTAAATTAGATATTCTTTATGAAATAAATGATAGTATAAAAGTATCAATTAGTATATCTACCATGTCATATTTCACATTTGTGGTAAAATGCTTTATGAAGCTTGAGTGTAATGTGCACCTGTAACTTAGACAACACTGGTCATGTGTCCAACCATGAAGTCTGATCTACAGTTTGTCATGGTAACAGGCTCCACCCTTTTGTGAAAAAAGCAAATGGTGTGTACATTCCTCTTTTATATTTATGTGTTATTTTTTGTCATTACAAACAAAGAATGCCAATTCTTCATAAAGTCCATTTCAAATACCACTCAGTTTATTTTAAAATGAAAGAATGTATAGTCAAACTGCGTCTGTAGGAGATATGTCACACATATGCTGGTGATCATGTGACATAATTCAAGAAATAGATTCATAAAAAGATTTAAATGTGAGATTTTCCCTTTTTCCGTCTGATTTTACCATTTGAAAGTGAAACATCCAGAGACTCCAGACGAAATGGGCGGGGCATCACAGAATCTGGGCTTATGGACACATTCACAGGCGAGCTGCTCAGACTCAGATGAGATGTCCCATTATAGAGGGCAGAGGAGTGGATAACTAAAGAAGATACAGTTTAATCAAGTTAGCATTAGTGGCTTGTGCAGAATCAATTAACAAACTGCATTAAATCTATAGTAAAATAATAGATGTACCAAGTAATTTTTCTGGTGATAGTTTATCACTGTTTCACAACATAAAATTTAACTCATCTATCCATGAATACAAGCAGGTGGCAGACTCCCACCAGAGAAGTTACATAATGCTCATTTAAATAGCAGATTTGACCTTAATTCCTACCATGTCCCTTGCTTGGTTCTCCTCCCAGCAGCTGAGTCGTCCTTTTGGATTTGAAGTAACTGTTTGCTATGTTCTCACTGTCACTGCGGTTGAGCATTTCTTTAAATCTGTCCTCTTCCTCCTGCTCAATACAGAACAGTAGCAGTGCATGTGCAATGGGGCATTTTATTTACATTTGTAAACTTACTTCTTCTAAATCTGCAGAGGAACCTCTAGCAGTTGGCAGTTTTTGAGGGACAGCTATAAACAGAAAGTGAATATACAATGAAGTAGAATAATGCCATAATTTTCTTACAGTAAATAAACCTGCTAAAATGTCATAGTCAATATATTTTTATTGTTACCCATTTTCCATTTACAATAAATTTGTACATCCTAAACCAGTGGTTAGGGTTAGGATTACCACATAAGAAAATATTGGCTTTTAGGCTTTTTGAGTTCCATCAGATCAACACTAGATCTAGAACTGGTTCCAGGTCATAACTAGGACAAGGCCAGGTTTTAACATAAGACTGTAAAATTGCTACTGTCGTTCTAACAAAGAACTTACAAAAAGAAAGACACAGAACTGAACAAAAGATTACCTTGTGTACCAAGGCTCTCATGTGCCACCACCAGTGATACAGACAGCTCAGATCAGATCAATCAAACCCCTCTAGTGGCTACTGGTTACGTGTCATACATTTGAGTGAAGTGTACTGAAGGCATTAACATAAGAAGATGACTAAACCTGAAGGTAGTGTTGTTTTTTGCACCATGACGTCTGGCAGCCTCCAGGTGGCGCTCTCTTCGTCCCAAATTGCTTCTTTTTTCAGACGGTCCAGGTTGCTGTAGTTACAGTCCCTCCGCACGAGTTGCACCATACGCTCCAGCAGACTCTGCATGAGCTGCCCGTCCCGTTCCAGTCGGCGGATAGTGGCCAAATAGTCATCCCTCTCCACCTCAAACTCACCCTGTAGGTCTCGGATCTCCAGTTTTGCCGCTCTGAGCTGAGAGATACACAAAGTACTCTATGTTAGAAAATCTATTTGATTGAAAATCTATTTTTTGTTCTGCTTTGTATTAAGTTAACTATAAAACTGACCCAAAATCAATATAATAACAGTAAGTGGCTACTGACAACCTTTAAGTATATTATTTGGTCAGTTCATATACTGGTAAAACCAAGTGGCTGTTACTCACCTTTCCCTGAACTTTAACCAACATTTGGCTTTTAGCATGAACCTCCTCTTGAATGGAGTTGTACACATTAAAGAGCACATTTTCACTCTGCTCGCTGTTCTCAGACAGTGCCTGGACAAGCTGGACTTGTCTTTGGTCAGCAAATTTTTTCCTCTGTTGATGCCTCCGCCTCAGCTCCTGGTTTCGGACCTGTTCTCCTCCAACCACAGCCTGTTCCAGCTGCTGCAGCCTGGACAAATATCACAAGGTCAAATCGTTGTGAGAAGAAATAATGGCTTTATATGAATTTCCTGAATCAGAAAAATATAGATTGTAAATCAGTGCCCTTTAACACAAAAAACTCAGCTTCAACTCATTCTCTTATTGAAAGTAGGCTCAATTATAGAAGACAAGAGCAAAAATGAATGTATCTTCATTAAAAATGTATTATCTGCCCAGGAGTAGTGAAAAAATGTAAAATAATAAGTGACCTTTCTATAATGTCTTTCTGGTCGGGAGATTTTGTTGACACTCTTGATGACTCTGTGAGCTTCTCTGCATCTGAAACTGTTCCATCCCCCACAGACTGATCCACAACAGTACACTGGCTTTTTGTAAAATTCTAAGACCAAAAACAAGAGGAGTATTGCAGTCATTTACATTATATATTTATATTATTTATACGTGTGTGTGTGTTTTGTCAAAGGTACCGTGTTGTTACTGCTGAGCTCTGCTTTGTGTAAATCCTCTTCAACAAAAATGTGCTTGCTGAAACTCACTAAATGAAAAATTGATACATTATTTAAATACATATATTTATATCTTTATATATATATAACATTCATTCTATAGCTGATGTTTATATTTGTGTGGTCAAATGTCAACTGTAATACATTTAATTATGAATATAAATTGTTTTCTAAAAAGCAAGTAATAGCTTTTTGCAAAAGTATTATGCCAAGTAAAATCATTTAAGATGGTTTTCATGCAACAAATTATATTGACATATTTATAATTGTATTGGTTTTCTTTTAGGCAGACAGATCTTTATCAATGAGATGTATTTACCATGATATATTCATATACAGTATTACTGATAGATTCATTAGAGCAGAAATTTGAAACTTACTACAACTATTGAAATTACAGCCATTATTACTCACTGCTGTCACCAAATGTCAGAACCACTTAGAAGGCAATCAGAAGCCAAAATATAAAAAATGAAAGTGTTCTCAGAATTAACAACTGTGTCAGGCAATACATATTTTGTCTTACCATTATTTGGTTCAGAGCTCCCCCTGGTGGCTTGAGCCTTCTCCAGATCAGACAGCTTTGATTCATAGGACAATCTTAACACGACAATGTCTTCCTGCAGCTTTGCCTTGGATTCCTGCTCTGCATTGTACTCAGCCTGCAACTTGGCAAGCCTCGCCTCATAGTCCTGTAGTGAAAGAAGCACAGAGAGTCATAAATCACTAGCTCCTACTGAGTACATGTAGAGGTGTGGAGTGTGTGAACAGCAAAAGTTTAAGTGCCTCCTTAATCTTCTCTTTCTCAGCTTCTATTTCCCTGGAGAGGGGCCTTGAAGAGACTGGAGTCGCCCCAGACTGAGCAGTCAACATAGCTGCAAGATAATCAAGCACAAGATTTACATTATTTTAAAGTAACACTGCTTAACTTTCTGAAGATGGATAGATCTATATCCTGTCTATATATAAACATGTTCTGCCACACTGTAGAAGATAAAAGCCAAAGGAAAAACATTCCCATGGAAACAAGAAGGTGGTGGCCCTCCTCAAGGCCAAAGAGTCAGGTTTATGGAGACTGAAAAGTTAGCAGATGGGGCTTTAATAATCGCTGAATCTCACTTTGACTCTTCTATTCAACACTTGTACTTACTCGACAACTTAGTGGTTCCCAGCTGACCCGAGACAATTGCCTTTAATTTCTTGATCTCCTCTTGATACTGTCTAAGCAGGGCATCTTTTGGGTCCTCATTGATCCTTGGCTTGTTCTGAATGCACTTGGCTCTGTTTGCATATCTCAACGTGCTAAGGGTCTCCTCATAGTTGTAGTCGGCAGGTGACAGACAGGCGATCATCAGGGTGCGTGTGTTCCCCCCAAGAGAGTCCTGGAGCAGTCGAGTGAGTTTGGAGTCCCTGTAGGGGATGTACTTGGAGCGGCCATCCACAAGAGCAGAGATGACATTGCCCAAAGCGGATAGAGACAGGTTGATCTTGGTTGCTTCACGGAGACGCTCACCTGTAGCTCCGGTTTTGGACTGGCGTTCACTTCCTGCCAAATCCACCAAGTTGAGTTTACCTGCCCGGAGATGATCATGCCCATTGTCATCTGTGAGGAAATGTGAATAGTAATCAATGTAAGTAAAAAAAAAATAAAAATAAAATAAAAAATGTGAATGTTTAAGACAATAAGACTTCTATGATACTGATGAAATTCAGTGGATGTAATCCTTACTACTAATATAAATAGTGTATTGATTTTCTCTGAATCAATATAAGACTAGTTTGCAGTTTCCAAAATATTTGACTGAATACATTTACATGGTGGAAAAAAGATAACAGCACAATTTTGTGCATTCTTTGAGAAAATCAAATACATTCCAACTTATTTTGAAAGACACAACAGTCAAAATAATTGCAGAGTTTATTTTAAATGAATCAAAACTTGAAATTTACTTTTCTGGAGATATGAAATCTATAAGATCAGCATAATGTCTACCATTGGTCCCATTTCTGTAATTGACTAATATTGACCTGTGCTGCAGATCTCCAGGTGGATGGTGAAGATGGAGTGCGACCTAGAGGAGTCTTTATTCATAAGTGTGTATCCCACAGCTCTGTTCCTCCAGCCATGTTCCAGGATGCCCTCACATTCTCGCACACTGTGTACTGTGTGCATGGACAGGTCCCGAACATACACACCACGCTCAGGGTGCTCTTTCAGCTAAAACACACATCATGTTATTGACACACAGCCACTAACGTGACAAGTAATGTTTAAATTAGGTCAAGGACAAGGCTTATTACTATAGCGACACTAAACAAAATGGACGTTGGCTTCATTGCATTAAAATGAGCATAATTTTGTATTTTATGAAGAGAAATATATAAATCAATGTCAAGTCATATGGTAATTTTAATTTATTAAAATTGTATAGAAATGACGCTACAGCATAAAGGTCATGTGTTGATTGTTTGATACTACAAATAGCTTACCTCTAATTTATTCTTAGTTTCACTTCCTAAAAGATCCCTTATTTCTTCATTGTATATCTCCAAGTATGAAGCTCTCACCAGGAATTTGGTATTTTCTGTACACTAGATTAGACAGATATGTATTAATCATAGTTCTGGGTTGCGTTAGAATGACCAGAGTCATCATGTGACATACTTGTATAGTTTCAAAGATGTGCTCAAAAGAACGTGGAATGACCCCCCTCTGACTTGCAGGTACTGCTGTGCCCTGCATAGTGAAGGATTTACCACTTCCAGTCTGTCCATAGGCAAATATTGTGCCATTGTAGCCTTCAGTGACACCCTGAGGAGAAAATGAGAAAAAATACTTGTCTTCATGGAGATGTTTTGCTTTGCCTGGAATGTTTCACTGTATGACATTAAACTTATCCATCTCCACAGAGACAAGCATTTGTGCCAGCAGGCCAATATAGGTACCAGGTACATCTGTAAATAAACAAATGCAAGACTGACAGGCCTATGTTTAATGCCATAATCTGGGCAATTCCAGGCAAATCAATAACATCTTCATATAGACAACTAGGCAGGATTCAACACCAGAAAAGTTGCATAGTGCATTAGAGGGTGTTGGCTAAATGAGGCTTGCAGTCTTTAGAAATAAGATAGCTTTTTAACTCCAAGTCAAGATGTCCAGTGGCTGCTTGGTTTTGTCATTATAGCAAATTACAACCTTACCTCGACCAAAGGATATGCAATCTCGTTGTACATTTGCTCAGTGGTGTGGTCGGTGAAGTAGGTTCCATCAAAAGTGAATTGTTTAGGGGGCTCGTCCACTGCCCCGGGCTTTTCTATGAAGCACTGGCAGCGCTCTAGATCCATGGACAGCACCATCTTAGACTGGAGCGCTTTTTCCCGGTCATTCAGCGGCCGACAACGGACAACAACCTTAACAGACTCGGACCCCATCTCGCTCTGGTCAAACCAAAAAATCCAAAAAAGTTAAAAGAGAAACTGCATTTCTTTAAAGGTGTCCCCAGTGAAATTATTTCCCAAGTCAGACTTGCAAATGGGCCAATACAGAAAAGGCAGCGCACCGGACATTGTCTTGTACGGCGTTAGTAAATCGCTTAGCAACCGTAAAGTCCCCACGTCTCGAACTGCGTGCACACCTGCACGCACAGGTGAGGGAAGAGTGTAGTGACCCCTTTCGGACACAATGTTCTGAATGTAAATACAGCAAAATTACCTGCTATTATTTTGGGGGAATAGTTGCATGGATTCAGAAATATAAAAGAGGTGATCTTCCTGCAGTTCCGTAATCTCTACGTCGTCACTTGGTCAGAACAGGTTCCGAGTTCATATAGAAACAGGCCTACACATAATTTTTGAAACACTTTGTGACTGTTGTTTAGGAAAGTGCTCGCCTATGTAAATAAAATGTATTATTGTAAGCCTCCGTGAAATCCCTCAATTGTTTAGTCTCCGATTTTAAGCAAATAAAGTTTGTTGATTTTAGGAATAATTAGAATTACAGATTTAGGCCTACATTTAGACCTTTGACTGATTGTACATACATTATGGTACCAAGCAATAATCTACAGCAATCTGCTGTTCGGAAGAAGGAGATAAATTATCTTTTAAACTGACAAAAGCAGAAATCAAACCAAAAATTCAAATAACTAAACAAAATTTAGTTAGACTTTGGGTGATGGTTTTAGACATTTATATGTGTATAGTTTACACAGATATAGTGTATAGTTACACACTCGTACACAGAGTATATGAAAAGACCAGCCGATAACAACTGGAGCAAATATATTTGCACACATTGTAGATTAAAAATGTTCAAGGCAGCAGTCCAAAGGAAAAAAAAAAACTATGTACAAGTATTGCCTTTAAGACATACAAAAACAGACTGACAATACTGAAATAACAGCAGCATATTTAAACTTTTTTGAAAATTTGACAAAAGCACCTAAAGAAGTGCTGATATTTTAAAAGATGTGTTTCAAAGTGTACAACAGAACACCACCACAAAGATCCCAACACCAGTGATTAAGATGTAAGTGCAAACGAATAATCATCATACAAATAGTCGTAGCTTACACATCAGTCCAGTTTCAGGCCTTAAGCCCTTAAATCAGTACTTTTTGTCCTTGTTTTGAGGTTGTCCAGAGTTTTAACAGCTTGCTGTGGTTTGTTGGCATCTTCCTCCCACTCATAACAGTGGTTAACTCTGGCACAGCTCAGCAGACAAGGCAGCTCATCCAGTGTCCCTGTGTAGTGTTCAATTAGTTCGGCCAAGGAACTAAACTCCCGTTTACATTTCTGTAAAAGTAGCATGTAACAACTAACACCAGACAATAACAACGTTTGTTTTTCAAAATACAAAAACTGTTACCTCAAGCTGAAATTTTCCTTTACGTGTTTGTTCTATGAGGTGAGTGTTCAGGCCAGTGGGGAAACGAACGATCAGACTGCCACATTTGGGTTTCTTTGGATGTGGACACACAAGATATGCTCCCAGGACATCATCTGCCAGGAGGGAGTAGCTACTATCACTTAAAAAAAAAAAAAAACGTAATAAGTTAAGTAAAGTAACTATATATGAACCATAGTTCTATACATCCACACTAACTAGATCAGGGCCAATTGGTAAATTACTACTTTTACTTTCTAGCAGTTTATCTTTGGGAATTTACCCAGTAACTCTTCAGATGAGAAACTTTCTGGATGAGAAAGCCTGGTCTGTAATTATTAACAAACTGTTTCATGGGGGTTCAGGGTCAAAGCTCTGTGCTCTGACTGTAGCATGTCGGAGCAAAAGGAAATTCCCAAAACTGCTCTAATTTATAATGGAACTTAAGTGTGAAATATCTTAAGTGAATCATTAAGGCTGCTCTTCACTGGAGATAAAAGGCCGAAAGACCAAGCCCTGAAAAACAGGTGTTGCCAAATATTTGTGTCTATGCAGATTGAGTGAACGCCTAAAAGTGTGGCACTCACGTTGCGATTCCAGCCCAGCACCACACTGCCTGTGCAAGTGCTTCTTCCGTTTCGGCCAGGCTTGGGGCTCGAGACCTCCTCTGCGGAGCTTCTGGTTCCTTTGCTGTTTACCAATGAGACAAAAATCTTTGAGAGTAAGACCAGGAAAATTACCAGCTTCATAGCATAACTGCCAAATAGAGGTGAAAGATAGATCAAAAGAAGGATAATATATTTCAACTTGCTTGCCTGGCACACCAGAATGATATCTCTCTGTATTGTATATACAGATTGATATCAAATTTACCTCACCTCAGAGTTTATGCTTTGCTCATTGATTTTGCAGAAATTCTCTATATTTTCAGCCCCTTGTGATATTTTTTCGATACGCCGAATCATGCATGTTCCTGATTGGCTTATGTCAGGTGACCAGACTCACATCTTCATTAAGTTTTGAAGAAGAGTGTTTTTTGGATCCCAGGCAAAAGTTAAAAGTCTAGCACAAGTACGGTGCCTCAACTAAGACATTTAGTCACACATCAGCACAAAAAATAAAAATAATCGTTTTTGTCCACAACCAGCTGCCCAAGTCATTGTTTGGCAAAATTCATTTTTGTAACTTTTTTTTTGTACAATTGTCATTGTAAATGTTATTGGCAAAACTCATCAACAATTATTATAGCCGGACAAACATTTTCTGTTTTTCTGTTTAGATATCTGATAGAAGTTACCATTATAGTAGAGTAAAAAAAAAAAATCAAACATTGACTGAACAAAGAAATGAATCAAGCAAGCAACATAGAACATAGTGGTGCATTTATATTAGGCATGGTGTGCTTCTGAAATCATTCTAAGACAACAAATAAAAACAAAAACCCCACCAGTGTGAAATTAGGTGCGTGAGAAAAAAATCTCTACTAAACTATTCCCATTCTTGTGAACTAAACTTGGGTCTTGCCACTGTGCCATCATCACCAGTGCAGCCCATCACCTAACACAAAGTATGTATTACCTAATCAACTCTTTGAACCTGGACAGCGCCCTCTGAACGGTTGGCCCACCTGATGATGACTTTAGCTGCTCCTGAATCGTGCGCTGTTTGTGGGGAGTAAAAGTGAAGGAGCGGTAGGCCCCCGAGTGCAGGATTTTGGTGTGGATGGCTTTCCTGCGAGTCAGTGAAGGGGATGAGGAGAAGACTTCATCCTGGCTGCTCTGCTGGTCATCAGAGGACTTACCATTCTTCTACAGAGAAATAACAACAGGCAGCCACAGTGTTTATTCTACTGATTTTGCACTTCATTTTCTGTAGACTCCATTTAAACATGTATTTATCCATGTTTGAATGTTGTCCACTCATGAAAACATTGAATTGTGTTTTATTTTACTCATTGGCACTTGAGTTACTTGGTTCACTGTACCTGCTTCTGGGGAAAAAAAAAATGCATGAAGAGAAATCAGAGTGGAGCTAATTTAATGTTTTCCATATAAATAATATTCTGACATTGAAAAAATATGTATTAATTAACCAAAAAATATTATAATTTATCTATTTCCTAGTATCTTGGCATAAAGCTAATGGTAAGGGGAAAGCTTCACACACAAAAACAACAAAACACTACAAAATGTATTGGGTGGGTCTGCAATTGATTGATTTGATCTGGATTCAGTTTAAAATTCATCATCAGTAAAAGTACAATTGGCAAGTTACGAACCATTAGTAGTGATGAAAAAACAAATATTTTTTTTAAGCCTTGTTAATGTGGCCAAAAAATACCAGACAAAAAAGAAAAAAAAAAAATCAAACCAAAGTAAGTTCGGTACCTTTGAGCCAGGCAGCCACCCTCTAAAGGGCGCTCTCCTGAAGGACACCAGTGCACTGACACTGAGGGGGAAGCCGTGGTTTAGCAGGGATGGGTTTCGGCGAGGAGCAGAACCAGTGGACTTCTCCTGGGCCGCCTCCTCTGGATGCTTTTGCAAATATGATAGCTGGAAACATCTGCACAGGAGCAGGTTCAGGAACTGGGCCTGTTGGACAGACAGTAAGTTCATTTGAGGATTCAGTTGAGAGTACACTTTTTAAAACTCAGGAGCATTAACATTTGAGGGATAATGTGATAACTCTAACCCTGAAATATGAACTGCTAAACTAATGCAAGAAGCCCTTGCATTTCAGAAAATGTCTGTAGAGGTCTAACCTTCTTACAGAGGGATACATTCCAATACCATAGTGCATCATTTGCAATTTTGCAATTTTCGTTATGGTTGTTGAAATACAGGACACACATATTTTTTGGGTAACAGAACGAGGACTGGCTTACAGCTCTTGTGTGTCGGGCTTTGAATACATGACAGTAGAGTTGTGCGTCTGTGCTGCCTGGGTTGTGGGATACAAAGGCAAACTGGGAGTCTGCAGGGCGAGCAGTGGACAGAGACACTCTGTGAAGTGCATGGGCCATCAGGAGAGTCTAGAGGAACAGTAAATATTTTAAATATTATTCTGTATAAATTAAATTTTATTTTCTATAGTATATCAAAAATGTATACTTACCGTTTCATCCTCATCATATATTTTAACTCCTTTGATGGAAAATTTTAGTGATACAAGCCGTTTTGATTTGCATGCCTAATGGAGACAGGGAAGTGCAGCATCAGGTAAAGTTGTAACATTAACTCATTAGATTCATGTTTTAAGCCTTACCCTTAAACATCTGAGCTGAGTGTGCAGTTGTTCAATTTGGTCATCCAGACAGCGATCGTCAACAGGAAATGACCCCACATACTGAGCAGAATTAAAATGGCACACGACACTGTTTAATGAAAGAGAGAGAGAGAGAGAGAGAGAGAGAGAGAGAGAGAGAGAGAAATCCTAATCTTTATTTTGATGTTTTTACCTCAGCTGTGCGAGTGACTGTGCCATCCTCTCTATCTGGTGACTCGCCCATCTTCCTTTGGTGCCTATCTCAAGAAAAGAAACTGTCAGTCTGCTACTCTGATTAACAAAGTTTCAAAAGTTATGCCAACAAAATTGCTTTAAGAAAAAGTGTAGGCATTCACAATACAAAAGTAAAAGCTGCAGCCATAGTGCAAGCGCCAGCAGTTTGCCTTATACCAAATGACCTTGGCTACAAGAACAAATTCTGATTTAAATCACCCAAATGTTTACAGTCATACATCGAAACGTGTCAGAGTATAAGTCGTGTGTATGTTGCTACTTTGGCAAATGGGTTTGTTTTCAGGTCGCTATCGCCAAATTGTTTGAAAAACTCTCCAGACCCCAAACGCCTACATATTCAGCTGGAATGAAGTAAAAAATACCAAGTTTATGGATGCCTCAGCCGACTCCTCTTCCTTCTTCAGCAACACCGGCTCCTCAACCTGTCCCTGCGGCGGTGAAGTCAGTCGCTCCACTCGGTGCTCGCCTGAACCTGCCGCTGATCCAGGACCAGGTGTGCGGCTGTTGACCTGAGGCGGAGCTACAGTGACGGGGACCCGGGTGCTAAATGAGCAATGACCAGTAGGATTCTTACGTTACCAAAAACACTAACTTTTCGATATCCTGAATTGTATTAGTGAAAGAAAGGGTTAGATCGCGTCTTCCTGGAGCCCTTGCTGTCTATCCCAAATCCTTTCCACACATTCCTGAACATTGCGAAATGTTCCCTGCGTCCCGCCCACTGAACGCGTTAATGCGTGTGTCACAGTCTACGGTCAGTCTATGAAGTGTATGTGTGTGATAAGCGTGTACATGTTCTAGTAAAATGTTGAGTACTTCACATTACAGATATGTAAGAGCCTGACAGCTGCATCATACTCAGCAACAGCATAACTTTACATTAATATTACAATATTATTGTTATCATAAAATTCATTTTCCTGATAAAGCTGGAGCACAGTCTCTTTGATATTAATTGGGCAAATTATGGCCTAAAAAAAACATACCAAAACGTGTTACAAATATAGCCATTTATTAATGACTTGAGAAAAAAGCTGAACAACACAAGGTATACATGCATACAGAGTACGTATTAAGCTCTTGGCCTCCTTCTCTTTTTCTTATTCACAACACACATTTCTCAAAGTTTCTACTGTTATCCACTGAAATCAAATCTTTTTTATGTATATATTCACACACATATCAAAAAGACATTTCCTCAAATCCACATTTTAAAACGAATACTGACTTTAAAAGTCAATCACCTGGCACCTGCAGGCACAAATCTTTTAGGGGTAATGTTTAAAAAAAAACAAAAAAACTAGCACATAAGGCAAATCATTTCAATCTTTTACAAAAGCCATTAAAATGATAAAATAGAATTAAACTACGTACTGTTTTACAAAAACTGAACCAACTAAATTTCCCAGTGAAAACTCATTGTATTGTGTGCTGCTGAAAACTACGAGGGTGAGGAAGTATAAAAACAGAAGTAACTTCATGTCTCTAGTTACATGTTGGACCTTGCTACGTTTTCTCCATCTGTTCATAAACCTGTTTTATAAAGCACTAACTCAGCTTCCTACGCACAGAGATTAAGAAACACTGGAAACTCTTGATTTAACATTTAACTAAAAAAATTAATCTACTCTACAATAAAAATAAAAAACTGTTGCCTCGTTAAAAAAGGCAGAAACTGATAAAAAGAGCACTGGTACAGATGCAAACTGCTGATCTTGTAGCGAGGCTCACTTTGTTTAGCGCTTTCCTCTTTTGGACTTTCGGGCAGACTGAGCGCTACTCTTGGCCCCTTTTTTGGCGGCAGGTTTGGACTCTTTCGGTGCAGCTCGGGAAACGCTTTTGGTCGCCTGTTTTTTAGCTGGAGGTGCAGGAGATTCTTCTGATTTAGAACGATTAGACCGTCCTTTCGCTGCCTTTTTCGGTGCTTTTACCTCCTCTTCCTCCTCTTCTTCCTCTTCCTCATCAGAAGACAAATCTCTGGGTGCAGGTCGCTTAGCTGCCCTGCTGGCCATCTTTTTAACAGCAGGAGTTTTGGGCTTTTTTGCAGGAGCTCTTTTCTTCACAGGGGTAGCTTTTTTCACAGCTGCGGATTCCTTCTTGGAGACGACACGTTTGCTTGCCACTTTCTTGACTGGTGACTTCTTGCCACCTTTGGATTTGGAGCGAGCGGCACTTCGGGATTTACTTGGTGGAGGACGTCGTGCTTTGGGTGGAGGTCTCTTACTCCTAAAGACGTAAAAATGAATGTGTCAGTCAAGATGCAACAAATTCTATAAGTGATACTGACAAAATGCTACTCACCGACTGCGGACTGGAGCTTCATCTTCTGACTCTTCCTCCTCTGATTCTTCTGATTCCTCCTCTGACTCGTCGTCAGACCTGGTCTTCCTTCGTTTTGGTGCTGGGGTTTTTTCAAGCTCTTTAAACCGGTCTGGATACAAAACTGTTGGACTGCAGAGCAATACAACTTTAGTAATCATTCAATAGCATTTTTCTATTTGCTGATTCCTACATTCACATGCCCCAAACCCACCACACCTTGGGTAGTAGGGGAATGAGAGCCTGTAAGTCCCTGTGAAGCCGTGGCCAGTGATCTGCTCCATCCAGCCAAGTACTTTACACTTGGTCAGAGTCCTCCTCAGAGAAGACACTAAAAAAGAACCGCAATACATATTAGTAATCATAAGTTCTAGTTCTACAGACATGGCAATAACATGTTTAGACTGATGATGATACCTAGTATGTGCTCCTTCCTGTCCTTGTTGGCGTCTACAAGGTGTTTTCGTAGAATAGTGGTGCTGCATGTCTTGGGTTCATTCATGGCTGTGATTGCAGCTACAATGGCGTCATCCAGCGTGCTACCTTTCAACTGTATTTGGTTGCCATGTCGTTTCAGCTGTAAAATGGAAGAAGATAAGTAAAATAAATGTAGAAGGCAAGAATACCAACACAGTAAGCTTTAGAATAAACATGTACCTGAAACGTTCCACTTGCTCCTTTCCCAGTGATCTGTTCCATTTGGCCTTTTTCTATGGCTTTTACCAAAGCTGCTTTAAGAATATCAGGTCTGAAATCGTACAGATTCACAATTACATTTTGTTATTAAATACTCAGTTTAAAGACTAAACGTTAATAAAATAATATGATATGGTTGTACAAAAAAGTACCTTTTCTCAACATTGAGAGCAGGAAAGTGTTGCATCAGATACTTCTTAATAAGAGTATAGGAGGCTTCTTTGGGCTCACAGAGCCGTGTGATGATGAGGGGCAGGGCATCTCCAAGAGACTCTGCGTTCTGTGGAGCCTTCTAAAATAAACAGCTATAGTCACACAATGACACACACATACAGGTTAGATCACAGGTGACACAAACCTTTGATGCTTGTGCCACTTTTCCAATGGCAAAAGTTCCAGAGAGGCCTTTACCCTTTAGCTGTGTAATAAAACAAAAACAGAAAGATGCATCAAGGCATGCATCTTTTTTTCTCTACTATTGATAAACAGGCAGTTACCTGCTTGATGGCACCATTCCCCAACTGTTTCTTCATAGCTTTTTTAATAAGAAACTTCTTTTTGTCAAGGTCCATTGAAGGATATTTTTTGACAATATATTTAAATAGAGACTGGTAGGAAACCCCAGATCTAGAGTTGAAAGACTGCAAATAAACAACGCATGCGTTATTTTCAAATCTGAAAGCAGGGGTTAATAGGTTAATTGCTTTCAGATTAAACACACACCGTTATAGCTTCAACGAGAATGTTATCCAGTTTGTGCTGTGTCCCTGCATAGTTTGTAACAGGGACTTTTTTATTGGAGGCAATGCTAGCCCAAGCCGGAATGGTCCTTTTCACCTTCTTCCCTTTGGACTTTTCATACTTGTATCCATCCTTCAGCCTGTTACCAAAATGAGCATATGTGTTTGAGTTATGCTTCATAATAACTTGAAAGCGATATTTCACTGTGATTATTACCACCCTTATCTTTATCACATCCTCACCTTAGTAGGAGAACATAGCAGTGTGTGGTGCAGTGTCCAGCCAAGCAGTCCTTGCATTTGTCACTTTGTCCATGTGTCAGCGCCGGGAGAGACAAAATGACATTTCAGAACATCCGTCTTAATGAGCAACAGTAACTGAACTACACTGGTGAGGCTCTTTGCTATAACGAGTTTGTGTAACAAGTTTTATCCATCAATCAATTCATCACACACATCTCAGCCAAATTTCAATGTAGAATACTATTCCTGATTCTCTTTGAAAATGCTGTAATTTTTCATTTAAAGAACTTCTATCCATCCAGCAAACCATATAGAACTATTAACTTCGAGACTGGCCACACAGACTGTTACATCTGCATGCACTTAAAGTCTGAAGTGTCATGTATTTTGGAGAGGTTTGTTGCACTCGTGAGGCAAACAATGAGTTGTTATCCAGCAGAGGCAAGGATTATAAAAACAGATAAAAGTGCTATCAAAGTGAAATATCGCAGAGCTTAGAGTGTTGGAGAGATTAAACAAACTCACTCTCTCTTGTCTTTCCCATCCTCTGCAGGTCCTTCTTCAGGATCCTTCTCTCCATTCTCTGTTGGTTCAGACTCATCAGTGGACTGGCCCTCTTTTGCTGAAGCATCTGGGGCTGATGACTTAAGAGGACCTTCATTCGCTGGTGAAGACTCTTCATCCACTCTTGCTTCATCTTTTAAAAAGAAACAACAAGAGGTTAACAATACAAAAACACTAACATGGCCTGCAATATGGATTCAGCTGCGTATTATAAGTGACTAAGAAAATGCAGAAAGCAAAGCAGTGGGCAAACTTGTTCTGGCATCTTGCAATTAACCAATAAATGGACTACTGTACTGCCCACAACGCTCTGTATCACAGGTAAATGTTTTATATTCAAGTGTAGCTCTAGTGTTAGTCTATAACCTACACTCTACAGAAGTTATATTACAAATTAAGTTATGTTAAATTGATTCCAAGGACTTGTTTTGACCTTCGGCCTTAAAAGAGCTGACCTCCCATAAGAGCCTTTTGTGTGTGTGTGTGTGTGTGTGTGTGTTTCATCTGTGGCGGGCAGACGGGAGGCCAGGCCTTACCTTTCTCCACCGCCCCGGAGGGGAGCTTCTCCTGTGGCGGAGTTGTTGCTGCTCGGCGAATGGGCATCACTACACACCTTACCTGGATAAATAAAACAAAATGCCATTTTCATGTTTCAGAATGAATTTGCGTCTTACAGTGAACCTATAGAGACAAAGTGGTTACTGCAGCCCGAGCCTCAAGCACAGCCTCTCATTCATTACATTCATACAGGATCTAGACACAAACTAAGCTCGTTTATCCTGAATTACTCTCGTCTTTTTCACTCTGCAGCTTTGGCTCTTACTGGCCCTTGTTAGGAATCAACAATACATTTCCCCAGGACAACTAAAAGACGAATAGCCCAAATTTTCAGAAATTTCGCCATTTTGTCGGTTGGCGTTACACACAGTAATGGCGTCGGACAAGCCAGACAAAAATTTCCAGCAGCTTTTCACGGTCCTTTCCGTAAATGCACACATGCAAACGTGCCTTTACTCAATAGCGTTTCAATATGCAAACAAAACTAACCTTTCTATTGTCGAGGAAATGTAAAACACTTTGAAGTAAATTTCTGCACGATCCTTTATTTAGATCTCGCCGTTTACGTGCCCCGCCCCACTGCTCTGCCGCGGTGGATTTTGCGTCTTTGCGTCAGACGCCGTAAGGTTCCCACAATCCTTTGAATTACCCTCAGAGCTCGTTCCAACAAGCACAACATGTGTCATTTTGATATAATTAAATCACTGCACACCATTCCCAACACTGAGTTGGCTGGAAATATTTTAGGCATAAATAGAATTCAGGATTACATATTGAAGAGTGTTGTATAAATCATGCAAAAAATAACAAATAAAAATCTTTCTGAAGAGAATGTAGTTAAGGAAGATACTCAAATCACAACAAACCAGAACAAAATGCAAAGGCAACAAAGAACACTTTTGAAACAACTTAGCAAATAGATTTTTAGTCTTTATTTACAAGCTTTTCATTTGCTCTTATGTATTATAAGCATATGTTCAGTAACCCTGGCAATGTGATTTAAATGTTGCATGTCACTCATTTCATGTATCCAGTTTGTCCATCTGGAGGGTGACCGTTCTGTTGGCTGACTTGCTCCACTTCTTCAATGCACACCTTCACCTCTCAAGAGGTTTATGTGCATTTCACATAAAGCAAGTCAGGACTGAGAAAGCACTCTGGAGACAACCCCAAGTGCCATTCAGGCATGTTAAAGTTCCTTGTATTTCATTTATGCTTCCCCGTAATCCCCAAATTACTTTGGTTTATTCTGTTTTAAATCAAACAGTGTGGAGTCCAGGGAAGCCATTTATATCACAATTATTATTTTGTTACTAGAATTAATATTATTTCTGTTTTCAGATTCTCCTTTGAACATCTGCAAATGTTAAATAACTTTCATATTTGCAGTCCTTAAAAAAATAATAAATTAAAGAGTCCAGGACCTATGTATTTAAGTCTTTCTTAAAAAGTAATAAAACAAAAGTTAAAATTTAAAACAAAAATATTTTCTATGTATAATACAAGTATTTAGTGCTTCCACTTTACGAATCCAAACTCAAAATGGCGGCATGTCTCAGAACCGTACCGCAGAAAAAAAATTCCAGCCGTAAACGCATTGTCCTGCTCATACACCCATTTTGAATTTAGTTTGTTCTGTTGAAACAATTAAGTTTGACTATTTCCAAGTCCAGGGTTGCCTCTTGTCAATTGTCTTCCGACTCTTCTTCGGCTTCCCGTAACCAGGTAAAAAATGCAGTCACAGATTTGAGGGCCACTCCTTTGCCCTGCTGCTCCGCAGGGTCTTTACTTGACTCCCACTTATAAAACGCATCCTCTGAGATGACATCCTCATCATACAGACAGTCAAAGAACATCCGCAGGAGATCTAAAAGAACAAAAGAATGTAGTCACAATCACTTCTTGATTTCTTTTAATGCAAGATTATCCAACACTGCAGTATAACAGTCAGTGCTAAATAAACGTAAAAGTTGTTGTATAACTCAAATTAAAGTAGAAAGAATAGTCTTTTATTGTACACATACTGTAGACATGTAATAGTTACTCACTTGGTGGCTGATCGAGAGACACGATCAGTGCCTGAAGTGCATAAAGTGCTTGAAGCTGTCGCTCAGTGTCTGAGTTAAGGTACTTAAGTAAAACAGGAAGTCTCCTCTGGATGGTGTCTGTGTCTACACGACAGTTAGTGTTCTCATCTGTCCATAAAGACAAAGGTAGGTCAATTAAGTTAGCTCATTTAAAGATAAACATAGGAGGAGGTATTCCATCAAAGTTGCTTAACAAGTCCAGGCTTATCCTAAAATCCTGAGCTGAAACTAGCTCTGACCAAAAGCTAATTCAGGCCTGAAGTTTAAGCTGTGCTTTGTGCATACTCCTGGTGACTCTGGAAAGGCCAGATCAATGGAGCACAACACCATGGAAAATGGGCTAAAACTGTAATGTTTTTTTTAATGATCTGACTAAACGAGACAGGAGCCACAAAGCTCACAGACAAGAGTTTGATTTGGGATACAGAACATTTCCGGTCATTCTGATCTGAGGAGATGGAAAGACACGACTCCTCCCTCCTCACCTGCTTGCCCCTCCCCCTCCCGGTTGCACCACAACCAGAGAGGAGGCTGGCTGCGGCATGCAGAGCCTGGTTAATGTGGGCCGGGGAAAGAGTGGAGCTTAAGTTCTGCTGTGCATAAAATCAAAGCTGTAACAGAACTATTCACATGTAGTCTAGAAGAAATGATAAAATCCGGGTCAATGTGTATGTAGTTTGACAGGGAGTGAGAACCAGGGAGAAGAGGAGAAACAGACATGATGAAAGAGCATACAGCCAGAACCAGCTCATCCTCAAAGTCTAAACCAGCATTTGTCTGTGCCCCGCACAACATCCACATGTGCAAGATCATTTTAATGAAATAATGGCCATAGGCTTTTATATGGTTAGTGCCATGTGTGTCACGTGCGTAGGAGCGTATGGACATTAAAAGTCCAGGTTTGTGCCCAGTTGCTCGTTACGACAGCAACTCAGTGCCAACTCTGATTAGTCACTTTGGTGTAACAGAAATGAGGATTTGATAAGCCTGGATTGCCCAGATAAACCAAGTTTTCACTTTAGCTCGCTTCATGGAATACCCCCATGTAGGGTTTGTACAATGTTACCTTTGACCGCTGCTTTACACACAGCCGTCATTAAGGCCCTCAGGAAGGGAGACGAGCTCATCTGAGATTCATCCAGGTTAGCCTTCATACAAAACAAACAGCACACATGTCACAAATGTCTTCTTTTTATTCTATGAGTATTCTATGGCTTTACCTCAACCCAATCAAAGATCTGCTCGTCACTGGCCATATCCTCCAACAGCAGTTTCTCCAACTGTCGGTTCAATTCCTCTGGAGAAAATATCCTTTTTGATAAGGCGGACTCAGGGAGAGACGTGTCTGACATAACAAACTGGAGTTTCTGTTGGTAATTACATTTAGTTTGTAAAGAAGCACAGATAAAGTATTATTTTAAAAAAAACTCTTGGGCTATGACTAACCTGGTGTGAGATAAATGATTGAACATCCTCTCCTTCTGGTAGAAAGTCCGCCCAGTTCAAACCAGATTCCCTCCACAAGGACCCCACCGACCTATGGCTCTGTAAACATATTTCCACATATTAGAAAATGACTTGATGACAAAAAGCACTCCTTACAATCATCATTTGTGTCAATGATTACCATTTGTTTGCATAGTAAGTGCAGTATTTCAGAAATTAGGATCCCAGCTCTTCCCACAGGAAGCAAAGGTTTGCTTAATTCACTGTAAACAGACAAAACAACCTGTAAGGATGATTTGCTTTGCTGAAAATACCTGGTTACAAACTTCTGTTTTACACTTAATTTATACACTAAAATGAAATAAAAAGTTGTGAATGGCATGCATTCCTGTACCTAAAGAGCTCTCTCATAGAGAAGCCTCCATCTTTTAGCATTGGGCAGAGCAATTCGGCAAGATACAGCCAAATGTGGGGAATGTCAATGGCCATGTCATCTGCCTGCTCCAGTGTGTCTGAAAATCTGTGAACATGACATGAAGATGGAAAACAAATTATAGGTCTTATTAATATTAAACAGACACAAGAGATCTCTAAACTGCATTTCAACTGACCCTTTATAGAACTCAGATTTGGGCAGGATTCCCTGATGTACAAGTTGGAAGAAGAGCAGCCCCATGTGGTCCCGTGTGATCTGACTCCGCTCCAGAGTCGACTCAACCCCAACACGGACAAAGATGTGCAGCTGAGAGCCCAGTTCATCCACACACTGGACTGCCTCCTACAGATGAACCATGTTAACATTAAGACATTCACTGGTATTAAACCAGTTAAGATTAACAATCAGAATCAACCCAGTAATAAACATTTACCTTGTAGTCATTAATGTGCAGAAACTCATCAATAATGGATTTGGATTTTCTTTCAACTTCTTCCTCAGATAAGCCAGTCCGCTCTGGCGTCAGTATCACAGATTCAGGTTTAACTGTAAACATATTTAGCAAGTTGAAACAGACATGTGTTTTGTGATATTGCACTGTAATTAAATTATGTGTACTGCTGGTGTACTATAGCATTTGCTCACCAGGATCCCTGATTCGGTTGCGTTCCACTTCGGATTTGTCCTCCGTCACACTGGGTCTCCTGGGCTCTGCCCCCTCTCTGTCCCGGTCTCTCCGAGGCTCCTCTGAGATCTGGGTGTCCTGCAGCTCTTTGGAGCTGCCTCTTCGGACAAACAGACTGGACCGCGATGATGAGCTGGCCATCAGAGGCTTGTCATTACGCTCTCGCCCTGTGCTGCTTCGACTAAAACATAATTTAATCACTCGGTCAAATCACCAGTTAATCATTTATAATTCAGTGCAGTAATAGCATGTTTGAGCATTACCTTCCTATAGATCGTCTGGAATCAAAGTCTTGGTTCTGGGGTGGTGTGGTGGAGGGCTGGGCTGTGGGTGTAGGCTGCAGAGCGGAGTAACGATTGAGGCTAGTGCTAGATGTGCGTGACATTTCTGTTGAGATGAGAAATAAAAAATATACTGATAAATCTTGATACGAAACACTCCTAAAGTGCCACTTGTTCTGAGTTTTAGTTATTATGGGTAGTAATAATAATAGCATAGATGTTTACCTGAATCACTGGCCTTGGCACCTCCACTGCTGCCTTTTACCCATGTGACTTGAGCTCGTGGCCCTAGCTGTATTTTTTCATCCATCTGTGGCTGTATATGGAGAAAAAGTTTTTACAGATAACAGACATGGCTTTAGATATAGTAATAGTAGGATAGTAGTACAGCATATTGTGCAGAGGTGCAAAGGTAGCACTACCTGCAAAGTCCACCAGAGGGTGCATTTAACATTTAAAGCCATAACAACCCAAGTCAGGTTAGGACAAAGTGTGCATCTCTCCTACAACTCTATTATATGTGCTACAAGTCAAGAGAGTTTGTAATATTGTTGATCCAATTGGTTAAAATAACTCTGATTATTTCATATTTTGATGAACAGTTGAATCTTCATTATTCACAAAGGGTGAAGCATGTCTGACCTTGGAGATCTTTGGGATCTTGGCAGGGTCAATAGTCCTGCTGTTCTTTGTCATGGGCACAGTGTTCCAGGTCTCGTCTCGCTGCATGCGCTGTTCCCGCTGTTCTCTTGGATCTGTTCAACAAATAAACACAAGATATACATATATAATGACATACTGTTCTTCTCTAATGTTGCAAAGGGGCTTGTATATCTTAAGTAATCTTTTTACAGTACATGTTAACTAACACATAGTATCCTGTCTGTTGAGGGGCACAGTGAGGGCTGTGTGGGCATTTCAGACAGGAAGTGGGCCCATTTGCTCACTGACTTCCTGAGTGCCTGTAGATGTGCCGATGTGACTAAGCCTTAAAGAGGATTTGAGCGCTGCACTGACCTGTACGTCGCTTACTGTCCTTGGAAAGCAGTTGCTGATGTACTTTCCTCTGTTCCTCCTGCTCCTCAATTTTGGCTTCTTTGTGAATTTGCTCAATGGTTTTGGGGCCCTGGTCAGCTCTCCTGGACACCCAGTTGTGCTATTAAACAACAAGCACAATCATTTAGATTTTACAGTAGCCAAATGAAAAAATTAATCAATTAGTACACATAAAAATAAACAATAGATAATAATGCATGTAACACATTTTGAAGTTGAAATCATAATACTCATGTTGTTTAATATGTGTGGGGATAGTTTTGATCTATGACTGACCATGTGAAGCTTTAACTAAGATGTTAAAAATCAAAATATGGTTTAAAAATGAAATGGAAATGCTGATAACACATGCAGCAAACAAGGCAAAACAAAACTCACCAATCTCAGGTCTATAACGTCCTGAAGCATAAACCGTATTCTAGATGAAGTCTTCCTTTCTTTTACTATTTTTTCCATCTGATTGAAATACTGATCCATTCGAGGCTGTGAAGACAGCATTTATGAGTCATTGTATTATTTTAGATTGTGGCACTTTAGATGTACATGTATGGATAGGTCTGTTATGTTAGAAAGAATTCTGTACATACTGTAAATATAAAATATTACTCAGGATTGCCAACTGGGGCATGGTGAAAAAGGTGACACTACTACTAGCCGTAGTATCATTATCCCACTTAAGACTTTGAACAAATTCTAATCCTTTACTGTTTGGTCAATATGTGGATCTCTACTTTTTACGTGAGTATATTCACGCTGCAGTATGGACAGTGCATGAGACAGTGGCTCTGGAAAAACTCATAGTCCAAACCTTATGAAGATCTAAACTGATGTTTTTGTGAGCTAGGCTACTGAAGCTACGTAGCCACCTCATTAGATATGCACATACATGCACACTCTTCACCTCACCTGCATAAGACCCACACTGTTCCTCGTTGTTGTGAGAGCATGCCCTAGAGCGCACACTGAACCAATAGGAGCACATAGTTGTCTGATATAAATGGGAATTTCACTGTGCGGCTCTGCCTCTAACCTCCCTTGAAACTGCATTCTATAGATACATGTATAAAGGATGGGCATTTTAAGAACCATTTAATGACATTAGCTAATTGTGCACACCTTGGCCTTTTCAAAATCCAAGTCCTTTCCAATCGTGGTGAGTAACCTGCAGAGGCACTCCAGGGACTCCTCATCGTGGTTCTTGAGCAGCTTAACCACGCAGTCGTGCATAATGGCCTCTGTCAACATCTTGAGTTTAAAAAGCTCCCCTATAAATTTAATATTACCGATGGAGCGCCGCCGAGCTTTGTCCTTAGCTTCCTCTAACTCTTCTCGTAGCCTCTCACGCTCTGTTGTCTTAACACAAATATAGAATTTTACAATTATAAAAAAATATTTTTTTCATGTAGAAAACTCCTTTAATATCGTGTCAAACTGTCTTACTGATGCAGCAGAGTCCAGCTCTTTCTGCTTCCTTTCAAACACCACATCATCAACTTTGTCTTTCTCAAACTCCTTCTGGCATCGATTAAGAAGGAGTTTGCGAAAGTTCACTGTAGCGTTGGGTTTGTCCGTGGGTACTCTGAGCTACAAACACATAAAACCCGATATTAGTGATAAGGGTCAGGAAAACAAGGTTTTGCTTGCAGACAGCACATCTATTGACCTGGGCTTTAACACAATGGTTCCTAATATTTTTCTCTCAGTGACCCCCACTTTACCAGTGGATGCATTGGTGACCCCATCCCAAAATCATTCCCTTTCCTAACAAGTTGGTGTCTTATCAATTAAAATACAACTGTTCTAAATAATAAATATGTTATGCAGCAGTAATTATTAGACATTACAAAATATCTATATTGCAACCTTTAATGAAAGACATAGTTCACACATGATAGTATGTTAGCTGTAAACCATAGAACGTCTGTAAATTAGCTTGGGGGGTTTCAGAATAAATATATTGTTCCTGATACTGTGACCGGTAGTATGACCAGCTTACCATGGCCAGGCAGCGGCACATGTTTCCATAGGCGACGGAGAAGCTGGGCTCATCTATAGCCTTCTCAAAGACCAGGTCAATGACCCCTTTAAGCCTCTCCTCAGTGTCGATGGTCAGGTCTGTTACCTGCTTCATCAGCTGATTGAACTTCTGAGGTGTCAATTTGTTCAGGATGCTGCGAACCTTCCTAAAGAGCTCCTATTGAAATAAATATGATGATAGAAGTTAAACCCAAAAATGTTTTTGCTTTTTCTTGAGTGAGTTTTGTATACCTGTGTTTTAAGTGTATCTGGATCCTCTGGGGGACCCTCTCTCTTCAAACCAGGTTTCCAGGCATTCTCAGCCTTTTTCAGCTGTACATCATCATTCACTGACACATTCATGATGATCTTTCTGGGAGGGGGCCGCCGGGAGCTTATGTTCATGAGCTGTAACAAGACGTCATACATTTACAGTTTACATCCTCAAAGAATACAAAGTATTTCAACCAAACTTAAAAGTGGAAATATTATAAACACACCATCTCCTGCTTAAAAATTTCAAATAATCAAACACATCCATCCAACCACAAGAATATAATTGTGAGACAGAGCAGATAAAATTTACTGTTTCACCAATAACCACTTAAGCAGCAGGTGACTGGTTGAAAAAACTGAAGGTGAAAGTTGTTTTGGTAACTTGTGATACAACAGCTGGAGTGTCTACTTGCGTGTGTCACTCACAGCAGCCCCACGGCCCCCACTCATCTGTCTGCCAAAGTCTGCAAAGGCAGGTGTAAAATCTGGTCCTCTGGAAATCACCCTGGAATCCACCACTCGCGTTGGCATCTTATTTTGGTTCATCTGCAACATGGCACAGTCAACATGCATATGGTTATCATGGACAGCAGGGGGAGCAGTGAGCTTCATAGAATTGTGTTCAAATTCTACACAATGAAAATAGTGTGGGAATTTTGATCATAATGGGTAAATATGACTACAAATCCCACTCATGTGCATATGTTAAAGCCTGAATGAAAAGTATAACATCTAATTTTTTTGGAAGTGATGGGTGTGATAAGGTTTTCTTCAATGTGTGTTTTTTGCTTTGCCTGGTATGTTCCACATGTTACACAAATACCCTGAAAAATATGCAGTCTGACTGAGTGGGCTTGCCTCTCCACAGATCTGACCATTAACTTAGCCTAGAGGCCTCACATAATTATCTTGTAGACAGACAAGGTTAATACCATCTCCATGAGACAAGCAAATTGCATACCCTCCATACCCAGAAAAGTTACAAAGTGCACCTTTATTTTAAGTTATTTTTGCTTAAGTAGGTGTTAGACATTTATAGAGACAAAACTGTGATATCATTACTAATAGTGGTGTATTTCTGTGGTACTTGACCTGGTGAATGAATACATGAAAAGCACATCACCCTATTGCTAGAGTGCTCGTCCGGTTGTTCTCTAACCAGATGTGGGGGTGGGGCACAAACTCTTAAGCACTGCCAAGCCTGACATAATAGCAATGGGATTTTAATCAAAACAGTATGTCTACTGGCCGTACACTCTACCCGTGAGCAAGAGTGGATCAAAGGACTGCTGCAGACCTTCAGTAGTGTGAACCAATCAAATGAATCTACAAACAAGACCTTTTTACCAAATTATGGGTCAAGAGCCCAAAAATAGGCCAAAAGTTTCATGATGCAAACTAAACTAATTATGTTTTTTTTTTTTTTTTTTAAACATGGAGCTCCATGTGAAATGTGTGTCCCAATAGATTTTACAGAGATAAAAATGGGTTGCACAAATGAATCAGCTGGGGGAACAAGAACAAGACAACTAGCAACTGTAATCCAATACAATTTTCCCAAGAACTCACTCACCTTGTCGAGAACAACATCACTGATTGGTGGTAGGCCCTCAGGTTTCTGTATACATGCTGGCATAAACTGGAAGCTTAATAGGAAATCTCTGTCATACTGTTTCTTTCCAGTGGGCTCAGTCAGGTCTGGGTGAGTGAGAAAATGAGGTTAAACAAACAAACATTGATGAGGGCTTTTAAAACTTTTTACACAAAGGAAATATACCTTCTATGTCTGGAGGAGCCCCAGTTGAGCTCTCCTTTTCTCCAGGTGTCATTCCACTGTCGCTGCTCTCGGTCTCAGATATGTGTCCTGCTCCATTCCTCATTGGCTCAATTTCAGCATCACCGTTCTCCTCTGGACCAGCGGGCTTTCCATCAAGGTCTGGGCTGCAGGCCGAGGGGGCAGAGGCAAAGACTGATGGTACGTGCACAGGGCTGCTGCTCAATGCATCAGACTGCCGGCTCTGTTCACCAATAGACTCATCTGTTGGACAGGCTTCATCCTGTGTGCAGAAAACATTCAATTACTTACGCGGACAGCCTTGTTGGTGCTGTTTTTTGTTTTTGCAACACAGCAAAACAATTATCTAAGGGCAATGAATGTCATTTTTAAAAAGGTCACTGATGATGCAGGGAGAGCATTGGAACTATAGTAGTGCTTACAAGCATATATACAAACACGCCTTTAATCTCAGTTTCATAAGCAATATTCACCATTCAAAACCAACTGCACTAAGCAACACCTGAATACGCCATGTACATAAATCTTTGCTCAAAGCAAGCAGATAATAACCTTTCTTCATTTTGAAAAATAAGAAGAAAACCCAAGTGGGAAAACAGTGGGTTCATACGCAGGGGGCAGTTGAGCAGTGGAGACGATGGATAAGTATTTGTTTAGTTCCTGGACAATAACACCCCAAAGTCATTTTAGCTCTCTTCTCACATGTGGAAACACTTTCCACATTAACCATTTCCATATTGTGCCATTAGTCTACTCTACAAATACTTCGTCAGTTGGTAAAGGACTCATTCAGCGCATTTTAACAGACCATCTTTTATGCTGATATGTACAGACACACATATCACAATCCAATTTAACTAAAGTGTATTTTCTCTGGTGCTTTTATATAAATGTTTTTCTTACTTCCTCTTCCTTTTCAGGTGTCTCTGCTGCTGTAGAGATGCCTTCATTTGGTTTCCTCCAGGTCTTTGGTATAGTAGAAGCAGTCTGATTAACTAAAGAGAAGCATTGCATTTAATATGGTCATTGACTAGTGAGGCTCATTCAATACTTTTTACAATTTACATAAGGATAGAATTCAAATAGACAACTTAATGTCTATAATCATTCTTGTTTAGATGGCATGCTTCTTAACTTTGAATATGGATGTGTAAGCTTAAGTTATTGACACAGTAATGCCAAAGCTAAAGAAGAAAGAAAGCACAAGGAACAGCTAATGCCACTAAGCTGTTCCTGGAATCACACACACTTGTGAGATTTTCCTAAGTGTAGGTTTGTACTTGTGCAAATAAAAACACAAATTAACAAAACCAAAAATAACCACTACTGAAGCAGACTTGTACCTGTTATGGGGCTTGTCCTGGTGTTAGCTTGTGGCTGAGACTCAGTTTTGTTGTCTGAAATACTATTGCGAGCCTCTGTACCCACTCGAGGGGTCATGTCTTTAGAGTCCAAAGGCTGGCGGGGCCCATCTGCCTCTGTCGTGGCCTGCACTAGAGGCGGTAGGCCCGGGGGGAGCATCATGGGTAGTACAGGGATGGGGCTGGAGGTGACCGTGACTGGTACAACAGACACTGGTGCCACAGGGGACAGCACAGCAGCCGCAATGGGCACCTCAGGCCTTACATCAGGCGGGAGAGCTTCGGAGGAGGCCTCTCTAAAGACTGGGGCTGAGAGCTGAGGTGAGAGGGCCGAAGATAGCACAGGTTCATGGGCTGGCATGTCCAGCTCAGCCACAGGGTCAGTAAGGCCATTTAAAGTTTTAGGAAGTGGGGCTGGAGAGGGCGTCAGAGTTCGTGGGGGGTCTGAAATGGGTTTGTCTGTATTAGTGGTGTGTCTGGGTTCAGTACCCAAGGGTGAGGGTGAGGCAGAGAGCCGGTCATTACTGTGAGAGGCTGTGAGTGGGACAGTGGACACAGGTGCAGTGAATGAAAGCTCGACTGGCACTGTAGACCCGTGTCCAGGTAAAGGAGCATTGGCTTCAACGGAGGCTTCAGACGAGACATGCACCGGCGAGGAAGACTTCAGAACAACTGGCTCCAGCTTTGACGTACCATCTAGGGGAAAGCAAACATGAAAACATGGTTCACCGTAGAGAGTGAACAAAACAAGGCGTGTCAATCTTTGGTATAATTAAGATTCCAACCCAGTTCTTTCGTAAAATCTTTGCTACCGTGCCAGTTACTAGAAACAGATGGGACAAGACTACTAAAAAGCTAAAGGAAAAGACATCTGATACCCAGTGGGGTAACCCTTTTAAAATACAGCCAAATCTCCCTTTCGATTTCATCATAATTCAATGGAAAGACACAAAAATTCTTGGAGAACTTCATGATGATTGGTTAAATCCAAATCTGATATGTAGTAGTTTTACAATTTTAACAAAGTGACATATTGTCACAGGAATCAGATCACAAGTAAATTTTTATTGTTTGGAGCAAACAGAGTAGGCAGAATGTGAGTTTTCATGTTTCTTGAGAGTATCAAGTCGTGTCAGACCTGGGCTTGTTTTAACGTCTGAAGCTCCAGAAGCCAGAGGTGTTGGTGGCGATGGTAGATGTGGAGAGTCCTGCGTGAAGCCTCCAGAATGGGCCTGCTGCGGCTGTGAAGGCTGCGACTGCTGCTCTGGAGTCTGGCTGTTACTCGGCTGCTGCTGTGTTTTGAGGTAGAAAATGTGAGGATAATGAGGATGCGGCCATAAAAACTAGCAACACAGAAAACCAGAACGATAGGCACAAAGATGTAGCAAGGGCACAAACCATGTTCAAGCAAGCCCAATGCACAAGATAGCAAACAATAAGGAGTCCAATGAGGTATGGGTTAAAAAAATAAATAAACAAACATCAACCAAAAAAGGAAGGAAAACTCAGAATAATGCGAATCAGAAAAAAACAAAAAATGAAAAACAAAAACAAAAACAGACAAAATAAATAAAGATAAAAGAATATGAAAAGAGAGGAAACACTGTTAACATTCACAGACAGAGGAAGAAAAGAAATCACTAGTCCCTCAGCAGAATCTCACTCCACTGTGTTGCCACCTCAAATTATTATAGGGCTGAACAATCTGTGCGGTCGCTGTCTGCTCCATGCGTGTTTGTGTGCGCTGCTGGTGGTGCAGCATTGTAGTTTACTGAAGTCATGCTGGGACACCCGAGTGGATTCGTGTATAGGGTGCTTAGGATTGCGGAGGGTGCAGTCGTTTTTTGATGGATTTGGAGGCTTAAGAGCACACCTAATAGCCCAGAAAATACGGTAATGTATATTGATTATTTCTGATAACTAAACAGTAATGCTCACAGTCTTACAATACATTTAAATGACATGCTTCATATAAATGTGAGGACAAGTGGATTCCGTTGAAAGAGTAGTAAAACACAAAATACAAACAAATTTCTGTACAATAATAACATTAAAACATCAACAGAACACAGTCTGTATTAAAAAAAATGTGTTCAAGTAGTCAAAGGATATACTGTATAAGATGTGATACTAAGGAAAAGTATCACATGTGGGAGACTTAATCAAATGTGAGGGAAAAACATGAACTGTTCCTTTGATGCTCAAAATGTGTCTTGTAGGATGTGTGTGTACAGTATTTTAAAAAATGGTGTTATGTACCTGTGGAGGGGTTGGGGTGGAAGAGGGTGGACCGACTGGAGGCGTTGAATTCCTGCTTCCCGAGCCTCCTGCCATGATCTCCTCTGTGATGTCCCTGCCACCCTGATTGGGGTCGCGGATACGGATCTGGGAGAAGTAGATCAGTAGATCAGTCACTACGTTTACACTACAACTTATCATATATAACCTCACTTTTGGCAGAAATTAGTTATTGGGCTCTTTGAGAATTGTTGTTGCTAGGTTTACAGGCATTTGAAAAATTGGTTTAAAGTGGACTAGGCCAGTTATCCTAGTACACTCTAAACAGATTTTTCCTGATGTGCATGTAAACATAGTGACTAAAGCTTCCCAAAAAAGTACCAACTACATACTTAAAGTTCATTATTACTACAAGTTCAAATTAATGAATTCATCTTCTTATATTAATAATTCAGAAATGTATAAAATACTTACTGTTTTCTTCTCTCGCTTAGCTGGTGGAGGTTGCTGTGGTGTAGGCACTATAATGGGGGGCGAAGGGGGGTATACAGTCTGGCCTGGGTAATAGGGGGACCCCGCAGAGGGCACAGGAGCAGGGACAGAGGGTGAAACAGGAGGATGATACCTGAGGGGATCTGATCACAAGAATACAACATAAAAATGTGTAGAAGTGTTATGATTGGGCATTTAGTGGGTTAGATTTCTTAATATGAGCTAACTCACGGTATGGGGCAGGGTACTCCCCTGGCCCAGGACCAGGATAAAACGTGCCGGACCCCGGAGGCGGTACAGAATACTGCTGAGGTCCCACATAAGGCGTACTGGGGCGATACTAGAAGACAAAAAATGTCAAATTTCAACAACTCCTCTAATTTGCATCTTATTCGTACTTTTTTTGTAAGATGCTTTGCTGAGCCTCGAGTTAGAGGTTGACTCTTGCATGTTTAGCATTTTACCATGATGCATGGGTCTATTTTTAAAGACCCGCACCCGCCCGTACCTGCGCAGTATAGCACCACACCCGCCTTTTAACCCATGATTATATCAAAATTAAACCCACACCCACCTGGACCCGTTAACATTCCACCCATTACCCACCTGTGTCCGTGATAAATCACACACAAACTAAAAGCATTCTAACTGAAGCATCCATCAGAATATGAATTAAAAAGTTACGAATTTAAGAATTACAATCACAAAATGAAACGATTACACTTTCTTCATTACAAATACGAATTTATAGACGCAACTCGACTGTCAAAAATACAACATCACTTCACAGGCATTATTTAGTGAGCAGAAGAAACATCAATCACTGGACTTCTGCGCCGCACACACCAACCAGGACTAACCCAAGACTAACCCAAGACTAACCCAAGACTAACCCAAGACTAACCCAAGACTAACCCAGGACTAACCCAGGACTAACCCAGGACTAACCCAGGACTAACCCAGGACTGATTCCTGGACTGATTCCTGGACTGAACCAGGAGGACTAAACCAGGACTGAACGAGGACTCAAAGTCGGGAAGAGCATGTAGTTGTGCCCGCAAAGACCATCGGGTGACTGCAAAAGGACCGGCGCGGAGCTCCACGCCCTACGAAAGTAAGCACCATGGTCGATCCACCACACTTTGTGGACACCCTGCTCCACGGGCTCAGGGTTCTCTCTCTCTCTCTTATGTCTAAGATTAGTCCTAGTGTAGTCCTGGTTTAGTCCTGACCTGACTGTGTCTAATCACTACCCGTCCGTAAAATTACAGAACGTTAAAAGCCGCCTGATTCAGCAGCTATTTGCCCGTACCCTTCGGGTACCTGTCCCAGTGCAGGACTCTGTATCAGCATATGTGGTATTTTTTTGTCACATAAAAATTATAAAATACAAAACAATAAAATAAATTCAGAAAATATCCAAAACATTAGAAAGCAATATAAATGGTTTCAAATTAATCAAGCATTATGTTACAAACCAAGCAGCTCTGCTGTACATCCATGGAATGGTCTTCTCATATTGCATATTTCATGACAGCATGGGATCACGCTAGCTCACAAAGCACACTGGTTCACAAATAGTGGGGGGTCCCGAATCGTTTGCATGGTTATTTTGGAGGTCTCAGCTTGAAAAGTTTGGGACCTTATGCACTATAAGGATAGGCAATTAAAATCAAGGATAAAATCACTACCTCCAAATTCTTAAGAATTACATGCAGTGAGTAGGAATGTAACGATATCCAAATCTATCGGTACAATATCATCACGATATTTTGGAGAGGCTTTTATAATTGTAGATAGGAATTTTTTTTTGCTTTTAAAATACCTTGACAAAATTTTGGTGTTAATTATTACTGTCATAATCTCAAGAATTCAAGAAAAAAACATAACTTTATGTTGTCTGCGCTGAAATGATCATCATGATAATCATGGGATATGTAGTTCCCCGTGGGAAATGTAGTTCCCAATGTTTATTAGCTATTTCTACTTTAAAAATGCATTTAAACAAAGGAACTTGTAATTCAATATATTGTGATGCCCCACAGTATTATTGTGAGACTTTTTGACGATACGATATCACGATATTTCAGTTATTGCTACATCCCTAGTATTGAGTTCTAAAATCTTCAGTCACTAACAGTATGTTTTTCTCTATTAAGCAGAGTGTTACAAAAATCAAATCTAAACCGCAAAATCAAACAGTTTTGAACGGTCATCCTTTTCCTGTAAGAGCAGAAAGTTGTGCAAATCTGTTCATCTCCAGGAAGTACTAGTTTAAACTGTTCCCAGCTCTTACCAACTGTACAAGTGTTCATTGATTAATAGATAAGCTATTGAGTGAAACTGACCTGTGGGATGTAGTACTGTGGAGCTTGTGGTGAAGGGAAAGGCATAGGTGGCATGGTCATCATGATGGGCTGATTGGTGGGATACACAGCAGTGGGGGTTTGTGAGCTGGGCCGTATTGAGGGTGTATTTGTAGGTATGGTTGGCCGTGTGCTCTGCATCTGAGCCCTCGGGAAAAACTGTTGGAGAGTGAAAGATAATTACTTATTAGAACAGCGTTTTGCATTTAGAGATGCAAACAAAGAATTAGAAATACTATTCATTATTTTACAACTATGTTACAACCATGTCAAACCAATGTAATCCTTATAAAAGCTAAACAAATTACAGCAAACCTTGTTTCCATCAAACTATCTGAATAAAGAGCTAAGAATTTTGATTGAAAATTATTATAAAACAAATGTATACGAAATAAAAAGAAAGACATGGTAATAAAGGTTATTTAAAGCATGCCGAATAAACACAGTGTGTAGTAAACATTGCCCACACCAAGCCCAATATATAGGTACAATACATAAATGAAAAATCAAACAAACACCAGCTATGAAATTGTGTGTTCATTTTCAAAGCATACTTGAAAAATGCCTAGACAAATTACACCAAATATAAAACCATTTATGGCCCCATTACACAGTAAAAGAGAACATAGGGGATGTTGTTAACAACGGGCCTCTTTATTTAGCATACACTGACTCTAAGAGCAATGAGTGGGCACAGGGGTAAGCAGGATCATTTAAGAACATTTCCCATCATGCCATGCACGTCTGAAGAGATTTGAAATATATATGAATTTTACCTGGATAGGCCTGAATCCTCCCTTGTGTAATGAAAGCAGGAGAGAAAGAACCAATAGAAGCGTCCAACAATCACCCAAACACATTAGGACAGGAAACTCCCAAATATTATTTCTAACTATTTGAAACTGATTACTGGTGTCAGTGAATTTGCTGATCAAAGAGTCAAAATGACAAAAAGGCAAAACGCTCTAAACAATAGTTGGTTTGTCACCGAGTGTGGGCGTTCAAATAAAGGAGGCTTGCAACAAAGAACAATCATCTATCAACATTTCGACTCAGAACATATTAAAGAGTCTACAAATCTCCACAGTGCAACTCTCCCTTGTAAGACGACTTTGCTGTACAGGCAGTTTCTTGCCACACTAGACCAGGTAGTCACCTACGGGGATGACTTGGCAACTTCAAAAACAGTTAAGGGCTTGTGGGGTTACACTACATTCTTCTTATGAACCACCCTCTGTGTATAAGCAAAATTGAATCTAGTCAACTCTGTTAGAGGAATACACTAATTATGACCGTGAGGCACAATGGCACAAACAATTGTTATGTGTTGTGACAGTAATTCATTTCCGCTGGGTTTGACTTTTAGATTTAACTAAACTTTGTCTGAACACAGCCCTAATACTTGACACTTAGAAAACAGGTGTTGTGTTTATAGTGTTAATTTGATATCTGTTTTGAAGTCATTACTTCGCATTAAGTGCATTTCATTAGAGACAATGGTTGTTTTCTGACAGAATAAAGGCCTCTGTTCAGTCACTGTCTGCTTTCCGTCTCCACCTCTGTGGTGGCACAAGGAGGTGCAGAGCCAGTTTGTGACAGCCAGTGTTTTTGTGGCACACAACTGTATAAAGCAGACCTGGGTATTATGCAGCTCCCGGGCCACATACAGCCCTTTGGTTGACTCTCACCGGCCCGTTTAAGTTAATTTGAAATCACAAAAAAGTCATAATATTATCTTACCTTATCTTATTAATCTTACCAGACTTACCAGCTTGTCTAAACAATACTTTTTACTGCTTTTTATAAAAAAAAAAAAAAAATACAATTAATATTGTGCAGAATTGAATTAAGCTTTTTGGCCCGGCCCTGCACAATATTTTCTGTTTCTCATGTGGCCTCATGGAAAAAATAATTGCCCAACCCTGGTATATAGGAAGCCATTAAAAAGCAAATGCATTATAAGCTGTCACACTAAGAAAAGAGTTCTTTTCAGAATATGTACCACTGAACTTTAATGTGCAATAAAAATAAACATGAATAGATAAAACAGAGACCCCATCTGTTCCATCATGTGTTAAAACAAACTGCAAATATCCCTCATCTAAGAAGCTCATTCAAGACAGATGAAAGAGAAATCCGATACACTTAAAGGCTTCCACATCACACGGACAGCAGTCTTTGGACAGCAGTAAAACACTTTATGACAATGGCTACGTAAGAGGAGGAGTAGGAGGGGTGATCAGCGGGGGTATAATTACCTGATGGTGGGTTGGTCGAGGGCCCGTGGCAAACTGGAGGGGGAGGGAGGAGAGGTCCAGCAAACAGATTGAAGCAGCAATGGTTAAGCAGGGAGGAGAGAGAGCAAAGACACACACATAAGATGAGCTGACGACAGGTGGTACACAACATACTGCAGTGAATGAAGCTCTAACATGGCAGACAGTGCAGAGACCACATCTCAATCATTGTCTTCCTCTAATGAAGTAATGCCTTTATATTTGGCAACCATTTAATAAGATCCAAATAGCAGATCCACCATTCCTGGTGCGGGTAGGGTTGTAGAAAGTGTAATAAATAATAGACAAGTCTATATTTGTATCAAATCTCCAAGTCTTTGAATCAGTAATGTTTTAAAATTATACGTTCCAAACTGTTGCACGCTTTGTATTAATAAATATACACAAAGTAGTACATACAGTCCCAATTATAATTCTGTCAATTTCAATACACTACCAGTCAAACGTCACATTCAGTGTGTTTTCTTCTACATTACAGATATTTACTGAAGACATCAAATCCATGACACAAGAGGTATGGAAAAAGATCCATCCTTTGCTTTGTTGACCCCACTCCAAACCCTTTTATCAATGGGCTTCATGATGAAGACCCCTGAAATGGTTTTCACTTCACAAGTGCGCCTTTTCAGGTTCATTAGAGGAATCTAAATAAATCATGGCATTTTGAGCAATCTAAAAAAAGTTTTTTTTGTTTACTATGTTCCATGTGTTCATTCATAGAAATTCATTTCACTAAAAATCGACACTAAATAATCGTGAAAATAAATAAAAACATTAAATGAAAAAGTGCAGACTTTTGACTTACAGTGTAATTCAAAACCATAATGTTTGTGCTGTATTTTACAGGTAACTTAACCAGACTGATATGTGATGAATAACCACAAAACCTAGAGGCAGATCTTATCTACAGGTTTAACAACACTAAATTTGAGACATTAAAAAGATATGTAAGAAAGGGCAATCTGCTATATGTAAGTGTATAATTGAACAGACATGTATGGCCCTTGTATAAAGCTGCTGGAAGTCAGACATGATACCGTATAGTTACACATTATTATGGGACTTGTAAAAGCTGAAGCAAAAAGGAGGTACAGGAGAAGGTCACTCACGGGGCGACTTTGTTGTTGTGCACTCATTGTCTGAGTCTGTGGAGAATACACAATGGCAGCAGAGCCAGCATTCTGTCCAGGGTTGTACGGAGGCTGGAGACAAATGAACAAAGATCATAAGAATGTTACAAGATTAGAACCTGTACAAGTGCACATGACATAACAAAGGTCTCTCAAATAAACTGGACACCAATTTCACCATGTTTACTTTTTTGCATGGAGTGTGGACTGTGTCTCTTTATTTTTCTTGTTCACCAAAATGAAAACCAAATGCATACACCTACAACAACCACACATCTGACCACAACTGTTCACATTCATGGCAAATACAAAGGTGATATGAATATAACAAGGCAATCCAAAAAAGGGCAAAGACAGTGACCCTGAAGGAAGTGATTTTGATGAAGGGCAGATGGCTAATGCTTTGGTTGTAGCTTATGCTTTAGCGATATGACAAAAAATGCCATGGCAAAACGAATCTTGGCTCAAGAATCAAGCAGTTTGCTTTATATTGGTTTATTTAGACTTTTTGAGGGGGTTTAGATTAGTTGTAATAAAAATGATGTCTAGTCATGAAGAGTACTTAATATTCATTGAAAATAAGTACTCACACTACTCTATCATACTTTACTACTCCATATTGATAATGCAATGGAAATCTAATAACAATGTTTCTCAAAATCTCAGTACGTAGGCTTTAGGGGTACATCTTGAACAAACTTAAGTGTAAATCTGTACTTACCTGAGAGAGAGCAGGTGAGTGGGCATGACCCGGCGGTGTGCCCGCCAAGTTTGGATGTCCCTTTGTGATGTCGTGTGCAGTGTAGGGAGGGCCAACCTGCCTGGCTACCTGCATTACAGAATACTGTATATGAGATAAAAAAAAATGAATGAGACATTGCATAACAATAATTATACATATTTTATAAGATTATAAGAAATTATAACAATACCAAGTACAGTCCATTCTGATTTAGAGAAATTTTAAAATAAAACTCTTATCAAGATTCCATGTCAAATACATATCTCTAATTCATTCCTGGTGAAATAATTTCACTCAGCTCTTGTTCATACTGTTTTATGATCCTCTGAGATAAACTTTATGGTGGGAATGGTCTGTGGGGCTCATATGTAGGTCACGTAATCATACTACAGTCCTACTCGTGTGTGACACAGAGCACCTGGTACAGCACATTGGACTGAGTCATGTTAGACATGCCTCCTCAGTGTGACTGCATCACTGCTATAGCATCAGCATGAGAGCTCTCAAAGCCATTTTACACTGACTCTGCTCTTGTTCATCAAGTGCCTGAGCTGCTGCAGCTGTGAGGAGACTCTACTGCAGGTGTTGCTCAATACAACAATGAAGCTGAAAAAACAGCAGTTACACAGAGATAATAGGGAGGCCGAAGAGCAGACAGAGGGCCTTAAGCAATGTGCTGCTTTTTAGGATGCCAAATACAATGAACATATAAATGAGTCTTTGGACAATGTCTTGAGATTTTGGAGTATAAATTTGGCCCATTTCTGACTCTGCTCTGTGTGGCCCACTTTCCTCAGATGACCTGGGATAAAGCAACTAATCTGGCTGCTGTTGCCAGGGGAGGAGCCTGCATCGCTTCAGGCAACTGACTGATTCTGAGGACGTACTTGGTGATGGGCTGGGGGAGGGGAGGCACTGCATAGGAGCTGTATGATGGCAACAGGAAGAGAGAAAGTAACCCACAAATGTATGGACAGGAAAAAGGTCTCACACTGGGGGCAGCTGCTCTCTCCTCTTGTGTGCTCAGCATTGAATACTGAGAGTAAAACACCTTGAAAGCACTGAAAAGAATTTCATAAACCTACAAGTCTTCCCATAAAAGTATCACCTTTTTGTTAAAATGACAGTTATTTAAAAAAAATGAAACATTTAGAAGTGTTTTACAAAAATAGTGATTATGAAAAAGTCAATAAACAGTGCTTTTATCTACTAAATGCTTTCTTACTTTTCTTACACTTTCTTATGCACTAATGTATATGTGATTTTTGCATCTCACTGTGAGGTATCACACTTTTAGCAAAGTGACTGGGAGGCAGCAGACATTAAATAGTTAAGATAATCTTCTTTTTCGTCAGAGGACCTCTCAGGTGTCCCAAAGTATTTGGTGCACTAACAGACATGGATTTAAAAAAAACTGTTCTGTTGCAGTACAGCAGGTTTGTGTTTGCAGAAAGGAGTTTGTAGTGACTCACGCTGTAGACTGCCACTGCCGGCTGTGTGGGAAAGATTCGCTCGTCCAGAGAAGGCTGCACTCGTGGGATTCTGGGAGACACGTGTTAAGGAAAACCCAAACATGTAAAACACTGTTGTGTGTAATATGCTGTGTGTGTGTAAAGTTTTTAGATTAGGGTAATGATTTTTTATCTTTTTTTTACCCAAGAAAATACACTTTTCCTAGCAGACCTTTGACAACTGAAAAAGAACTACCACCCCCCCGCCTAAAAAACTGAATCTCCACAAGTACACTATGTACCTTCAAGTTTTGCAAGTGTTGTAGGGAAAATCCGAAGTGGATTTCCAGATGTCCAGAGATAGGAACCATGGCAAGTAAAAAAGCATACCTGAATAGATAGAGTACAATAGCATAAATGTACTTCTTAAGGTAAACTGTTTACTGGCATTGTAATAAACACTGGAACACTTTCATGACTACCATGACATGACACACAATGTTACTAAAAAATGTCTGAGGAGGCAAAGATAAATACTGTAAACACTCAAATTCCTTAATCGTACAACAAAAAAGGGCCACCTGCGTGGCAATAGACCAGGAGGCTGGTGCACCGCTGGTCACATGGTTTAGGGGAAACTATCAGGCCTTCTTCCTTCAGCAGAACTCACGCCTCCTTTTCCCTTAAACTCTCATAACTCTGCTGCTGTCTGTAGAAGCTGCTTTTGGAGCTCCTCCAGCAAATCAACTCATGAGCAACATCACAAGGGAGAGAATAAAAAGTGAAAGTGGTTATGTTAAAAGTAAACCGCTTTAATACAAGGGAAAGAACTGCAAGATATAATCAGTTCAATAATACTGGGTAAAAAAAACAACAACTCAATTTAAACCATATGAACTATTGACTGAATTACACATAATTAATAGTAAACTGTGGGTGGGAAAAAGATGGACCTAAATCAGGAGGACAACACAGAGGCAACCTGATCTGTCTGCAGGACAAGTCTGCTCATGGGTACAGACAAGTTGGGGACTATCAACACAGAGGGGGGCATGGTTCATAGTGCCTTGTCACCAAAACAAACCCACCTGGAGGTCAGTGGGTCCCTTCAAGAGAGCAAAATGAGCAGTATAAGCAGTGACTTGTAATGTCACATGATAAAATGTACCGTTTCCTTGTGTGTGTATATGCTGAGGCCTGTGAACCAAGAAGAACTTTACAAATATATGATGTTATGCACGCATGTATGGTTACACAAGACAGACACAAAGTCCTACCACCTAAAGTTCAAATCAGTCAATGACATAACAGCATTGCAATACTAAGCAGATTTAAAGACATACATCACCAATTTGAAAATCAGGTATCCCATTTTGAATTTTGGCAAACACAGTACTGCATAACCAGTCTATTCTGCATAAAGACCTGTCCTGTAAAGTTGTTTTCTATGCAAGGAAATAGGTAAGGTAGTCAACAAAACCCCCCTTACATAGTCCACTTTAGTGAACCAGTGTAAGACACAAGCTTGTAAGTGGCTCAGTGCACAAATTAGACATTAGAAATCTTCATTAATTTTCTGCTTGAGGAGAGAGGGGAAGCTTCATGTCAGACTTGCAAGAGAATTACCACATTAAGAAAAAAAATTATCATCAAAATCAACCAAATGGAACCAAAGAACTGGTGACCTGTACACATTAGACTATTCAGAGAGACTTTTAGTAGAACTCAGATAAAGACAGTAGCACAAGCTCCACCAACAGATTTGCAGAGTGAATTTGGTCACATATAGTTCAACCCTTCACAGCATTGTCACAGAATTTAGAATACAGAAGGAGCTGAAACTGCTTAGTCTACAGTAAATACACTTGGAAAAAGTGTCTTAACATTGTCGCCTAGGAAGGGTAAATTTATAATATTTTGATATCCCAAATAATCTGTCTTTAATCTACCCGTACAACCAACTGTTTAAAGGTTGCCTACTGCAATGCTTAGTGTACGATCACCATCCCCTGTACATAACTGAAGCACAGGAAGTGAGTAGAGACAGCCCAGATGGTGCAGACACAAACCTTCCTTTTCCCCGCTTGACTAGTGCCCATTCTTTCACGCTCACAGACACGCACACATCCACACACACACACACACATCCACACACACACACACACACAGTTGGATAAAAGCAGAGCTAACAAAGCTGTCACTGCCTGCCTGCTGGTGCTGAGGCTGCTTTTTCACTACAGCCCAAACAATAGATGGCAAATTCAACTTACAATCCAATGATGAGAAATAATCTATGAGTAGAATTAAACTACAGCATTGGTTTCAGTATAAAAAAATGTGTGTAGGAATTTGGAAATTATTAATATCATCTACCAATATGGCAAACATGCTTTTGGGAATAACTCCAACAATATGATAGTCCTATCGTTTATTGTACAATGCACCTCGCTTGCTCACACTAACTTATTTTTAACCAACTTCTTAATTTATGTAGTTTTATAGCATAGAGGCTCTTCTACACCAATCCTGAAATCAGTGTGAGACACAAGGTAGATTTGTTGCTGAAATAGAAAAACTGAATGCAAACTAGATGATATGGCATGGAGTAAATAGGGAAAGGATCCTTTATAAAAGATCTAGATATGACAGGATACAGAAATCTAACAAAGGAGAGGTTACAATATGGAGATGCCCAAAACTTTGTCAGCTGTGCCCGAGGTGAGCTCTGGGGGATGTACGGAAACGAGGGAGGGCTAGCCAGCCTGAGTGACCTGAGCTTTTGTTGGCAGATGGTGGGAAGCACCACCTTGGCCTCTCGCTCTGAATGTTAAGCAGTGCTCCCATTGTCTGGCAAGTGCAGCAGCAGACGCATGCGCTAGGTGTTTCTCCGGCAACCAGGAACACAAGCTACCCCCTCCCTGCACTGCACACATGCCTCACTATGCAGTCTCATCTACATCTAATGGCTCTGTATAAAGATTCCCAAACACAACAAGATGATGCTAGTTGCACTGCTGTGAACTGTTAATATGGCAGTTCTTTACCCTTCTAAAAAGATTTAAATATACAGCAATATATGGGCCACCGTTTGCGTAAATTTATATGCCAATATAGCCAATAACCAAAATGGCATAATTAGAGTCAGTAAACTTATGCATCATGTTTCTCATAATAAAGTTTTGGGAATGCTTTCAGAATACACAGATGCAGTTAAGCAAATCAGCTAAAACAGACATACACAATAATAATGTCTACTGCCATCAAGTAGCTATTACTCAAATGTCATCAAAGACAACTCTTGGAATGCTGCAACAGAAATTAAGTTCACCCAATCTTCCAGATATCACCAATCCTGCGCCACACTGTAAATAAAACAGAAGGTGACATAACCACTGTGACTTTATGTCTCTGCAAGGAGGCCAGTAAATGCAATTGGATCTTCAAGGGGCAAGTTATTCACATGCGAAGAATAAACAATGAAATTAAAAACATCATAATATTACAACCTTGGTAGCGCACACGTAATCAATATGCAATTTGACACAATTGCCGTTGAACGATTACAAACAGATTTGAAGCTAAAAAAGAAGTCAGCCTAAAAGAGAGCACCTGCCATGTCTCGTGGTGTCGTGCACAAACGAAGATGCTTTCACTTGTACAGTAACTGGGCTAATTTAAGTTAGCCAAACACAATAAGTGAACAAAGCCGGTCACCGGTAAGAAACGCAGCTCAGCTTGGCTATAAAGAACAGCGACTTGTTACTTGTATTATACATTTAAACATGAATGGGCTGAATTTGTCGTGTTAATTAAACATATTCGTGATAAGGTGTACAAAATTCCTGAATCAAGCTGCTATTTCCGTTAGCTTTTACAGCGAGTTGTAGTCATTGGGGCAGTAGAAGCCAACCGGCTCCATAAGCTAACGTTAGCATTAATTTAGCATGCTGAGCTAAAGTGCTAACCTGATGCTAATGGTACCCTCCCCTCACAGAACCCCCTCTGCCAAACCAAGATACCCGCATTCAGCCTTATGGTTCCCCACCAATAAAACGGATGTTTGTAAATGTCATTAGTTGCAATCAAACACACGCGATCACACTCTCACACTGCCCATGTCAAAGGATACTGCGGCGGCGGGACAGCAGCGGGCTGTGGAGCGGCTGGAGCTCCCGGCGGCAGGGAAGCCCGTTGTTGGTTCGACGGAGAGGGGCCACTTCCAGGTCCGCTAACTGCGACAGCGGTGGGCTTGGAGACCACTTTCGGTTGCAAACTCATCGCAACAAATAAAATAATACCCACAAATAAATACTGTTATAAACAACGCCTAGCTTGCATGCATTGAGCAACCGTAGCAAAAATATTGAAGGCCCCAAATCCCTTTAACGAACTGGGATAACGAAGCTCAAATAGCAACACAAACGTTCTTTTTCATGAAAAGTCGCTGTTCGGATCAGCGGTGCTATTCATGGGGACGGCGGGAGGTTAGCCTCCCTCGCCCGTCCGGAACCTCAGCGGATCCGGTTCGGTTCGTTTCTTTTAAAAGAAATAATCGCCGCGATCTTCAGAGTCCCACGGCGATTTACCTCTTCCTCTCAATAAATGTTGTTTCTATCATTTTTCTCACAGAGATGAGAGACTTCGCCAACATGGCGTTGCGGCCGCTTCCAGCAGTCCGGGCAGGACAGATGATTCGGCAGTTCTCGGCCAATTACGGATACACTCGTCTCATCCACTAAACATCAGTCAAACGAAGATAAAGTAGATTTACTAACCTTTCAGCATTGTTGACAAAGACAAAATGTGATTTGTAAAATTTAAATTAGATTTGTATATATAAATTATATTTATATATACATACAAATATTATGATGAAATAAATAATTGTATTATCATTAACAAACGAGTGATATGCATTGCACTTTAGAGTGCAATATAAGTAAAATATGTATATATCTATTTTATTTTATTTAACACACTAAAACATAGTATAACAAAGGTATAAACAATTATTTTGTGACCGCATTCCCACACAAGTATGTAACACGATCGCCATCTACTGTTAGCTTTAACACTTCAGTAATAGTATTTTACTTTATAATTTGTACTCTATATATCTATATCGATAGATAGATAAACACAATATGATCCAAAAATATTTATACTTGTTTTACTCTACAAAAATAATTTATTACAAATTCACAAAAATGGACTGAACATATGCAAGTAATGCAAGTAGGTGAATTCACAACTCAAAATAAAGGCATTTGTAAACAAAACAAAACAAAAAAAATTGGGGGGGATGAAAACATTAACAACGACAGGCTCAAACAAATTAGCTTGAAAAGCTGATGTAATGTAAGACATTTTTTAATAAATGGTGTAAAGTGCCCCTATCTGACATTCAGCAAGAACAAGTTTTGGTCCCTAAAACACAATTTAAAATATAGTGGGACTATGTCACTATAGACAATATAAACTATAAAATATGTTAAGAAATATAGCACAGTGACAAACAAGGAATATACACAGTATGATTTGCATATCACTGTCACAGACATGCAGTGGTATCCATCAGTGGTTCTCCCAAGCTGAAATAAAAAGCAGTGTTCCAGTGCCACTTCCAGTGTGTAAAGCATTTAACCTAGACGTTGAAGAAATCCCCCAAGACAACTGGCAAAACATATGAACCGCAGTCTCTCAAAAATTACAAGCAAAGTGTGTTATAATGTACATCATGTGGTAAGGCCGAAGACTTTTCAGTGGTATACAAGTTTTCAGTGAGGAGAAAGCTGTATGACTTTGTCCCAAATGTTCTTTTCCTTCCCTAACCGACAAACCATTATGCAGTATCACCAAAGCTCACACTTGTGTTTAGGGTTCATTGGTGCATCTGCTTTGCAGCCAAAGTGCTTTGAAAATTCAGGTGAATTTGAAATAGTCCCAACAACTCTAAATCTAGATGGGCTGTGGGGGTCGGTGATCACTCCTTCATGTGAACTTTCTGGTGTCCTGACTGAGCACCATACCTGTATAATAGAGAAACAATGACAATTTACATAATGCATGACAAGTAAGCATAATGTGATGTTTACCAATTTGATACACAACCTGGGCAAATCCTACAAAAAACAGTTGATGGTTTGTCATTCCAAGGGCTGGCAGAGTAGGCTCTTCGCCGTGTTTTTCAATCCATTTTACATAAGCCTTGAAAGATCAAAAGTGGTGAAGTTACACAAAGACTATCACAGATTTATTTTGTTTGAAGAATGTGTCTGATGTCTTTGTAAAGATATTTGACTGACATAGTCCAGACTGCTTCCACTGCAGAAGACTGACTCATCTGACTCTCAGTCTATGACCTTTGATTACATGGAAAGAATGTGCATGAGACGTAATCATAAGGTGACAAGGCCACTCATGGCCACCTGTTATACTATATTTCCAGGCTTCCTAGTAAATCCGGGAACCTTTTCCAATACTGATCAACTAATCGCATCCACAAGAGCCTCAAGAGCATACTTGCCATATAGTAAAAATACTAAGACTATATAATTTATTAAATACTATACTAATACTTATATTATAATAGGCTGAGTATAATATCTTTATAATGTATATGCACAGATGTGCTGCTGTTCTATTTGATTTAATTTTCTCACATTCTCACATCTGCATCAATACATACTTTGTAAGCAGATTTAAGTCCACCGTTGTCTGCAATGTTCTCTCCTAATGTGTGTCGTCCATTGAGTGGCTCATTGTTGATGCTGTAGTTTCCATACTGCTCAACCATACACTGGGCCTGCTTCTTAAAAGACTCTACAGATGAGTTTTTCCACCAAGAACGCAGGTTTCCATCTTTATCATATTCACGGCCTTTGAAACAAAGTGTTGACAATGGTCTGAGTACATTGACAGAGATGAACAATAATAGAATAACTTAAATATTGTGGGCTGTACTGATAAATTGAATCACAAACTCCTTTTCTAAATAGAATGGGTTTGTTGCAACAGCATCTTAAAAGGAAGAGAAAAATAGAGCCTAGTTAAAAAAATATATATATTTTTTGTTTTTTAAATTTTAATCCTTTGTAGCAAACAAAAAATTAAACAAAAGTTTTAGAGTGAAGATGATTCGCCGGTCATCCAAGAACTGAAGAAGTTGCTTGAATGAGCAATGAAAATGTCTTCACTCTAAAACTTTTGTCCAGTTGACAGAATTAATTTTTTCTTTTACTATCATACTTGGATGATTGGACAAAGAGGGATTATACAGACATCTAATCCTTTGGAATAAGACAGAAATGATAGCACCAAAGGCTTGTCGGGGCATTTTAAAAGACATTTCTACAATTTAACTGCCTACGTCAAAAGGAAGACAGGGGCAGTTTGCAGTTTTTTAATGTAAAAAAAAAAAAAGATTGGTTGAGGACAGAACCACTGACACCTAAAGATGCAGTAGGATCTGGAGAGTAGAATGAGATAACAAACTCAATTACAGATGTGTTATTAACTGCAAGTAGTTCAGCTTTAGCAGAAATTATTTTATTAAAACTAACCTTGGTCATCAAAAGCATGAGTCAGTTCATGTCCCATCACTACTCCAATACCTCCAAAGTTTAAAGCCCTGCAAAAATGCATTATTGTAATTTATCAAGTTACAATGGTGTGCAAAAATAAACTAGTAAGCAAGTTTCAGCATATCTTCTATGATGTTTTTGTTACTAATCTTATTTAATATACTTTTGTAATAAAGGTAGCTTTTCGGTTAACCATCATCAAAGTGAAAATAAATGTAACATACTTAGGCCATGTTCGGCTGTAGAAAGGTGCTTGAAGAATCCCTGCAGGCAAAACCATCTCATTCTTTGTAGGATTGTAGTATGCATTCACAGTTGGAGGGGTCATGCTCCATCTGTAGAAAAACTGTTTAGTTAAAAAAGGCCAATGCAATGTCAGTGTTTTGTCTTGCAAAAATACTTGACAGTTTGTAGGACAACAGTATTTCCTAGCTTGGGAACACATGATGGTCTCTGGATGGAACAAATAAATACTGATAGATCCATAGGTTTGAGGCTGACAAAATTAGGACCATTTGCCAGTGCAATTAGCAATTCAAAAGAAATATTCTTTTGAATGGTGGAAATTGAAACCAAGGTTACCATCAGTGAGGACAAACTGAATTTTTACATACACTTGTTTTGAAATTGTAAAAGGTACTTGCATTTTTCACCAAACTTACTGGTTTCTGTTGGGGGCTTTCCTTAACTGGTCAGCCGTCACTCTGCCTGAGAAGTTGTAGTATTGCATAACGTTTTGGAAGTAAAGATCAGAGACCACTTCGAACTGAAAGAAATATAATTCTATTATTATAAGTAGATAAAATAACAAATTTCAAAAATGTTTTCAAAAAACATTTCACTGGTTGATATAATCTATTACCTACATCATTGAATACAGTGTCCAGCTTTGTGGCATTCATTATAAACTCTGGATATCCAACCATGTTGTAAATTGCATCTGCCTATGAGACAAAACATTTAAAGGTTTGTTAAAGACCTGAAACAGCAGGTGGCACTCCACTGTTTCAGGATGAAATAGTTTCCCACCTTTTCTTTTGCAGCTTTTTTAGTTTCTGCATCCATCCAATTCACGTCCTTCAGGCTATCCTCAAATGCCCATTTGATTTCTCCAACCATATTTTCAGCCTGAAAAAATAGCCAGAAAGTTATTATCTGACATCAGACTAGCAGCAACTTACAATCAACTCTTACAATGGTTTTGCTGTCCTCAGCAAAGGTAGCTTTGACAAACATAGCACCAAGAGCAAAACCAAGGGCGCTGTCTGTATCACTAACGCACAGCTTCCAACGAGGAGTACAACTCTAAAAAAGACACTAATGGTTAAAAATGAAACAGACAGTTAATCATATTTATATAACTATCTAAGCAAATGTATTAGTTAATGGTGGATATTGAAGTGGATATTGAAATTGTATAACTGCAACATTGATAAATCCGTACCACTATTAAAACCTATAAAAAAAATTGGATAATTCTTCTCGAGTGGTACTCTATAAAAATCAACTGAACAAATACTAACTGCATTCTCTATATGTTTCAACATTTAGAATAAATATTTCCATGCTGAATGCCCCACACAGGAATAAGTGAAAAGACATCTGTTTTGCCTCAAGCCACATCCTCTGTTAGTATATACTACAAACTGTTCTCTGTATACTTTGTGTATCCCAGAGATGACAGTGTCTGTCTTGTGTTAATATAGTCTTTGTGAATTAAATTCCCTCAAGCTCTCACCTTTTTGGTTCCATACATTACTTCTAGGAAGCGCTGCTCAGCATCCTGAAACCTTTGGTCTAAAATGGACACCATCTTCCTCACCACCTTCATTATCATGTAGTTATTTAGGAGACTAAAACAACAAAAACATTTTTAGATCTTATATTTCTTGGTTTCAGATGACACCACAACATTCTATACATACAACATTTGAAAGCCAGTAATAAGAATGACAAATATGTTTCTATAAACAGTAATTATCTGTAAATGTTGCATCAGAAGCTTTACAGAATCACAGTCTCAAAATCTTACCTTTTATTTGTTCGCGTTATGAGATCAGACACTTTCTCCAGATATTCTTTGGCATAAACAACAACAGGCTCAGAGTCATTGAGTGGCACCGGAGCAAACACTTCTGTAAGGTATGGCATCCAATCCACAGCAGGAGCCAATGTCTGTATAAATACAATATACTTATACTATAGACTACAGACTATAGACAACAGACACATAGTACACACTACTGTTTCAGTTTAAAATACAGTGCTAGTTACTGACTGTTAAATTTTTGGCTTCCATTTTGTGGTAGATTAGCTCCTCGTCCCTCCTCTCTTCTTGGGGGATTGTGATGTTGGCCAGAGTTGTTTCAAAGGCCACAATCTCCTCCATGAGTGTATGAGAGTTTTCTTTGGTGCCGCCCAGAAGAACTCCTAATTCCACCAGGAAGTTGAGGTATGCCGACAGGTACTGTTGAAAGATAGGGGAGAAGTGCACAAAGACGCAAAAGTTGTTTAAAAGTATACATATATACATTAATATTGTTGTTTGAAATAAATACAGTATTATTGTATTTAGTTCCACTTGTGGACTATTATGGACTGACACACTGTGAGTGTTTGTGTGTGTGTGTGTGTGCATGTGTGCGCGTGTGTGTGTGCGCGTGTGTGTGCGCGTGTGTGTGCGTGTGTGTGTGCGTGTGTGTGCGCGTGTGTGCGTGGGGGTGCATGTGCATGTGTGTGCAAATGAACTGCCTTCTGGGATCAAAAATTTTGAATCTGACACTACCAGTCAAAGTTTTAGACACACCATCATTCAATATTTTTTTTTCCTTACTACTTTCTACATTTTAGATACATGCAGAAGATATCAAATATATGAAGAAAGATATATGAAATTATAGTAGTGCAATCTTTTGACTGGTAGTGTGTGCCAGTGACATAATGCAAATACAACAAATGTGTCTATGCTGCAGAGGTGTCTTGCTTAAATTCACACCAGAGCAACTTTAGTTAACTATTTTTTGTCATAATTATTTGTCAAATATAAAGTGTTCAGACCTTTTCATTTGCTGTTTTGTTGAGATAGTAATCCCGTGAAGGAAGTCCGAGGCTTGACTGATCCACCTGGATTTTGAAAAAGATAGCTTGAGTTAGACCTCTCTGTCTGACTTTCCAGGGCAAAGGGTAAAAAAGGAAAAGGATTTTTATCATTCGCTATGCTTTCATGACTTTGTACAAAGGAATATATTCTTCTTGGCTAACCAGCAGTGTAAATATAGAACCACAGTGATTTAAAAGGGACATAACATAGATAACTATCCTCAAGATATGGTTCGGCCACAGTGTAGACAGGCCAATCTATTTTTGGGTTGTTAACATATCTTTCTTGTTTAAGCTGTCACATAAATATTTTAGCCCCTCACCTGGATAATGTTGCTGTTGGAGTTTTTGGAATCTGTGCTGACAAAGACTGTAAAAAATGGTGATGCACGAAAGTTAGCAGACACCATTCTCAACACTTCCTGAAAATTGTCTTTGTCCCAGGGTTCAGTCAGGGCCCAGCCTCCCAACTGAAAAAAGACCCATTAACAGATACATTAACTACACAAAATATAATTGATTACTGTAAATTAAGTTTGGTGTTAATGACTTGAGAACATTATCAAACCTGGCTGATTAGCTCCTGTAGCGGCTTAGCTCCTAATTCCTCAATCTTGGCTTCATTCATACAGGCCTGATAATATCGCTGGGCCTTTTCCTCAGCGTTACTCAGACCTTTCATTGTGGTATTCTCTACCCAAATAAAGATAAGGTATAAAGTTACAAGAACAATAACTAAACATGTTTCATGCTTATGGGAAATAGGGTAACTAGCAAGAACACCTTTGCCTGAGGTGAAGGCAAGTAAGGACACACAGAGCAGCCATCAGAGACAAAGCCTGTACCTAGTAAGTGCTTCATTATGAGCATGTTGTGTTCCCAAAGGTTGCTAAAAGGTCCCCAGCGCGATTTGCCCTCGGGGAGTGGGTTGTTCCGCACCCAGCCTCCACAGGCAAAGTTGTAGAAATCATGGCAGGGGTCCACAGATCGGTCTAGTGCTGCCATGACCGAACTGGCCACTGTAATGCATGGCTCTGAAAGGCAGTGGCCTGGATGAGCTGAAAAGCAGATTTTTAAAAACATTAATGTAAGAAACATTTCCAGCTTCTAAAGGTTATTTTAAGTAGTTATTCTAAACATCTGGATGATATTAATTAAAAAGACAAGTAGACAGGATATTGTGTTATTATCCAAACTATGCAGCTGTCCAATCCTGATATTTTATTTGGCCTTGTCAGTACAGGAAGAGGCCTAGCTTTTTCTAGCATGCAGTGATTTTAATATTAGTTTGATATTATTTGCATTATCATTTGCACTATTTGATTTTAGGATGAATACAAACAGTATTATTTTTTATGACTTATTGTGACATGCTAAAAGCATGTTCAAATCAGCATGAGGTCCAATTTATTATAATTTGGTATTTTGGTTCTCAAGATGATTATCCAATCAGAAAGCAGAATTACCCTCAAACGAGTCTCTCATTTGGGTAACCAGTTTCTGACCTTCATCAGAGAGACAGAAATGTTGTATTAATAAAGTGAACTAAGAGACAGTATTTGAGAGTCTTCTCGAAAACGTCCATCTAAGTGCCTCTCTTCCAACGCACCTGTCGCCCAGCCAGGTGTCTACACAGAATATACTGAAAAATACTCATATGGGTCCTCTATCTGCAGGTTCAAGCACTTGCAACCCAGATTCATTTGAGATTGTAGTACCCTTTTATAAAACGGCACAAAGCTACATATAGTTCCTTTAATGTGTACGCTGTGCTAATCCAAAATGAAATTGAAATTGGATTACAAAGAATACGTGCAGGATATAGTACATGTGAAGGGCAAGTCTATTGTTCTTTTTATTATTTTTTTGGTGTGAGATGACAAGCAATCCTGAATGGGAGGAAATGGTTCTATGTTTCCCTGGATAAATCTGAGGAAGCCAGCAGACACTACCATTATGCGATGATGATGATTCATCTTAAAAAGGATCTTAAAATATAGGTAATTTATCAGAAAGTATGACTATAAAATGTAAGAGTCAGATTATTCTGTGTTGATATCAACCAATGTGGACATTTTATTATTATTAGTAATAGTAGTAGTAGTAGTAGCAGTAGTAGCAGTAGTAATAATAGTACTAGTAGTAAACATTAGTAGTACTATTAGTATTATTTTTAGTATATTCATCCGGTGTCAATGATTTTGTTTTTAATTTACATGAGGGCAGACGGATAACACATCTACTTAGAACTACTGATGTCCGGATATGCAGGAAACAGTTTATTACTTCCCTCTCGTATACAAAGACTTAGTGATGGGAACTGGCGTGGCTAAAAATAAGTAAATCATCCTATGAATGAAAGTGTTTTCAAAGATGGTTGAAATACTTTCCCTGTTTTTTATATAATGTACAGTGAATATACAGTGAATACACAATACAACACAATACAATACAAAGAATAACATCACAGAGAAAATAAGACTTACTCTGTTTGTAGAATACCCCAGTTGTGATGAGAGATATAAACAAACCCACAGATAAAAAACACACTAAAAGCAGCAGCCTCCTCTCTCTCTCTGTCTTATTGGACCAACACCGTGGACCACGGCCCTGAAGAAGAGTTACCTGGACAGACAGCAAAAATACATTTAAACACAATGAACATAGACAGACACCTATGTGAACAACTCTAAACATCCCCTGAAAACAATAAATATGCTTTCACTTCAAAGCAAAGTTATTATTCACCTTCAGAATTACAATGTTTAAGGTTACTAAAGAAAAATCAAACCCACAACCACAAAAGCTAACCAATCGAACATGGGCCTCTTACATTAAGGTTGATGACAACATTCTAGTATTATTGTCAATTGGTAATTATCCAGGACCACAATTACTAACAACTTGGGTACACACAAAAAGGACATAATGTATACTATAACTGAACTTAAATGTAAAAGTTTAAGGTTTCTCCAAAGTCAAACACAGCTAAGAGATGAATATTTCATATCAAGTTCAGAAAGATTTTAATTACATATTTACAAAGCCCAATGGCTCCCTCTCTATTGAGTCCTTCCAAGCAGAAAAGGTTGCCCATTCTTCTATTGTTGTCTCTCCTCTTGTTCAACAAAGATAAGTTCTACTTGCCCCAAATTCGCACAATGCCACCTGGACTAGATTCGAATCAGAATATTTATCCTCATTTTGAAAATGTTTTTTCTGCTATTATTATTTATAGTTTTATTACCATTCCATGTACTTGTTATTTAGAACTACTGTAATTTGGAAGCTACTGTGTCTAAGTAATTTCCCCTGTGAAAATAAAGTTTGTCTACATGCACTTTTGTGGTTTACCTAGAATTGTTGGCAATAAAATGCTAGTCAGAAAAATGTTTTGGTCAAGTTTTTGGTCAAAAAATGTTTTGGTTTTTCAAGTTTTTTGAAAACTGGTACTGTGTATTTATACTTAAAAGGTGACTCTATTGAGCACCAGGGTCCAGATGCTTTTAAAGTCCTGAGTATACACCCAAAGTGGTCTGGATCTAAACTATTTAAGGGGTAAACTAGTTAATCTAGTTGCCAAGTATTTTTTTATGTAGATTTTCTACCTTTTATAACCTGATTTATTTTACTGATATCTGCAGCCAAATCATTTTCTTGAGCATTGTTTTGATTAAATGAATTTGAAATAAATGGCTACTATGAATTCTTATGGTTGGCAAATAGATCTGGATCTTAAAACAATAATATAAGAAAGTCTACCTAACACAAAGAGACTAGAAGAAAGGAACACATAAAGAAATAAAACCTGTTGTAACAATGACAAATTGCACAAGGACTATGTCACAACAAAGTTGATTTACACACAGTGATACTTCAAACACAATTATCTCAAAATTTGTTCAAAATACAGGTAATAATAATAATAATCAAGGAACTAACTGTGTGCTGTTTCTTTTTTCAAAATATTGAACCAAAAATGACAAACTTGTGTATCATCATCCAATTTGAAGATTAACAGTGTAAATCAAAACATAGACTATACTGAAACCACTGAGACTGAAACTAAATCAGGGGTAAACCCAGAGTAATATCAAGATTAAAAGTGACACTAAATGAAACTAATAAAATGAAATGAAACTGAAAATGAGGGCTTTACCTGCAACGGGTGCGAGGGATAGATGTCGTCCCCAGTGGAGTCCACCAGGTCCTCCTCATCCAGCGTAGCCCTTTTGTACGACATCTGAAAGGTTAAATGCAGAAAAGACTGTCTGAGTGATTCCATGCTGCCTGTACTTCCACACTGACGTCTAAGAAAGTGTGACGTCTAGATTTCTAAAGCCACTGCGGCTACACAGGATCAAGTTTCTCTCTTAAATTCATCGTGAGGAATCCAGTCTTTCCAGTCTGATCTGTCCTGTCACTGTGCCGTAAAAAGCAATGCTCGCAATATAAAAGTGTCACTCTTATCTGTTTAACCTAGTCCTTTCAACTGTAGCAACAATAAACTTCAGTTCCAAGTGCTCTGGCATGATCGCCCTGAGAGGAATCTCTCCACTTCAAAGTTTATAACTTTTTCTTCTTAAGTCCATATCCTCTGCTCTTCCCTGGATTTTTCACCTCCCAGACTTCCTCATCAGTCTGGACTATGTAAATGAAACAGGACAAAGCGGAACTAGTGAAAAACAGGAAGACGCGTTAGCTTCACAATGAGACTACAACTGAGAGTGCTATTCCCCAATGTGTTTTCACTTAGATTTGGGGAGGGAGACTAGCTGTTTTAGTGCACACCCAGGGCTGTTTCTATAGGACATATTGCACTCGTAGGCGGAGTTTGGAAAAAATTTGCCCCTCCCACTAAATGCTTGTAGTTGCTTCCCTTGAAAACCGTTACCTGATAGTCAAGACAGACAGTAATGCTTAAGCCTTACCACACTGACCCCAATGACAGATCTATGTAGAGATTATAGATAGGGCTAGGAATCACAGAGTCCCTCACAAGTCAATTATACAATACATGGCTTCTGATACAATAATACGATTTTGCTATACATGATGAATATATTGCACATATATTCTGCGATATATCCCTATATATCCATTCATGTGTTTAACCACTACTGCACAAATTGAATATGAAATGAATATGAAAAGTTTATTTTAATCAAAACATGTGAAATGTTGTGCTGTCACAAAATGATTTAGCAAAATACACATGCCGATGTATATGAAAGCCCACAATGTCAATACTGTATCACCATATCAATTTAATCACAATATGTCAACATGTCAAAGGAGCAGGGTTAATAATAAGATTTATCTTCTTCCTGTTCCTGACAGTAAACCAATGCCAACAAAATTAAATTGCATGATAAATATTTCTATAATTTATCATGGAGAGAATAGAGTTAAAGATAGGTTTAAAATGTTATCTTTAACTAGAATAGACTAGTGAGAGACTAAACTCCAACCACCTCAAATTACTCAATCGTAAGACATTCATACACAAGCACAAGTGGTGAAGTGTCTTGCCCATGCCACAGCAGTATGCGCTGGTTGTAGCCACCAAGCGCTTTAACCACTGCGCAACTCCTGTCCATTTAGTGACAGAGCCTTTTAAGTTTACTCCATTGTTTGAACTGTGAATGTGCAGCAAATGTATAATCTTGAGATAGAAGACACTGCTGTTCTGGCTTGCATCATCCAGTGTTAACACATCCAGCGCAGTCCAAGCTCAAGTTTTGTAAACAAATCCAGGAGACGCTGAGCCATGGTGCCATGCTTTATTTGCTTCTCATTTGTGTCGCATAAACACGCATTCCACAAGAATTCTGGCCAATTGTAGAGCATGGTGGACTCCTGAAAAATGTAGTTTTCTCTCAGTCAAGCAGCAGCAAATCATTGTAAATCAATATCAGCAGTTTATCAGCTGAAAGTAGGACAGCCGGGACAAAACACAGGGGCAAAAGTGTGGAAGGATGGCACACGGGAGGGGCCAGGAAGAGGCCACCAATTGTTTTTAGAGCATACTCGATTACATAAATAGTATCACATGACCTACAGCTGAAAGCCTGTCACCTAAAAGGATATTGATGGGTTTCTTTCTCTGAGGTTACAGACAGACTACTCTTTTAACAACGAGAAAGGGGGGTTTGCAGCAGTATAAAATGAGAATAACTAGTATAAAACAATTCATAAGCATGAAATACAGGAATGTACTGAATGTAAGGTTTGATCTGTTTCGCATGCCGGTTTTTGAACCACTACTTGATGACATACCAGAGATTTCGCTTCATTTTTTCCAGAAATGTCTTATACCTAGGTAATTCCATATATACTGTAAACAAGGGCAAACCTTTACTCTGTAATTATTACTCTTAAAATTAGAGCCCGACCGATATGGATTTTGTTGTGGCCGATATGAAACGGATATAATGGGAGTTGGAGCTGCCGATAGCCGATATATTCGCCGATATATTTAGTGATGAAAAAATTCACTGTAAATCTTGAATTGTTTAAAAACTTAGGTTTGGCTCTAGTGGATTCTAAATTGGGTTTATTTAGGCAACATTTATTGTTGTTCTGACTCTTTACATCATATTTACATACAGTAGATTGGCCTAATGGCATTTTTGCATCACATTCTAGCTACTAGTGATGGGTATTCCAGTTTTTTTTTTGGAAAACCGGCTCTTTTGGCTCGGCTCACTAAAGCAGCTGGCTCTTTCGGCTCCCAAGCGACTCTTGAGATTGTTTTGTTGCAAGCAGGACTAAACCAGAACTGAACCAGGACTGAAAAAGGACTAAAACAGATTTAAACCATGTGTGAAACAGGACTAAATCAGAACTTAACCAGGTCTGAGTGTCGGGACTCGGTTTCTATCTCTCTCCTTCACTCGAGCCCAAGATTAGTCCTGGTTTATTCATTTTATGCTGAACTGCAGCCAAATATGCACTTTTATTTTTTTTATCCTATGCACACGCAGATTTCTAAAAGTTTTGTTTTCAGCCGCTGCTGCTGTCAAACTACGGGTCTACAAGCGGCTTGAAGAGAAAAAGTGAGAAAAAGAGAAAACACGGCTCCCAATGACAAACATGCTCCCGTTGTTCGCTCTAAGAGCCGCTTCGATCGCGACCGACCCATCACTACTAGCTAGTAAATAAACTACCGCTATTAGCCTTTAGCCGTGCGCGCCGCGGTAATTAATTATATGCATAAATGTGGATCATTCACACGTCTATTCACAGCTCATTTACATATCAATGCAGGTTCAGTAACAAATATACGGCCAATATAGTCACTTTACAATAGACCAATAGAAAACAGCTTGTTTATGTGTGGGAGCTACAGCAGCTAATCGCTAACAAAACCTAAACTAGCTTCAAAGTCGATGTATTTCTAACACTCACCGCTCACACAGGCTCCTCCTCACATCACAAGTCTGCACTAATAAATGTCCTTTTAATCCAGACTCAAACCGATTGTCCGTAAAAAGAATATAAACTCAGTGTTGCGCACCGCTGCGGGTGTAAACAAACACACGTGAGTGAAGTGACGTCACTCTGGGGGTGTGTTCAGGGACAGTACGGACACAGACACAGACAAATTAAACCGCAGATAAATACTGATGCGGAGCCACATATGAGGACATTTATCTGTGTGTAAATTGGATTAAATGAACATAATGTAGAGAGTCTAAGCTTTATAACGAGGTATAACATGCCCACGTGAAATATCGGCCCATATCAGCGAGCATATCGGCCGATAGCCGATATGTCTCCACGTGCCCATATTGGCCGATAATATCGGCCAGCCGATATATCGGTCGGGCTCTACTTAAAATAGGGGTGGGATGAGACACAACTCCCATAAGATGCAAGATTGAGTTCACAAGACCAGATGAGATTTTCACATAATTGACTAATTTAATAATAAATGTTAGGGTTCAGTTCTAGATTTTGGCCACAAAATTTGCACTTCACAATCTGAATACTTAAGCATCAAATGAAGGACAATACAGGTTCACTCAATCAATCAATCAAAATGCAACTGTGAGCAAGCTAAAGATGAGGGAACATTGTCATAATAGGGCAAAAGCTCACTAAGGCTTATTTTGCATGTCTCCATAATGTGAGTGGGAGTTTAAATGATTGTTGAGGAGAAGACTGCATGAGCTGTGGACTGTTTGTGGCCACTGTAGAACCATTTCCCTTGTGATATCAGAACTGAAACATTTAAAACTCTTTGTACAAAGGGTAAATATTGTAACGGATGTGAGGCCATGCTTTTCTAGGGCAGCTGTAAACCACAAACATGCGTCAGTAATTCGTCACTGATCCTCCAAAGCAGTTGATTATTTGTAGCATGGAGGCATTCTTCCAAGAATAACTGGAGTATGTTTGTGTTTGGGATTGGCTGTTGCACACCTATCACACAGACTATTAGTGTAGTGTTTTCCTCAGTGAATGCATCTAAAGCAGCTGGTTAGACAGAGGTGGATATAAACCCATAGTAATTACAGACCGCACACCCCAAATCATATAGAGGAGAATCGGAGCTAGGCTTGTGTCACTGCACTACCATGAAGTTCTGCACAACCTGTAAGAGCAGAATAAAACATTTGCTTTTTAGTTTATCACAACTTCTTCACTGAGTCATATTGCCTAAAGATGAGCAACAGGATACCAGGGCTCCACAGGAAAGGGCCTGCAGCTAATCAGTTGACTCTGTATCTATTGTTATGCTAAAACATTCCTCAAATACCACAAAACCCCTTGCAAATACAGCCACACGTTTTAGTCATTAAGATTTGACCATCAATAACACATCAGGATACTACACTTACAGTTGCCATGCAGAAGTGACCTATAGCTGTGTGCTCTGTGCAGTAGGCCTGTGTGCCTTCATGCTCCTTGTAAATGTGTGTATAAAATTGGCAAAAAAGATAAAAATGACTCAACATATGAAAATGTGCCTAAATGCAGCAGAATTAGCCCCATGACTGTCAAACTATAAGAACCGAAGGCCACAGATAAAGAGACTGAACTATCTCAGGCTACAGCTCATGACCTCTGACGTCAACAGAGAGGGCCTGTTTCCTTCAGAGAAAACACCCTGATAATGCAACATAACCCAAAAAGAAAAAAAGTACTTTCCCATGCAATCGGCTTTCCTCTAGGCAGGATTGTCAAGATTTGAGGCTGATTTTTAACACGTAGGTTTTATTTTTAGTTTTGCCTCATTATGGCAAAGGTAGCTTGTGCACATTCTTTTATTAACTGCCTCTGCAGTCCTGAAATTATTCAGATGTTTGTTGACATAGCTTTCAACCCCTTACACCAACAATACCAGAATACTGTTTTTAGTAAAAGCACCCAAGTGTTATGTTCACTCGTGCTGCAAAGGCACAGAGAGAACACTGATCATTAAAATTTCAGAAGTTCCATTTACTTGAAGGTAAAAGCGCCTGTATTTTTAAGCTTATGGCAGATCTGAGAGGCTCGTTGCAGACAACATGAGATTACCTGTTCTCGCTGTTGTTATGGTTTCCTGTAGCTTCAGCAGCACACTCACAATGACACGTGACTTGGGTAATGAGTAACTGTCTGCAATGTTACTCAATAAGCATTATGATTGAACCATTCATTTTGCACAACCAATGTTATCAGAGACGGAGTCTAGACTTGTCAAACTCTGTAACATAAACATATAGCTAGTGTCGACAGCTTTACTCTCTTTTCAGTTCTTGGATCCTGACTGGCACTAAGCTAGTTTTGAGGAAGTGTAATAAATACTCATTATTATTATTATCATTATTATTATTATTATTATTATTAAATACTTACTATTATACTGCACTACAATGAAAAACTAGTCAAACAAGACCTTCCAGGTAAACATGGTTTGTTATTACTAATGGATAAAAAACACATAGCCTGAAGTGAATAAAAAGTTCACTTCACATTTCACATAACCCCTGTATTATAAGAGCCAGATGAAACCTATTTGGCATCACGGAGCTCCAAGATTCATGCAATAACTTATGTCCTTGCCGCCTACACAGTGTATCTTTATTGTGACTAATCTCCCTGAGTCAGTTGCTGTGGCTGTGGCAGGAACAGCCAAAAAAGGATTTACCAGACCACTTAAAATGATTGAAATGTTCACACATAGAGGTCTAATTTGATACGCGTCTACGTAAGTACATGTGAGGTAAACTTGAGGGTGTCACATTCCCAAATGTTACACAGCAGCTCCTCGTGCACAAAAACAGAAACTGATCATGTGCAAGCAACGTGGGAAGATAATCAAATCCGTCATTCAACACATCACTCAAATACTGCAGAAGGATGTCTTTTGTCCAATCTCGTAGATCTATTGCGCAAGTAAATCAAGCACATTTTTGTTTTTGAGATTTTGAGCAATGTTTTAACTATGTCAGTGCAGAACACGGGGTCTATTTCTAACCAAGTCCGTATAAAGTAGTAGCGAACAAGGAAAAGGCATCCTCGCAAACTGTTTTTAAGTAAACATTTAAGGACACTCGCTTACCTTGCTGTTAAGGGCTCTACTGACACCGACGTGACTTCAACGTGCTTTGCCAGGGACACTGAGCGGGACAGCCTCTGCTCAACAAAGATTAAACCTGCGCCTCTGTGGCAAGATAACACTGTACAGCTATTCCTTACTTCGTTTTTTTCGCGCCCCACTATCCGGAAGTTGCGGTTCCTGTTATTGATGGGAAGCGCTGCAGCAGTATTTCCCCTTTTGAAGTGTTGTGATTTACGCTAGGAGAGAGAGAGAGACTTGTAAATGGAAAAAAAGAAAAAAAAGAAAGAAAAAGAAATAGCTCAGTATTGGATGCATATATGTTGTGTGTGTGTGTGTGTGTGTGTGTGTGTGTGTGTGTATATATATATATATATATATATATATATATATATATATATATATATATATATTACCATCGCTTGGTATTGCGATGCCTGGAAAGTAAAGGCATAGTGGCCTGTGGTGATCGGAGCACTCGGGCTGTAACCCCCAAACTGGAAGAGTGGCTACAACAGATACGGGAAAAACAACGGACATCTCAGTCCAGAAAAGTGCAGTACTAACAGCAAAGATACTGCGCAGAACTCTCAAGCTCCCAGGCCTCTGGTAGAGGACCCGAGCTCAATGAGGGTGAGAGAGACCTACCACCGTGGAAGGTGAGAAACATTTTTATATATAGTGACCTCTAGCGGAGAAGTTTAAGCAAGTTGAAGAAAGAGCATACATCTGTTCTAGTTCTAATTAATGTATTAAATTAAAACATATTAACTGTCATTGTCTATTAACTTTCACTGTGATTACATTATAGAAAAGGATATTATAAAATAAACAGGTAACATAAAAAAATAAAAGAACAAAACGATAAAAACACAAAAGGGCATATCACAATAGTCCCAATGACCCCTTGCGATTACAGGCATTTTTTGTAAATATCTTAAATATTTACAAAACATTTCATTAATTGTGGTTTATAATAATGAAATAATCACAAAATAATGGATCATTGTGTGTTCGCCGAGAGGGGGAGCTCTCGGGCTATTTCTATTTCCCACAGCACCATTATTTGTAAGGGTTTTTTTTCTTCTCGTGGGATACAGACAGACCGCTATTCTTAGAGCCTAGAGCCTGAGTCGAAAAACGGTGCCCTTTTAAAAGAAGTGTGGAGACACAAGGACGCACAACTCAAGGTGAAGCGCCGGGTGAACGGAACTATTTGGATGAGAGCGCAGCGCTTTTGGACCACCGAGTGAGGTAAGGCCAACTACAATAAACTTTTGTTAACAGCAACCTGTTATCATGCATGCAACATACATTCGATGATGATCTTAGTTCATGTAACATTTTTGGAACTGTTCGTTTTGTAATCGACTTGATCTAGAATTTGGTTTGAATTATGGTAAAGACAAAGCCAGCTAATCAAATGTTTATCTTTTATAGCCAATTCTTCCTACACTTGTAACATTGTAACGGAGGATTGTATGCAGTCTCTTCTCTATGGGCAATTACAAATGAAATGTATGTAATTGTCATGCTTGGTTCTCTTTCCCTTTCCCACGTGGTGTGTTGGGAATGCAATCAAATCAATTATCAGGCATTAGCTACAAATCTAAACACAACGTCATTTTCTTTTCAATATGCTATCAGTGGATTTTGATTTTGATTTGAAGTAGGCTAAAGAGTTTTATCCCCCCCCCCCCCCCCTTTTTTTATTTATTTATTATTTAGTTAATTTTTTTGTTTAATAGCCTATAACAGCAAAGAAATTCCCTTAAATAGAATAATAAAATTCAATATAGCCTTCTGTTTTTTGGAAGAGGTAAGAGAACTGCATGATTTATATTAGGCTATTATAGGGTATTTATTTTGACTAAAGCATTTAATCAGAGCCCTAATCCATGCCCTGGAGCAGCTTACCTGATGCATCACCTACAGCTCTAGTGACTGATACAAGCACTATACAACTATTGTATTCATACATTCATTAATTGAAGTACACTGGACTGAAGTCTGCCATGACGGAAGATGGATCTAATATATTACTGACCACAGCTCTGACTGGTCTTCTGCTGGTGGCTGTGGTTGTGCTCCTGTGCTTCTTCACATGCAGACTGGCTGTTTCACTTCCTTTGGGTGGACCAGGTCGTTTCTGAGCTCAAAGTGAGCACATCAAGGGTAAAAACTATTCATGGGTTTTCAGATTCCTGTGATCCTTTGAGAACTTTTTTGCCATTCAAAAGATTAAATATTTTGTGTTGAATTGTTATTTGCTATGATTTTCAATACTCTGCAGCCTGAGGATGGGTTTTGCTAAGAAAGTATTTTGTGGTATTGACTTTAGTCCAAAACCTGAGCAACTTGTGTTGCTTGGTTGGTTATTTGTACAAAACAGGACCAGTGCATTTGACTTTCTCATATTACTTTGGTTTTCTCCTATAGCCATACTCATAGGTCTACTAAAAGCAAACAAATAAAAATAAAATAAAAATCACATTGCATTTGTTTAGTGTGCTGCATGACCCACTACCTTAGAGTATACCGTCTCTCGTAAAAGAATACATCAAGTAAGCTAGAAGGCAAAGTTAAGTAATACTGGCTAAGTTGTTGTGAGCCAAATAGTTGTTATTATAGAGGTTACAGGTTCATTGTGTGACCAGTGAGTTGTGAATTATTTATTTGTTTTATTATTATTATTTTTTTTACTTTAAGATTCTTCTTTCATGTGTTTCTTAGCTTGCCATGTTTGGTCAATCATCCATTGTTAATCAGCTTTGTTATGGCCATTAAACCTCTCAGAACTATTGTGCTCAATCCAATTAAAATGACCTTGAGTGTAAGTAGGGAAGAATGGAGGAGAGTGTGGATAATTACTGATAAAAGCCTGGCTGGCCTGAACCCTTCTTGGCCCCTGTTGTGACTACTTACATTCACAGCAAGACCTCCATCTCAACTTTAGTGAATTAAGCTTTTGTTTTTTTTCTCTTTAGCTGCAAGGACTGGCAGAGAGCTGAATGATACACTTTTGAAAGGTTTTATAAAGCCAGGGCTGAGGACTTTTTCTTCTTTTCCTTTTGGCTGTTAGCTTCAAGGGTCACCACCACAAACTGTCTATCTCTGCATTTAACAGTCTCCTCTGTATCCTCTTTGCCAACACCAACTACCTTCAACTACTTTTACTACATCCATAAATCTCCTCTTTGATCCTCCTCTAGAGTAGACCCCTTGCCTCACTGCTCCACCCTCACCAACAATGCTATGTAATACATTGCAAATATGTGTAGAAAAAAAGTCCATTATTTAAGGTATTAGCATAGTTAGACCTTTTTAAATTTTCAGACAGTACTGTTTCAGTAACACACTTTCAGGGGTTTTAAGTCTTACACTTTAATGTACAGAGATCATGATTTTACATTTTGCTCATGTAAACCACAATTTAAAGGCTTGACTTCCTATTTCAAACTCCAAAACTGAGAAGCCACCCTTTTTTATAGTCACATTTGAAGATGCACTACTCAAGTTTTATGGTGGAGGGTCAGTCGGCTGCTTGTCTCCATAGAGATTGTTTTGGCTGGAATGTCTCATGGTATGACATTAAGCTTTAAGCTTAAAAGTGTGCTATGCATTTTTTCACTTTTATATTGTTGTTCCTTGCATTTGCACCTCTATAAGAACTTTAGTGTGCATTTTCTGTTTCATTTTGTGACATTAAACATATCCAACTAGCATTTATTTATTATTGGTGTCTCTATTGTTGAAAAATACAATTATTCCTTCTGTGAGTAGGGACTCTCCACACATCTGAATTGTAATATAGCATAGTGCTGTAACCTGCTAGTCTCCCTCATGATAGATCAGATTAATGTATACTGTGGAACATTCTAACACAAAGTAATGAGATTTCCATGGAGACAAGTAGGTGGCAGACCCTCTACTAAAATGTTACACAGCGTACCTTTAACTTAAGAAAACTGTGGATTTAAATTTGTCTTGTTTTATTGTGATTTTAATATGTCCAATTTAAATTAAACTCAAATTTTCTAACAATATTGATCAAAGAGTCAAAGGGAAGCTCTTTGAGAGCTAGAATTGTTTTGGTCTTTTCCAGGAAGTATCTCAGTATGCAAGTAATTCAATTTGGATAAAATCTCAAACAGTTCAGTGAGCAGAAAAGGTATGTGACAACTATGTGATGACACAGACTTGTATGAATAATGAGAGATAGAGCTCATTGTGAAAAATGCATGAAGGACTAGTATTTATCCACACAATGTCCTTGTCCATGTTTAAGGTCTAACAAACGCTGGTTTGCTTGTTTCATAAATGGATGAAGGGAACTTCTACATCTTTCTTCACACAAAAAAACCTTTTCAAGAATAAAGCTATTGCCAAATGTGGCCAACACACTGAAGGACACAGCATTCAGATGCCTGCAACAATGTTCTGCAGTAAATTATATTTGGAACAACCACAGCCTTTTCTAAATATGACACTATATTAGATTGTTTTTCTCTATCTGTCTTTATCAGGCCAAAAGGTTGCATAGTTTGCCATGCAACTGACAACACAGTGACAACATGTGTCAGCAATATAGTTATGCTTAGAAACATCTTGTGACTTCTCGTTAGAATCGTGTAATTAAGATGTGTGGCAAATCCAGAATGATATCTCTCTGTAGTATTTATGCAGGTTGATATCAGTCTGGTCCCCCCCTCATTGCGCTTGGATGTTTCATCCTGGACAGTGGTTCCCACACTCACCAATCCTTAGCCTCCTTCCTTCCGGCTTGCGTACAGTCTCAGGGTGCTGGATTTGGGATGAAACCCTCCATGCATGGTCAGGGGCTTTCATGTCTTAACATCTGTGGTCTGTATCTCCTCCTTTGACCAGCTTTTGATTCCTGCTGGGTATCTGATCACTGGCAGGACATAGCAGTTTATTGCCCAGGATTTGTTCTTGCCATGGAGGTGGCTTCTTAGGACTTGCCTTACTCGTAGCAGGTATTTGGCCGTAACTGCTTTCCTTGTTGCTTCTTCAAGATTGCCATTTGCTTGTGGGATACCAAGGTAGTTGTAACTCAGTCTCTGCTATTGTTCTGTCTGGGAGTGAGACCCTTTGTCACCATCCAACTATGCTTCTCGAGCCCAAATGACATTTCGATGTCTGTGCTGTAGATCCTGGTGGTGTGGATCAGAGAGTTGATGTTGCTCACTGTTCATATACAGCTTGATGTCATCAATGTAGAGAAGGTGACTGATAGTGGCCCCGTTCTTGAGTCGGTATCCATTTCCTGTAGAGGATTTGGCTGAGGGGGTTCAGACCTATGCAGAACAGCATTGGGGACAGTGTGTCTCCTTGGTATATGCCACATTTGATGGACACTTGTACAAGGCTGATTTCCACAACCACATCGAGTTTTCAATGCAGGCCCTTAGAGTCTTGTTGATAATGTACAGCTCCAAGCACTCCGTAATTCATGTGCGTGGCATTGAGTCATAGGCTTTCTTGTAATCAATCCAGGTTCTGCAGTCATGGGCGACTGTTTGGTCAATCAGGAGTTGGTGTTTGGCTCCTGTGGTGTTTTTGCCCTTCTGTACAGTGCTCATGTATTGATTCATCCACTTATCTTTAGTATCAGGATCAGAGACATAAAACATATCATAAACATGACATTTGACTGCTTGTAAAATCAGAAAATAAACTGTATATTATAACCATTTTAGGCTGCAGAAATATTGGTAGAGTTTATCGGCCATGGGATCTGTACTCTAAACAATTGGTATCGGCACTGACCATGAAACAAATCTTTAATAATAATGACAGAATTGTTGAGGAACAAGAAGGACATACTTTTAAAATACAGTTTTTTCTGTTTCTAGCAACCTCTTGACAGCATTCAGACCTAATCATCCTCTCTGAGGGCCATGTTATGGGCAACTGAGAGAAAACCTTACATAGACAACAGCATGAAGGCGACAGTCCTGCTCTTAATCTGCTCTGTGCTCTTCTCAGGGGGTCTGGGGAAGCCACTGTTTCCAGGTAAGACTGCACACTCCGCACTGTCAAGACTTGTTATCCAGAATCCAAAATCAAGTTTGAAATTTGTTTTTGTTTTCAGAAATGGAGCATCTATTTAGCTTATAATGTAAATTTGCAGCTCATGCTAAGTCCGTCTATGACCCCAATATATAAGGGAAACTGACTGTACTAATTTTATTCAACTGCAAAGAAATTAATTCATTCAAATTCATTTGCATAATTAATATAATGTTGACATAAATTATCATAGAGGAATGTAAAAAAAAATATGCCAGAGGTCAATCACTGTTTTTTCATGACCAATGTGATACAAATCTTTTAAGTCTTTTTGATTTCTTTGAGCGCCTCATACTATTGACTTAGGAGCCAGAAAGTCAATCAGCTTTTACTAACCAAGAGGATTTACCTCATGCTCCATTTAGTGAGGTTGCTGAGTACAGGGTAAAACAGCAAATTGTAAGCCTTCACTGGCAGCAATAATAGGCTTGGCCGACTGAGCACACAACTGAGCAGATACCATATGTTACAGTATGTTTAACAATCATTATGGAGCTATTACAAGCTGCTGTTAAAACTAACCTGGCATGCTCCCTTGGAAAGACAGCTTTCACACCCACAGTCCATTTGACCACATGGTATTCTGTGTAACATGCTGACACAAAATTGCATACAACATTTTATAGAGACACAGATTTATTAATGTTGAAACTGAAATGGAAGTATATGTTTGGTTCAATGACAAATAAGCTTAAGTTTATTTTGATGCCTGATAGTTTTTTTGCCATATATTCTGATGCACAGAGCAAGAAAAAGATCCGAAGTTCTGGAATGCGTGGGCTCAAAAGACTCTGAAGAACGCTCTGACACTGCAAGACCTCAACAAAAAACAAGCAAAGAATCTTATCCTGTTCCTCGGGGATGGTGAGCTTAATGCCTTTTGAACAAGATGCTCTCTAAATTGCTAATACTATAACCACTTGGTTATACAGAAAGAAAATACATGCTATGAAAGTAAAGTCATGTGTATGATGTATACACATACAGACAGAAGATTTGTGAGAATTCTATCTATATTACAAAAGTAAACCTTAGCTTCACGTGACTTTACTTAAACCTTAAGATTTATTTCATAAAGCTTGAGAAACTAATGTAGACAATGGGATTAAAGTTAAATTAAGGCATTTGTAGCACTTTGTAATCACTATAAAATGTGATATTGCAACAGCCATAGTTTGAATGTGTTAATTATATATATATATATATATATATATATATATATATATATATATATATATATATATATATATATATATATATATATATATATATATATATATACACACACACATATATATACATATATATACATATATATATTATATTAGAAGTGCTGTAGTGCAGTATACACGGCTGTTTACCTATTGTTTTAATAACCCTAAAAGCTCTACCAATAGCACTCACAACTTTATTTTTGCTAAAACATGTTTTTGAGTATTTTGTCCAACTTTCATTTCTGGTTAGTATCAAGCATAAAATGTGTGGATATAATAATACAAGTTACCATCTCAGTTCCAAGCTCATGTTTGTGTTGGGTCAGCTCTCTGGTCACACAGTAACTCTGATCCTCCATCGGGCCTCTGCTCTGTCTGTTTGGATTGTACACCAGAAAACTGTGCTGTTCTGTACTCAGGCTACTTTGAATTTAACAGAGTTTGAAAATAGCTGCCTGATTTTTGCAGTTTTATTGTATTACATACAGAAAAAGGTCAGCTTTATGAAAGTATATGTTTAGAAAAATAAACTAACTGTCCCAAGAAGTTTTTTTTTTTTTGTAGCTCTAAGCAATTTTCCTCAAAGCACAGTGCAATAACAAGACATGGAGGAAACCTTACATTTTATGAGGGAGCAACCTGGGGCTAAATGGCACAAAGACTTCCTTTTCAAATGCAGCACAGAAGTGGTTAGCATACAGCAAACAAGAGTGCAAGAATAAAAAAATAAAAAAATCCTTCTTTTAAATGAAGAGACCTGTTTGTGTCCCCCGATACCAGGTAAACAAATCAAAATTTGCTTTTACTCATAACAGATGTTATGCCAAATGACAAAACATTGGACATAATGTCCAAGTTGTACTGTCATTTGGTGTTTTGGTTTTCAAGACAATTATTCAAAGAGAATGCAGAATGTTGAAATCCGGTAGGTTAACAAGAAACTGTACTTTAGGCCATGGAGGTATTGTGTAATTGTTTGTGTACAATGAGTATGTGTATACACAACATATAATTTGTTTAGTTTTGGTTTCAGTGGTAATGTATGTAATAAAAAGCTAAGTTGTGTCAGATGTTATTTTTAACCTAAATAGAGCCATAACATCCATTGTTATTATTGTTATTGTGGTATTCTGGTGCAATCATAACAGATGACCTGTTTTGTGTCCAGGAATGGGTGTTCCTACTGTGACAGCGGCTCGGATTCTTAAAGGCCAGCTCAGTGGACAGAGTGGAGAGGAGACTATGCTGGAAATGGACAAGTTCCCCTTTTTATCTCTGGCTAAGGTCTGACCTGGTTATTTATTCATTGATTTCTGGGACAGTGCAGGGCCAATTTACCTGCAGCCAACATTTGCACTCACAAGCTCACATTCATTAAACAACATAGGCACTGGAAGAAGTTCCCCTTTATGTCTCTGTCTAGTTATATATTAATTTGGGCAGTGAATGCATCCAGAGACAGATATCTTTTCTATAGCATATACATAGAACTTGTGTTTGGTGTTGCCAGGTTAGCTGTCAACAGTAATAACTACAGCCCTGTGGTTTAGATGCATTGTGCATAAAAAATAGCCAGTGGGTCAGTATAGCTTTAGTCTACTCAAATTAAAAAGAAAGCCTGAACTAGCCTTCTGTTAGAATAAATAATTATAATTCATCTCTTTCATCTCAAATTCATCTCTTTCATATATATATATATATATATATATATATATATATATATATATATATATATATATATATATATATATATATATATATATATATCTCCATGGTGGTTGGTCTCTCTCTCACCCTTATCCAGCTCGGGTCCTCTACCAGAGGCCCGGGAGCTTGAGAATTCTGCGCAGTATCTTTGCTGTTCCTAGTACTGCACTTTTCTGGACTGAGATGTCCATTGTTTTTCCGGTATCTGCTGTAGCCACTCTTCCAGTTTGGGGGTTACAGCCCCGAGTACTCCGATCACCACGGGCATCACTGATGCCTTCACTTTCCAGGCTTTCTCCAGCTCCTCCTTGAGCCCCTGGTATTTTTCTAGTTTGTTGTTCCTTTTTCCTGATATTACCATCATTTGGTATTGCGATGTCCACCACCACTGCTCTGCTCTCTTTCTTATCAACCACCACTATGTCTGGTCTGGTTGGTTCGCCATCACCATCCTGTCAGTCTGTATCTGGAAGGCCCACTGGGTATATATATATATATATATATATATATATATATATATATATACATATATATATTTACTGTACATATAGCTGTAAATTTACTTTTCAGTAAAGACTCACATGACTTGTTTTGGCAGACGTACAACACCAATGCCCAGGTACCTGACAGCGCTGGGACTGCCACAGCGTACCTGTGTGGAGTCAAAGCCAATGAGGGAACTGTCGGAGTGAGTGCCGCTGCAGTCCGCTCCCAGTGCAATACAACAAAGGGCAATGAGGTCACATCTATTCTCAAATGGGCCAAGGATGCAGGTAGAACATCACCAAGCCATTTTATCTTTTATGTATTCCACAGAGGACCAATAAATTATCATTTGTCTTTGGTTTGTAAGGTGAATTTTTATGAATGTGTGAGAACCCAGTTATGCTAAAAATTTATGCTAAAGGGTACATAGTGTATGCTTGGCTGACTTGATTGCTCTGAGCAGTGACTTTGAAGTGCTCTTGAACACTCTTTCACCCCCTGCTCCAGTTAACAATCACACAACTAGAGATTGCATGGTACATTTTTTTTTCTCATGTACTTTCAGTCTACCAATTTAAAGAGTTCTGTTAGTGTTTGAAGAGGGCAAGGTCAGAGGTGACATTTGTGCACGTGAGTGTGGGTGGGTAGGTTCAGCGATCATGAATAAAAGGAAATCCAGTCATTCCTTAAGGAACATCACAGGCACAAGCTGGCATGCTTTTCTAGTTAAATAAAAAGTGTTTTGATGTGGCTTGGTGTTCTGTTACTTGGTATGTTATTCCTCAAAACGTTCAATAAATAAGATGAATAAACTAAATTACAGTAATGCTTCGATTTTATACTCGCGCAGGAGCACTCAAAATGTTCAATAAATAAGATGGATAAACTAAATTACTGTAATGCTATGATTTTATACTCACACAGGAGCACTGACGTAAGACTATATATTTCAATTTATTTGTGTAAGGGACATCTAGCATCTTTAGCATCTAGCTTGTCAGAATAAACAAGGTGTTTGATTTTTGTGGCAACTATCCTTTTGCATAGTAAACCACAGTGAATAACACTCAATGACACATATGCTCCATGAATTGTCCTGTTGGTTTTCAGTCCCACGTGGATAAAAATAGGACTGGAACATGGGGGCTGTCAGTTCCCACAGTCAGAAGTTATTTAGATCACATCCTATGTGCTTTGGGAATATATCAATTATGTAATAAGGACATATGACACACAGACTGTGCTAATGTACATGTTAAAATGCCAATAAATATTGACTTTTGTTCTGGCTTCAATAAAATGACTGTGTTAATTTCAGGAAAGTCAGTGGGAATCGTGACGACCACTCGTGTCAACCATGCCACCCCCAGTGCTGCGTATGCACACTCTGTGGATAGAGACTGGTACTCGGACAATGAAATGCCCGCTGAAGCACTGCAGGCCGGTTGCAAGGATATTGCCATACAACTGTTTGAAAACATTCCCAATATTGATGTAAGTGTAATAAGCTGTCATTCCCAAGGAACAATGTGACAGGTGACATGGATTATCTCTTGATCATGACAGCTGTTAGTATCTAGCAGGTTTGACACAATAATTTGTTTTTCTAGGAAAATTAAATGTCTTAAGGATTTGAGATTGACATTGTAAATGATCATAGCAATCTAGTAACTAGTAACTACAATTTTGTAGGTATCTAATAAAAGTGGTTGAAGGAAAAAAAAAAAGTGAGAAACTAACCTGCAGTGATGCATGGGTGAAAGCAACAGACTTTCTTGTGTAGAAAGTAGTGTTAGCTAATAAATAGGCTTTATAACTTAGCACACTGGGATGCAAAATATGAGTCTTGTTTGATCAGTGTATTTCTTAAACATTGCCGGGTGCCTATGTGACAATTTCCTCCACTATAGGTGGTCATGGGAGGAGGAAGAAAATACATGTTCCCCAAAAACCAGTCCGATGTTGAATATCCCAATGTTGCAAAGCACAGTGGCACACGGAAAGATGGCAGAAACCTTGTGCAAGAGTGGATTGACAAAATGCAGAACAAGGTTTCATCCCAGACTCTTTTTAAGCCGTAAATGGATTTACATTTTTTGCAGTTCAAAGAGTACAACATTCAACCATGCTGCTTTTTTTCTCTCACTTTTCAGAAAGGTCATTATGTATGGAACAAGAATCAACTCTTATCACTAAACCCTAACAATGTGGAATACCTACTGGGTGGGTATACAGTGTAGCTTCATGTTAGAAGTATCCTTGAAGTGTAAATGAGGAACAGTGTGTTTTTGTATTAGCTTCAGGCTTTTTTCCAGCTTCATATAATATAATGGATTGTGGTGTCTCCTATGTCAGGTCTGTTTGAACCTGGGGATTTGACATATGACTTGGAGAGGAACACAGAGACTGATCCCTCACTCACAGAAATGGTGGAAGTAGCAATCAAAATCCTGAAGAAAAACCCAAATGGGTTTTACCTGCTTGTGGAAGGTGTGTAATAGTGCCACTTTAGTAAGAGATCATTTGGAATACTGCTTTACTCTTTCATTTAGTTTTATTAAAAGGCATTGTACCTTATTTTTACTCTCTTAGAAACATCTTAAAAACAGAACTAATTCCTTGTAAACATTTGCAGCAGTCTAAAGTCCTAATGTTGCATCTTAATTATTCAGTTTATATGCGTATTAAATTTTTGCTGTCACAGTAAAGCTAACAACAACTACCTGCTAACAGCACTTCCTGGTTCTTGGATGATAAAACATTTTCTAATTAATTAGACAACAAACATAAGAGGACTTTTAAAAAAAATATATTATTTATTTGTTTATTTAGCATTTTTGCAACTACTGTATGCAAAGTAATTACACCTACTTTCTGTTTTTTGTGTGTGTTATTTCCAAGATAAATGTAAAGAGTTTTGATCAGAAAGGTTTGTGATAAAACATGTATAAAATCAATTTAACATTTAATTCCAATCAGGAGGGCGTATTGACCACGGACATCATGAGGGAAAGGCCAAACAAGCATTACATGAGGCAGTGGAAATGGACCGAGCAATCGGCAGAGCTGATCTTCTGACCAGCATCCACGATACTCTGACTGTCGTCACCGCAGACCACTCTCATGTCTTCAACTTTGGAGGCTACACCATGAGAGGAAACACAATCTTTGGTGTGTAATTACTCTGGTGTACGAGTGGAGCTTGTGTGGCTGGTTGATAAGAAACCCAGCTAATCTATCTTCATCCCAGGTCTGGCTCCCATGGTCAGTGATATCGATCAGAAGCCCTTCACCTCCATCTTGTATGGGAATGGACCGGGTTATAAAATCGTGAATGGGGGAAGAGAAAATGTCTCCACTATTGACTACCGTAAGTCATTCACACAAGATGAGAATATATTTCTGTACTGTCCACATTGAGTGATTTTTGGGAGTTAAAAACATATCTTGCATAATATAAATAAATCAATAATTACTGAAACCATATTACTTACCATATTATGCCTTTCAGAGGAGAATAACTACCAAGCTCAGGCAGCTGTCCCTTTGAGTATGGAAACCCATGGAGGAGAGGATGTAGCAGTGTTCGCTAAAGGTCCTCTGGCTCATCTGCTCCACGGAGTGCATGAGCAGAACTACATCCCCCATGTCATGGCATATGCCGCCTGCATCGGCCAAAACAGGGAACACTGTTTGAATAGAAATAGAGGCAGACATTTGCACTCCACCTTTGCCAGTGTTGTATCCATACTCACAATAACTCGACTGATTTGCTGACCCTCGTTCTTAAAATGTATTTTTAATCCCACTTTTAACAAGGCATAGTTTTTAAAAAATCATATTGTTTAATATGTTACACATTAAGATTATGTGCTATCTATTGTAGTTACTGCACTTTGAAAACAACAATACATATATAACATATATAGAAATACGAAATATTCTCTCTATTGATTTGTCTTCTTGGATTATAATGCAGATAGTGTATAGTGGCATCAGATTTGATTGTTTTGTTAACAGAATCTACCTCATTTGATCTTTAAAAAAAAGTATGTATATATATATATATATATATATATATATATATATATATATATATATATATATATATATATATAAAATCATGATAAACTTTTTTAATGCCAAAAACTAGAGGCAAATAAGTGTTTTGGTAAGACAATTCAATTTTAGCCATCCACATTGTGGCACTGTGTCCGCAATGGTCAGATAGAGCTTGTTAAAGAACTGAGTCAAGGATGAGTTTAAACTATGTCATTGTAAAATATTTTTGTTCTGTCACTGTATAAAAACCTGTGGAACTCTTGACATTAAATGGAGAAAATGGGTGATAAAATGGGTGTTGTTTGTTGTGAAAAAGATAATGAAAAAAATATCATACACTACCATATAAATGGAACAATAGTATATGTGTATCAGTGTATTGATTATCTTGTTTTTGTTTTTGAATGATGAGGTTCAATTATATATATGTTTTTTTTATCACATACAAAGAGATGCAGCAGCAGGAGTGTCCTTGGTGCAGCTGTGGTACATATTTACTCTAACACATGTCATTACAAACATTCAATCAGCATCCACATCCTGAACACAGTTATCCATGTTGTGATGTCTGTGCTTTGTTTGAAAGCTTTTGGAATGTGAGCAGATGGAAGCCATTCCTTGGCATCAAGCAGTTCTTGCAAAAACATGGGAGGACTCCTGTTGGATGAAGCATGAAAGCTGGTGTTGGAGTTCTATAAAGCACTATGATGAAAAGAAGTCTTCATACCTTTGTAATCTACACATCTACCAAGAGCCCCTGGGCAGTTTAGTTTCTCAACGCAGAGCTGATATGGATTGATAAGGATTTCTCGCTTTCCTTGTAATATTTCTTATTTCATTTTGTACTTGAGATAGTGATGGTTATCTAACTATAATCTGCCAACATGCATTTTGGTGCTGTACATGATTCATTGCTTGTACCATTTTCACAGAAATTAAATTCCTCACTTCTCTTTTTATGATGAAAATGTGATGAAACAGTGTAATGGCCCTGTTTGATATCTTACAAAATGATCGTGTAGCCTAATCTTTTTCCATCTGGCAAGACAGGGCAAGCTTTTATAAAGAGGAACTACAGCTACTCTTTCTGTCATCATTCATACTGGAACTGAAAGTGTGGTGTATTGAAACGCCCAGGGTGGCTTTTCCAGACGGTCAATTTGCTCAGGTAAGTCATGTCTCCTGTACGTGAGCTCATGCTGTTAGCCCTGAATGACAGGGCAGATAACAGCAATAACACTCATTTTCTATGTCTTCCATCTATATTTGTAACTATTACAACAGTCTATCTGTAGGAACATTATGAAACACAGATTGCCATTTCTGTAGATAGCAATTATTGTGATAGTTTTAACACTTTTTTAAAAATCACTCACTATGAGAAGCACAGGATTCCAACAGCAGTTTCTGGACAGGTCCACAGAAGTGTCATCCATCCCTAACCCATCTTCTTGAACATTTTTATGGCAGATTGGTATTAATGCACGGTTATAGATTTTTATATGAGATATTGCCTAAGACTGAGTTAACGACAGGTCGACCACAAATAAAACTGACTGGCTTTGGAATAAATTACACTACACTGCTTTAAGTTTTAGGCCATCAATTTTCTAGAACTTTTATAATGGCACAGTGATGGACTGCTCTTCCCCAAGCGCTTCTTTTTTGATATGCCCCAAAGCATTACTCACCAATGGTCCAGAGGGCATGCACAATAAACGCTAGAGGCAAATCGGATCCATCAACAGGTAGGCCTATCACATTATATGTGGGCTATATGCCAATAAAATTAAAATTTTCTAGAGCCAAAACCACAATTAAATTTTTCTTAATCACAATTCTGGCAGATTTTTCCCCTCTGTCTGTTTGAGAATCAGTCATCAGAATAACATACTGTCACATTGATCAGAACATAACTTGAGTTTTAAAACTGTATTTCCCTTGTGGCACTTTCACAATAATTGCTATATTGACTCACCATGACTCACCCACAAGATTCCTGTAAATGATCAAGTATGTAACTTATGACACATTATAGATATTAACTAACTACTCAAGAGTTTCATTGTGTAATGTGTTATTAATGAACAAAAAAGTAATCAAGCAATGAACATACCAACAGGATTTAGACAAGAGAGTCAACCAACGTTCTAACACCTGGGATGCATAGGAGAAAAGCACAAAAAAGTATCAGCCAACAAGACATGTCACTCTTACATTACATGGCATTGACAGGCAGGTGAAGAAGAGTGTTGGAAGTGCTTAAAACATGGACTCCAAAACTATACAACTAATGAAACTCAGAGAACAGTTTGCAGATCCTGGGACATCCTATGCTTCTCAAATGATAAAACCTGAAAACATGCACTTAAAATCAGTATCTCAAGATGAAGGATGATGGATATGGATCATGAATGCCCCCAACGCTCTGATAGTGACACCAAATCCCTGTGACAAGACTGACATGTCATATCATTTTAGTGAGCAATCTTCATCTCAACTTTTCTATTCACTGTCACTCGGTCTATTGCGCTTGATTTGGCCACTTGTACTTTGAGCGACAACATTTTATATCAGTCACTCAATCTGATGGTGTACCCTAGATTTAATCTGAGATGTGATTCGGCACGAAGAGAAAAAGTGAATATTTGAAAAAACGTGTATTGGGATTGAGGGATTCAGACAGATCAAACTGAGAAAGCAGGCCAGGCTGACAGCTACTGGGCCGCTGAAGAAAAGGAGCGCTGGAGCTAATGCTAATTCTCTCCTTTTCAAAGCACAGACCCTGCTCTGGGTGAGTAGACTCCAGGGGTGAAAGAAGCAGCCCACTCCAAATCTGTACTAGAAGGGTATTCAGTATTCACATCCAAATTACCCCAGTAAAAAAAGAAACAACAAAACCACTTCTGCAACTTCTTTAACAATATTGCTTCTGTACGGATGTGGCTATACAAGGTGTTCAAGTAGCCTGAGAGTTACAAAGGGACGCAGGAGACTCTGGATGACAAATGCAGGAGAAGTTACCAACAGCACAGTGACCTGGAGACATAAAGAGTCAACAGCACATATTTTTCATTAATACCAGCCCCATGATTCAACTGTAGGAATTGTTCTTGTTCAAGTCAGAGAATCAAAATACCTCGAGGCAAACTTCAGAGTTGTGCAGTCTTGTTTAATTAATTCAGTTATCCATGGAAAACAGGTTAATCATCCATAGAATACAGCCAACACAAACTTCTGACAGATAATATTTCGAATGTTGTTTTGAAGATATTCAAAAGAAGACAGAGAGAGACATAAGAATATAAATTATTTTATATTTCACATTTGTCTAATGCTTAAAGCTCAACTAATCAATTTAAAATCATATTTAACACATTTCTGTTAATAATATTATATGAACAGGGCCCGGCCAGGCTCTACCCGAAAAGGACAACATGGCACCTTACTTCTTTAGTCGGGGGCCTCAACAACCTAGTCGGTAGAACCTAGCTGTAGGAACATGGAATGCCACCGTACGGGAGGGGAAGGAGCCTGAGCTTGTGCAGGAGGTTGACAGGTACCGTCTAGAATATAGTTGGGCTCACCTTGGGCTCTGGTACCCAACCTCGAGAGGGGTTGGACCCTCCATTTTTCTGGCATTTTCCATGGGGAGTGGTGGTGGGCTGGTGTGGGCTTGCTTATGGCCCCACAGCTCAGCCGCCATGTGTTGGAGTTCGCCCCAGTGAATGAGAGGGTCATGTCATTGGAGGGTCATTGGAGACAGGTCTCTCACTGTGGTGTTGGCCTACGGGCTGAGCAGCAGAGCAGAGTACCTGGCCTTCTTAGCCCTCTTCTGGGAGGAGTACTAGACAGTGCACCCCCTGGGAACTCTGTTGTTCTACTGGGGGACTTCCATGCCCACGTGGGTAATGCCAGTGACACCTGGAGAGGCGTGACCGGGAGGAACGGCCTCCGTGATCTGAGCCCAAGTGATGTTCTATTATTGGACCATAATGTTTGTCCATAATGAACACCATGACAGAGCACAAGGGTGTCCATTAGTGCACATGGCACCAGGACACCGTAAGCTGGACGTTAATGACTGACTTCACTGCTGTGTCATCTGACCTTCGGCCATGTGTCTTGGACACTCAGATGAAGAGAGGGGCAGAGCTGTCAAACAGTCACCACCTGGTTGTGAGTTGGATCTGCTGGCTGAGGCCAAAAACACCTGGCAGACCCAAGCACATCGTGAGGGTCTGTTGGGAAAATCTGGTAGAGCCCTCTGTCAGCAGGACCTTCAACTCACACCTCCGGGAGAGCTTTTTCAAGATTCTGGGGGAAACTGGAGACACGGAGACCGTGTGGACCATGTTCTCCACCTCCATTGCTTGTAGCTGTGGCTGCAAGGTCTCTGGTGCCTGTCACAGCGGCAATGTCCAAACCCGGTGGTGGACACCAGAAGTAAGGGATGTCGTCAGGCTGAAGAAGGAGTCCTATTAAGCCTTGTTGGCTTGTGGAACTCCAGAGGCAGCTGACAGATACCGACATTCCAAGAATGCCACAGCTCGTGGAGTCACAGAGGCAAAAACTCGGGGCTAAGAGGAGTTCAGAGAAGCCACGGAGGAGGAATATTGGTTGGCCTCAAAGAAATTCTCAAAGAAGAAGGGGGAAGCAGTGCTTCATCAACACTGTTTACAGTGTGGGAGGAGAGCTGTTGGATGGTAGAAGGAATGTTTTGATCTCCTCATTCCCATCGTCATGTTTTCCAAGAAAGAAGCCTCAGTGGTAAGGTCTATTTCAGGGTACTGGTGAGGAGAATCTGACTGATAGTTGAACTTTGTATTCACGAGGAGCAGTGTGGTTTTTGTCCCGGTTGCAGAACACTGCACCAGTTCTACACTCTCCATCAGGTTCTTGAGGATTCATGGGAGTTTGCCCAACCAGTCCACATGTGCTTTGTGGATCTGGAGAAGGCATTCGCCCATGTCCCTCACGGTATCCTGTGGCAGGGTGCTCCGGGAATATGGGTTCTGGGACCATTTGCTAAGGGCTGTCTGGTCCCTGTATGACTGGAGCAGCATCTGTGTACGCATTGCTGGTGTTCTATCGGAATGGGCTGCAAGCAGCCTAAATCGCTACCTTACGTTTTTCCATTTACAGCTGTATAGCTCCAATAAAGCTAACCTCCACAGTTTTACAACATATTTCTTTGGATTAGAGACAGTGGGTTTTATGCTGTTTGCACATGGTGATCACACTTTATAGCTTACTTATGTAAAATGTCAACTCAGAATATGCATAGTTAATTTTGACAGTCATCTAATGGTACCACATATCAACATTATTTACTAATTTTTATGAATATGGATAGAGGTAGCAAATCTTGACTATATCTTCTCCCAAATAATGCATCCACTTGAGGTAGCCTACCTCATCTTTGTGATAATGGGGACACCGAAGATGGGACAATTCAATGCAATTCAATTTTATTTATACAGCACCAATAACCTTGGACTTGTCGCTTAGTCATGATGGATGAGGAAAGAAAAAGGCAAAACAGAAGAAACATTTTAAGAAACATTATTTTTAAAAATATGTGCATACAAGCCAGGGACGGAAATTTATCCCATTTGTACCGTGACATTTAAACTGCAACAGCACTTGGGGGCGTGCACCTGTGCAATAACTCTAGGTAGCTCAAATCGACTGGTAGCTAAAATCAACAGGACACGACAGTAAGTCAGACCAGTTCCCAGTGCATGTTGGACTCCACCAGGGTTGCCCTTTGTCACCGGTTCTTTTCATTGTTTATGTGGACAGGATTTATAGGAGCAGTCAGGTGTTCAAGGGTGTTTAGTTTGGGAACCACAGGTTCTCTGCTGTTTACTGATGATGGTTTCACCAGGACCTACAACATGCACTGGGGCAGTTTGTAGCTGAGTGTGAAGCAGCTGAGATGAAAATCAGCTTCTCCAAATCCAAGGCCATGGTTCTTGACCAGAAAAAGGTGGCTTGCCTTCTCCAGGTGGGTGGAGAGTCTCTGCCTGAAGTGGAGAAATTCTCAGTTCACAAGAGAGGGAAGGATAGAGCATGAGATTGACTCAGCATCTGCAATGATGCGGTCGCGGTATGGACTGTTGTTGTGAAGAAAAAGCTGAGTCAAAAGGCAAAGCCCTCAGTTTACTGGTCAATCTACATTCCTACCCTCACTCATGGTCATGAGCTTTGGGTAATGACCGAACGGACATGATTGCGGCAGTCGAAGCGGTACAAGTGGTTGAAATTACTTTCCTCGCCAAGTGGCTGGGCATTCTCTTAGCGATAGGGTGAGGAGTTCAGTCACATGGGAGGACTTCAGAGTAGAGCCACTGCTCCTTCATGTCAAGAAGAGCCAATTTAGATGGCTTGAGCATCTGCTCCAGATGCCTCCTGGATGCGTCCCACTGGGAAGACCCAGGAATCGCTGGAGGGAATGTCTCTGGGCTGGCCTGGGAATTCCTGGGGATGCCCCCAGAAGAGCTGGAGGAAGATTGCGTGGAAAGGTAAGTCTAGACCTCACTGTTCAGACTGCTGCCTCTGCATCCTGGTCCCGGATAAAGCAGAAGAAAATGGATGGATGAATATCATCTGAATATCATTATCGGGATAGGCCAAGATATGGAGCTCAACAGTGACTGCTTGCTCCAGTTTGGGACATACATTTTCCATTAATTTTTTTGAGTTTTAGCAAAATATTAAAGATTTCAAAGAAATTTCAGAGGCTAAGCAACTACGTAGTAATTAATATCCGTAACATGGTATATCCACAACACAACAGTCTATAAAGTTTCAGAAACAGATTTTAAATGAAATTACAGATTTTGTGGTCAATAGTTAGCACAAAGCTGATTATCCTCGAGCAAACTTTCACACTTTTAATATGATTTTTTTTGGAAAGTCTATGAGAAATGAATGAGAACTTTTGTTCTGGGGGTGGGCAGTTGCTGCTGAGTTGCTGACCCCTTAGCTCTTGGTCTTCTGTCTCTTAAGTTGAGGTAAAAATGGCCACACTTTTTCACACATTTTGGCCTGCATCTCAGCCAGACTCACCCTCTAAAACAGATGTAAAAAGACACAACGGGGTGGCCTCTGTGGTGTATATCCTGTTACATATTTTCATCTGTGTCCTTGATTTGCCTCACTCTGAAGTTGTCATTATGGTCTCTCAGCTCTCCTTAACCTTACCACAGCCAAAATCATGCGGTTCAGTTCATAAACAGAAATTTTTGCTAACTTGCTCACAAGTTAAACAGCTAATTAGAAGCATCTGTGTTCTCTCTTTGTTCTAGTGAAAAAGGAAATCCACCTTGTCATGGGAAAACTAAAAAGGATATGATCCGAATCTGAATGGTTGCAGCTGGTCCACAGAGTCTTTAGAGATGGAAAACAGTCTTCCTAGCACTGGTGAGATGACCTTAAAGAAAATATTTATTTAGTGGGATTCCTCATTTTGTTTTCCCCGTGTGTATGCCAAACTAATGTTCCCAACTGGAAGTCGTTGATAAGGAAACCATTTACTTCTGCCTGCTCTTATCTTGCTGTCACAGTCATACAAAGCATAAACAAAAAACAAACAAACAAAAAATTTTATAAAAAATTCAGTTTCTGCCAATGTCCAGGTCATTCGTCTGAGCAGTTTGATTTTTCATGAATATTGAACAGAATTATGCATCTTCTATCTTGTCTAGGATCTGTATTTATAAATGTTTTTGGCACAGTTTGCATTTGGGTCAATCTGTGCCATTTGCAGCAGCTCATTGATTTGCTAGTGGCTGACCAAACTATTAGTCATTTGTTTTGGTTGTTTGGAAAACTCCTGTGGTCTGTAGCTATTAAGTAATAAGTGATGTGACTAATAATTTATATTCATAATTTTGTATTTCAGTCTTCCCATTTACCGTGGTATTCTAAAAAAAAAATAATATTATGATTAGAAGGGAAAAGAAATATAAATCTCTTGAATTAAAGATATCAGTGAAAGATGTAAGTGCTGTCATTTTTGGCACTCGTTTCCATGAGTAAGTATGTAAGTGTTTCTAAGGAAATTTCAATTTTTCAAACTGTAAAAAGCTGTAAAATGATGGGGTGCCAATAAAATTGAAACGAGGAAGGACAATGTTTCAACAAACATACCAAACATACAATGTACATTGTAAAAAGTGTAACAATGCTGTACAGGATTTTCAGTAGAACTCTTAGCTGGCAGGGTGTCCTAAGGCTTTCCCTTTGCCAGCCAAATATTGTTTTCAGTATTTAATAATATCATTTATTGTGCTTAAAGGTAGACCTGTAAATATATGAAAGCTGGAACAATATATTTTGGAACTCAATATTTACTGTGAGTACAGTTACTTTAACTTACTTTAGTTACTTACATTAAAGTGGGGAAGTTTGGTTATTTTTTGTTGTAATACAATAACTTCTGAACTGTAAAAGGTTGAATAAGTGAAGGTTCATTTGTTGCAGCTCATGCCTCTTAATGATACTGCCTATTAAACATGTTTTACTGGGAATATCTTGCATTATTATTATTGTGCCACTGACTGTAGTACATCTCTGTAGCAATATATTGTGTTATATTGTGCTTCAAATGTGTTATGACAGGCCTACTTAGGTGGGTACACTTGTTTGGTTTTCCTTGTAACTACTGGCAGTGTTTTAAGGAAGTGGAACATGCTATAAAGGGTTATGCTGTGATTCAACACAGAAGTAAAACTTACACATTCTTCTGGTTACAAAAATTCTAACCGAGCTTATTGCCTTTTTTGAATGTTTAGTGTATTTGCCTTGTGTACTTCCTTCAACACCTGCAACGCAAGAAATATTTTTTGTGCGTCTTCCTCCTATAGATTCTTCTTAATCCTAACAGTCCTTCTATAGCTGCATATGCTCTTTACCTTGAGGTAGTGCAGAGTGGAGAGCTTTAAAATGAACGCAAAGTCTTTTGTAGTCTCATAGCTCCCACACACCCCCTCTGCCCTCTGCTTTAAAGCCCACTCTCACATCCCCCACCGACTATTGACCAGCACGCACCACTGCATACAAAACACAGCCACGCTGTAACTTAAAAACCCTGTGGGTGAAAAGGACACTGAAAAAACCTTTAATGAGATATCAAAGTTGAAAACTGTTCAGGGCAATTGATTAACACAGACAGTTAGATAGAAAGAGACTTGTTACCAGACTTCATCACATATCGCAGAAGGTCATTAAACAGGGCAGATGCAGCAGAAGGGATTGACATTGTTATTAGATATGACTCACAGATGTTGTATAGGCTTGTGCATCTGGTACAAACCTAAATCACCCTCGAACAGACATAGCAAAGGTTCAGGCTTAGCAGGGTTATCCGGTGTAGGTAGAATGCATTTGACCCTTGGCCCGGCTGCTGGAACCAATCCTTTATGATTTCTTGTCCATAAGATAACAGAGACAGATTTGTTTCAAAGCTGTGGCTATCCCTGGTGGTATAGTTGTACTTTCATAGATCAATAGATGTGTCCTACGTAAGGTTTGCTTATATAATTATATTCACTTGTTGGTTCAGTTGTTGCTGTTGTAAAATGCTACACAAATAAAGTTTGATTAACTGATAAAGTGGAAAGAGCCAGTGGTGAAATGTAGCAATGTAAAAGTAGTAAAGTATTGTAAAATTTTAGGTAAAGAAGAACATTTTAAAGTTCTTTACTTTTATTTCACTACTTTTTTTTTTTTTTAATCATTTTCTTTATCTGTACTTTCTACTCACTACATTTTTGACCAGGACTGAAAAAGTAAAAGTAATTTTTATTGTTTGAGAACTACTGAAAATGCTGAAGGGTTTATAGTTTAAATAAACGAAAACACACACATAAAAACAGCTAGGAAAAAAAAACATCAATTCAGTTGTTTCTGCTGTACAAAATTCAGCACAAATCTTTATCAAAATCAAAACATTTGAAGTTTCATTAGACCGTAAAATCTGTGTGAACTATTAAAATTTTTTTTTACATTTTTAAACACATACTTTAATACTTTTACTTAAGACGATTATTTCATGTGATACTTTTACTTTTTATTATTTTCTTAATTTTTTGCTCTAGTACTTGAACTAAGTAATACAATTTAGAATATACTTTATTCATGGAACAGCAAGAGCCACTAAACAAAACAAAAAAAACAACAACAAAATATTTACAAGTTCCAGTCGTCTACAATCAAGGTCGAAAAAACCAATCACCCAATCACCCAGTCCCCCAAGAACCTCTCAATCCCCCTCTTGAGTAATAGTTCACCTCAAACGCTGGATCACCGGTTTTGTGATTTATTTCAGTGCCGCTGGATATGGAGGGAGTTGGCAGTGTTCCCAAACGCCGAGCTATTCTCCTGTAATAATGACAAGAACGGACCTTTTGCTAAATACACTAAATCTACAATTAACCCGAATGGTGAACCCAAATCTCCATGTCCTCAGGCTGGCACAGTGGACAATGCTCCTGTTAACAAACTTTGCCTCTGTACATGACAATTAAAAGACAGTCCACAAGTTGATGGAAGCTTGCCTATTTACTCATTCTGGATGGCAGCATATGAATAGGTGCTTGAAATTCTGCTGAAACAGAGAGGTCTTTCATGCGCGCTAATGAGAGACTATGGGGATTATCTCATCCTCAAACAAACTCCTGTGGTTAATAGTGGGTAAAATGAACCAGTCAACTACAGAAAATTCAATATCACCAAGAGCCTGCAGACTTCCCTGTTTGCATTCTTTCTAAGTACAACGACTTCATGCCACTGTAAAAATATGATTTGCTTGTGACTTGATTAACTCCTCAGATAATGGTCTATCTGGAACTGTGGGTAAATAAGGTCAGGCAAAATAGTGGTGACTTGGATAACACTCTCACCTCCCAGTAAGAAGGATTTGGTCTCGAACCCTGAACTATGTGAGACTCTTGTGTGTGTTTGCATTACCTCTCCATGTGTCTCCCCAGCAGATCATTCACGTTTTCATAAATTCAAAACATGTAAAATGAGCTTATCTTCAATCTACTTAGAAAATCATGGGTTTCCTGTTATCGGTGACATTTTGTGGACTTTTCACAATTCAAAAGACATATTTTGCTTTAAATGGTTAATTTCTGTGGTCCTCATTGTCAGCATTCTGAAACCCAGGGATAGATAAAACCTCCAAACACTACCTGTAGCCTCTACTCGTTATTGATGCAGTGCCATTGAAAGGCAGAGAAACTTCCAACAGGCAAAAGAGTACTAATGTGAACCTACCATAGGGATAAAAAAAACTAAACATTAATGGATAAAACAGCACCTGAGGAAATATGGTCACTGTTTAATCCTCTGAAAGCTTCACAATGGATTGTTCATTAATTTGGTTAAAAAAAGCATTCAAGTCAACAAAGGCACTGGTTAGTCATCAGCCAGGCCTTAGCAAATGTAATCTGTTCAACAGTTGTTTATGGAACGCTCTGGAAGACTCTCCCTCTCCATGTCTGAACAGAGCCCACAGTGAAGTGTTTCAAGTCTTGTCTTAAAACACACTTTTATTCTCTGACTTTTAACACTGTGTGAGTTGTGGGGTCCTCTGTGTCTTTTATTTATTTTGAATGTATTCTATTGGTTTATTTATTGCTATTCTATGGTCTTGCTCTTTTATTTTACTGGTTTTATTAATTTAAGGCTAGTATGATTAAATCGTTTAGAGCGTTTATTTTATCATTATATTATTATTATTGTTGTAAATTGGATTGGATCTTGTGTCTTACAGAATGTGCCACATAATTCAATCATTTCACCTTATCCGTATCTTTATTGTTAATTTTGTAGGCAGAGTGATAAGTTGTCATCTGAAACCCAGTAATAGCAAAAACAATACCTTCAAGCTAACTTTTACTCAGCACTGATGTAGTGTGTTGTTGCTGAGGATCCCACACAATATAAACTTTCTTAAGTAATCTCAGATGAGCTCCCAGATCCACTGAATCAGACAAAAGTAACCACAATAACCACAGTACAAATAATCAATGTGTCCTTTGGTTAAATTATAACATTGCATGCATTTCTGAATTCTTTCCTTCACAGAACCATTAAAAATCCCACAAAGGCATACTCAGAAGATTTAGTGCAAAACAATCTTTGATTCTACAGCCATTTTACCCCTCTGGAATGGACAAAGCACACTGTAATCTGTCACTTGACCAGCAATGTATATATAACATATAGTAGGAACTTCCCAGCACAACTCAGAGTACTGGTACTGGTTTATGATCTTCTGTGTTTTTTAATCTGTTGCAACCAACAAGTTTCATTGCAAACTGGCCTTGAGATAGAAGGCAGGAATGAAAGCTATTTTAAATGTTTTGGTATGAATTTATTAATACAGACTTGTCCTTGGCCTTTTGGCCTATCAACCAGACCCACCCAGTCTGTTATTCAGCAGATAAGCAAATTCAGTCAAGAGAAACAATGGTAGACAATACTATAAAACCATCTCACACCAAGTTTTCTTTATTACTACAAAAACAAAACATTGTCAGCAATCTGCTTTGAAATATTTCCATATTCTAGAAAGAGTTAAGCCCTGAATGCGATACAGCAGAAGTAAAAAAAAAAAAGACCATCATAAACTACAGCCTATTTGCAATGTGTGAGCAATACCCAAGATCTTTATGTGATGGGTATCATTTACTTAACAATAAAAAAGAGCAGGTCAGACTGTACTCTACAGCCAGTACACTGAGGACAGATTTACATGTACAGCACATGCCAGTGAACAATGCCTGCCTCTGAGGAGTGGGCCTATACTGTTGATAAATGGGGTTCACCAGAGTTCACATCATTCAGACATGTGTGTTGCTAAATACATAATAACATAGCTAGTCCTGTAATCTAAATAAACGGAGCCTATGCATGTGTGCATGCATATAGCATTGATTTACAGCAACATACCTCTTTTGCTGCTTGGGCAGAGAAATGGTTAGTGGACAGTTCCCTCTAGTGGAGAGAAGTGAAAAGACAACTAAAAATATAGCTAGAGGTCACATTTGCAGTTCCTGCTGGATATATCGAATACTTTGGCAGCATATGAGAGTGGTACAGTAATTCATGGTTACGCGTCATAAAACAGATAAAAGAAGTAAAAAATTGGGCTCGTCCGGGATTTGAACCCGGGACCTCTCGCACCCTAAGCGAGAATCATACCCCTAGACCAACGAGCCACGTGAGCTTAAAACCCGTCAATATTACAATACTGAGAAGGGTCTACGGTGGATCTACAGGTATATATTATAGGCGAATTGTGAACTTGATTACCTTCTGATTAATTAAAAAGCTATTCTTTTATTGTCTTACCTGCTTCCAAATAACATCGCTTGTTTTAGTTACCTCGAAACTACCAAAAATAAGGGCGGGAATGATAAACGATACAACTTATTAAATCGTATTTAATAAATACTACTGCCAGCAGATGTCCCCATCTGAACAAAGTTATTGAAGCTCTTGCCTTTTCCCCACGTCCAAGCAATCATCCGAAATCCACAGACACGTACGTGTGTTTACTCTCACTTTATATTTTCCCTCCTTTTAGAAGACTATTTCGGTAAATTCAATAGGCGTTTAATTTTAGTTTGGTTTGCGTTAGGTTTAGTCAAAAAAATATTTAGGCTCATCTTTAATGCACGCGTATTTATTATCAAAACATAATAAATTACAGTTAGTACAAAAGCAAGCAGAACAATGGTAACAGTGTTTAGTCAGTGCACACTTCATTCAAGACGAATGGAGGGACTGTAGTAGGTCTACAATCAGCAGCCTTAAAAGTACATTGTCTTGTGTTGCCAGGTGATGATTCCATGAATGTTTTTGTAGATGGTGCGCACCGAAGAAGGGAAGCTGCCGTTGGGAATGATGTTCTGTGCATCAGTTGAGGCAGCCAAAGCAGGAGGGATGTACACAGATCTCACAAGGATCCACAGGTGAGATAAGCATGACTGAGAAATGAAAGAAAACACTGTTAACATAAAAGGTCTATATACAAGCTGGAGTCCTATATCAGCACAAATGGGTGCAGCCTGTTCTGTCTAATGAGTTTAAAGGTCCCTTAGGATTGCATATGTTTAATGTTTATAGGTCTTATCATTTTAGGCCACATTAGGGTGCGACATTTGTGGTTCATCTTAAATAAGCTATCAAATACTAGTAGCCACTAGGACGAGCAGTAATTATAGACATTTGAACTTTGTGTACAATTAGAAAAATGTATTTATTTTGGTAGAAAAATGTATTTATTTTGGTACTTTTTCCAGTTATGTAAACAAAATTTTATAACTGATCTATGTTACTTCCGTTATCAATTAAAGATGATATACAAGCCTGGAACCTTGGATTAACTCAGACTAAATATATACCGCAATGTTCTTCTCCCAGATGTCAAGATGTTTTGAAGAGTTAATCCTTATCCTATCTTCCTCTATCTTCTTTGTCACACCACGTGTACAATATTCATGAATCATGCGGTAGCCCTTGTAAGTCTATTTAGAGAAAAGTGGAACCTTTCTATTTATATGTAAAGTATGTCATCAAGAGGTTTGGTGTCTCTACAGTGTTTTATATATACTTTGCTATTTTGGGCTGGGCAATATAGTGATAGAAAAGTAATCATGATCTTATTCCTGTGAAAATATATTTTTTCAGTGAAATTGACAAATTATGATTCACAAATATTTTCAAAAATTCACCCTTATGCTCAAGCAAAGACTTTCTTCCCCCACCCATAGTGTTGATTTTCTAGGAACCAGATTACAGTTTCACAATTTCATTATCACCCCAACCCTAATGTATGTTGTATGTTTCTTACCTAGATTGGAAAGTGTCGTGGCTGCTCCCCTCCCCTGGCAAACTGTCTTGAAAACCTGTGGCAGCAGAGGGTCCTTGCACACTGATACAATGCTGGTTTCTGCGACATGTGGGTTGACCTCAAAATCTTCCATGGCCATCAGACTTTTCAGAGCCTTCACGGCCTCCAGTGGGAAGCTCCTGTCTCCTACCTGCAAGGGCCAAGGTGAAATTATGTGAAATTCTTAAATTTGTCTAGACCAATGGTTTTCAAATGGTGGTACGGGTACTGTTGGGGGTTGGAGTTTTATTTTTCCTTTAGTCACATCTGTTTGGAACTTAAATTTAAAATGTGTAGATAGATGAACATTGTGCTGTAAGAATTCATAGTGCAAACATAAACTATTCAGGTCAAGTAGTTCCAGGCAAAATCCCTATAGAATCTTCTCAACAAATCAACAGAAACTATTAAAAAAAGCAATTCTTACCTGTACATACACTCCAAAGGTGCAGCTGCAGAGGCATAGTCCCAAAACAAACAGTAAGACTTTCATTTTTACTTGCTGATTTGAGTTCAAGTTCTTGCTGAGTTCTTATGTGGTTGACTTCTTCTGTATCTCTGCTTTGTTGCATGGCCCCTTTATAGGTCCTGGGACAGCCTTGACAGTGATTTATGGTTGAGTGGCAAATAGGATGAGGTGGAAAGATAAGATAAAACGTAGTGTATATTCATTTTGTTATTTACAACCTACTATTTAGTTTCACAGTCCTCACAATACCTCACTATTGACAATAGAGTTTTTGAGTAACACAAATAGTGCCTCGATGTCCTAGTCCTTCATAAATTACAGTGATGACTTCTCTTTCATATGTGAACGTCATGGAAAGACAGATAATGAAGAGTTCATACGTGCAAAGTAGGGGACTATAGATAATTTATTTAAACAGCTATGATGCACAGGGAGTTTTGAACGCATTAACAACTTTGGTTATCTGTCCTCACACTTTAAAATGTCATTCATTGGTGATATGTGGTCTTGATACTGCGCATCATACATGTAAAAAAATTATCACTTTGCTAACATTTGCCATGTAGAGCACAGTCAGTGACGTTAGCATACACTTAATTCCCCTTTCCATGAATAAAGTCAAATACATAATCTGACCTTTGACCCCACAAGGTTGCAGTCTAGAATACAGAAATCAAGCTTTTAAAATTTACACTCCAGCCTGCTCAGATCTTTCTAAGAAACAAAATCCCTTGGAGCACATCAAGAGGAAGATGTTTTTTAACCAGATGTGCTCACATAACTATACCGTAGGACTAATGATGCCTTTAATGACTACCCCTTGCTCACTTGTTGTTTAGCCTCTTTTCCAATGTATGCCCCTCTTAAAGTATATCATCCAGAATCCAGATAATCAACTTTTAATGATTAACACCTTACCTATTCAATCCTATGCTGATTGCTCTACATTACAGTCACTTTTTAGAATGAACAGTGAATCAATGTAATTCCACTTGGCCTGCCACACTTGTTCTCCGCGAAGCTGTCAATTATCGATGAGCTAAGAATAGATGACAATATTTGGATTCACTCTGTTGTAATGATTGTGTCAGGTGGAACTATGCACTTTCAAACAGTATGCCCAGTGGGCCATAAACCTAAAGAACAACAGTTTCATTTCTTAAAAATTGAGAATAGTGTGTTCACTGGTGTGCCTAATTGGTGTTACTCATGCTTCAGTGTGGTCCATCTCTTATTCAGCAGATCAGACCACCTGTCTTTGAGCACTCCAACGGACACAATCCAATTTGCTTCATATTAATCACATCATTATTTTAGGAACACACAATGTACAAGCCAGTACTAGAACTACCTTTAAAACTGAACTAAACTCCCCCGTGACCAGGCCATGTTATACTAGATACTATTTGTTGTATGCATGTAAAAAATAATTGACAGAATGCTTATACTAATCATTAAATTGCAGTGTTGTATCAGAATTGTACTGGATTTCAAGAGCTAAAAAAACTGAAAATCTGTATTTATAGAATAGATTACAATACATTTGCCCAACATTGAAACAAATCTGGACAACAAAAAAGGCCGTCAAGATGGAGAAGTTTTGAGGTGAGTATAAACGTAACTTCCAGATGGGTACTGTTCAGTTTTTCACATTGGGAAATTAAGAATTAACCTCTAAAGATGTCTGTCTAATCCCTGAGTCATCGAGATAATAACTTCCAGTAGCCAAAAGATATTCCTCTGTTTCAGAATGATTAAAAATCTGAACGGTTGCCACAGTGATTAACAATTTAAAACAATATTATATCTTTTGAATAGGCAAAAGTCTTCAAAATTTTGCATAACAGTTAGCTGAAGCCCATAGTCACAAATTGTCAAGCCTGAAGTATTTGGGCATATGTACCATGAGATCTTACATGTGGCCTGATTTAACTATATTGCCTACTATACTATCAGCTAGAATTTTCAATATAAAATAAAACTATTGCAATAGTACAATATCATCCCATTTCGCTTTTGTGCTGTCAAAACATATTTCATTCTACCTTGAACTGTTAAACATGCCACAGCTGTTCCTATTGCTACAGCTATGGGTGCCGCAGTGAGTCCCAAAGCAGATAGAAATGCAAGCTTAGATGAATAATGAGATCCCCTCAGCCCAAAACACTCTCCAAGTAGATTTCTGAGAAACCGAGACACGCTCCAAAATGGTGTTGATTTATTTCCACCTGCTCCTATTTGGTCAGGGTCACTGGCTCTTGCTTTCTGCTGTTTCTCTGTTGGTAATTTTCTGGCAATCTCCACAGTGTTCTATCAATAAAGAATGTGAGACCAAAACAAACATCGCAGGAGATCATTCACAAAAGCCACAGTTTGATGGTACTTGTGTCAAAGCAAAAGTGAAAGATGTATGTAACCTTCTTAATATTAGTACTGGAGTCAATTTGATTTGTTTATTTTTATTTTATCTTTATTTAACCAAGAGGTCCTATTGAGATTCATAATCTCTTTTTCAAGAAACACCTGACCAAGGTAGCAGCCAACACAGTCAATACAAAACAGTCAAATTAAAGTATCACATTAGAAAATGCATCTCTCGAGAAAACCATACACACGCCTCGATCACCACACTCGTTACAATTTTCTTGAACTTATCAAGTGACACCCGAGATTCGGATTTAAGGTCTTTCTGTAAATTATTCCAAGACCATGTTACTGCGTAGGAAAAGGCAGAATGTACTTCTGCTATAACTGATGTTACTGGTTCTGTATACCACTTGTAGAAGTAACATGGACCAAATAGAGATTGTTGCATTCGATATATATTTACAGTGTCAGTTACATGTTGGCGACTTGCTGTTGTGTTTTTGTGTGTTAGAATTCAGATTGATACTTTTCCAATTACTTTCTATTCCTTATCACTAGTGTTCAATCATTAATAATATCTGGTGAGTACATAGTTGCACAATAGTGAATGGCCATTAGCTCCAGCATCTTAATCTATTTATAGACAACATCCAGAACTTATCACTTGGCCTAGTACATGTGCAATAATATTTGATGACAACATGTCCAACAGGGCCCACATGTGCTCTACACTGTATTTTATTTTATTGGCATGTACCCCATTTATGACATCAACCTGTCCAAGGACTGAAGCTGGAAATTAGCAATTTTGCTCTAACCTGGCACCAACACATGACCTCTTTTGGTCACTCAGTGTTTTTAATATGCATTGTCCCTGATAAATGAGCAACTAAACTAAACTAAATTCCGTTCACTTCAAGAGGGTCAGGGAATAATACAGTATTGAAAAGAAGGCTCTTTATTTAAACAATGATATCAAGATACAAAAGAAGATAACATGTAAAGACTTTAAATAATGTCTTAGGAATTGGGCATCAAATAAATGTAACAAATAGTAGCATTTTTATACAGTACATAATTGTTGAAATAAAGTAACAGTGCAAGACATGCCAAATTATTGTATTTAAATTAGTTCTAACTTTCTTCATCTTTTGTTAATTGATACATACATAACACTAGAACAATGCATTGGACTTTTTGTGGTATTATATATAAGGTCATTAGAAAGGAGTTGAAAATGTTTTTGCTTCTTTTGTAGATTATTTTAGCAACCAGTGCAGGCAGCGAAGGCACAGATCTCACACACATCCAATGGAACCAGCGCTACAAGAGAGAGAGAATACATAGTTAGAGGCACAAGATACTATTACTATTACCATTACTATTGCTATTACTATTACTCAGACGATATGAATAAGTTTTAATGCCTTTGTCAGTGAACATTATTCCCAACTTGTTTGTGTGGTATTGTGCAACATATAACAATGAATGAAAGAACTATTAATATAAAAATAAATAAATTTAGCTATATATACACACAGTATAATACAATAATACTTGCCCTGCTACTATACAGTCAGTACAATCACAATTTTCTACAACTATTCCTAAAAGTCCTGTATTAGAAATTTTAAGTTTTTATGAACACCACTCTTTTACCTAAACTTAAAGTTGGCATAAAGTGTTAGTTAGCTCCTCCCTGCAGATGGAAGAGGAAATGTCCACCAGCATTCTGACCAGAACTGAAGAAGCAGCTTGGATGAGCTGCGAAACCAGTCGACAAACTGAATTTTGTCCTCGCCATAAAGTGTACTACTATATGTTAAAAGCTACCATAAAATGTGCTCTTCATCACTTCCTCTGTAAATCACTTCCTCTGCAAATAACCCCACCACTACCACTACCAATTTAAATAATATCTCTTGGTTCTCATTATAAGGTTTAATCTACCAGTATTTAAAACTTTCACCAGAACAGCTACTACCACCACCACTACTATTACTAACACATATACATTGACACTGTAAATCTGCATTGGTTTTACCCAGCCGGGCCAGTGATGCAGATGCCCCCCTCTGTCTGCACAGGGGCAGCAGCTCTTGGGGCAGCATGGGGTCGGCGCACAGGGACAGAGAGCTGGTCCTGAGGCGGGGGCTCTGCTTAGCGGCCAACATGTTCATATCTGTCAACTCCTGCAGCCTCCTCACAGCCTCCAGGGAGAAGGCCATTCCACCCTCCTGCAAAATAAATGTTGAAAGTAAAGGTTTAATAAACATTAAATAAACAAATGAAAAACAACTAAAACAAACTAATTTGGCAGTTGTAAATACTTGATAGTTATTTCCAAATCGCATTTTTTCTATTTCAGTTTTGCATCAGCTCGTCCCTTCACAACCCTTTCTAGTCTAATATGAGACTGTCTAACAGGATTATAAAAATGAATAAACAATAATAAACCAATATATAAATGCTTGCTGAGACCTGAGCTGGATACCTTTATGCCTCATGGGTACCTTTAGGCCTCTTGTGGAAATGTCTTAATTCTGTTTTGTTTTTTGTCACAGATGTGACAGTAATGCATTTAAAAAAAAAATTCTATTCACCACCACATACTTGTTCGTCTCTTATACCTTGCTTTATTTAGAAGCCAGCGTAGTCATAGTTACACGTGGAGGAGATAATAATTGGTCCATGCAAAAATTTAAATTACAATCTTCAAGCACTGACTGCTCATGTCTTGAGCCTAACTTGTAATTATTGTAAGTAAGCAAAATTATTTATAAGCAAGCATTTACCTCCACTTCTACAGCTTCAGAGGTCCAGCCAAGTGCCAGTACAAGGAAAGCAACAGCGACCAGAGTAGTCTTCATGGTGTTTGTAGTAATTCTTTCTTGTATTTCGGAGCTTGTGATCCAGGTGTCTGCTCTCCCTCTCCTCTATCATCCTTATAAAGCGTTTAGTCTGACACACCTGCCATCACATGACCAAGTGTGATTCAAGTAAGAGCAAAGTTTTTCTCATGGGTTAATGATTAGATTATGATTATTTACAGAGTGGTTAAAGTATTCATAAATCCTTCTTTATACAAATTTCCCTTCTTTTATGATAGTGCCTACCTGTCTAATATATTGATTTCACCACGATGTCAGACAGAAGTTAAAGAGTTACTATGAAGGAGCATAATGTGGGATGATCCATATCTCTTTTACTCTGAAGAGATCTATGTGCTCAGTGTGGCATTGTCACAGTACTAAAACTTGTTTTTGATCCTAAGGAAAGAGCTTGATACATAATACCAATATGAATACATAAAACCTCTATGAAACACACTTTTCAACACAAACTGTTGGCACTTTCATATATATTGACATCTGGTCTTAGACAAGTTTTGATATTGTTAAAGACATTCTAAAACTATATAGGAATGGTCAGCTGTCTTTTTTTCAGTATTGGTAGTAGTTTTAGCATGTTTTAGTATAATTTTTTATTAAATTTTTTTTACAATTGTATTGTGTGTTATAATAGCTATTGTTTGAAAATAATTTGTTTTGAATTACTTATATGTTGTCTCATAGAAGATACTTTCAATTTTGCACTTATTTATTATGATAATTATGATACTGTCTTAATTCGTCACAGGTCAGTTTTGTGATAGTTTTGTGACCTGGTTAAATGTAGTAGTGTTGTATCACCAAAAGCAAAACCGGTAATAATGTATCTGCAGAGAGGGAAACATTGAAAATAACAATAATCATATGAGAAATTTGACCAGAGATTGAGACAGTTGAGACCAAGTGAGAAACTAACATCAACAAAAAAACATTCATTTATTTTCAATGGACTTTCACTTGTTATTAATTCAACCTTTGCTACTACTCAGAAGGCAAGTTGAACAAATTAGCTTAGAGACATCATAAACCCACTACAAACTTCAAATTAGTCATGATGACAGACATAGACTTTGTCACATTATGAATAGACACCAGTATTTGTCTGACAGGCCCATTGTATTTGATTTCTATTATGCAAGCCCACATCCTGCCTGAACCTATAGGTCAGACATGTTAAAGGATTCATTATGATGGAAGCACGAACATAATAAAAAAAAGCCAATCCCAGACACAGCAGGGACAGTAGGAATAAGACGTATGACCTTTTCCCAATGACCCCACTGTCTAATGCTGAAGCAAAGTGGTCAACCAAAGCAAATCAAGTAATTTCCCTTATGAGTGGCACCAAGCATGTGACCAATGCAATAATGACCCAAATCTTACTAACGAGTTTCCTAATAAGCTCATTAGATACAATCTTTTACAGTGAGAAAATTGCAGGGATGTGAAAAGTGAAAAGCCATTTGTCGCAATGTCAGTGATTTTATTAACCATGTCTTATAGTCATATAACAAAGATTACTAGTTTAATTATCAGGTATCTCACTGAGTCACAGTTAGAGGGTAGATCCTGGTCGCACCTGTCATAGGCTGTTGTATTAGTCATTAAATTAGACTCATGCTAAAACTAGCATGACTACTTATAGTACTTCTGTAGTACTTATGTAATACTTGAATAATACCTATAGGGATGACAAGGTAGCTTCTCATAAATGATATGCAGTAGCTAATCTAATCTACCTACTATCCAGTAAACTGATTCTGTGTTCAGACAGATTTGAAAATTCGACTTTCGTTTCAAGGAAAAGTCCCATTGAATCGCACTGTTAGCAGCAAAACGTACTCCTTTGTCCCACCAAGAATCTTATAAGGTAAATTGGTGGATCCTGCACAGTTGAACAAACCTCTAGGCGATAATTAAGTATAGACAAATCGATAGTAATAGTAACAATGTTATCATTCAAAGTTTGCGGTAGTCATAACCTGTATGCCTCATAGGGCCTGGGCAGACAGGTGGGAGGGCTATAAAAGAAGACAAATCACTTTCTTAAGCAATAACTGCTGCATCATCTGTATAGATTTCCTTAATAATGTGACGTTTTGAAAGTAGGCCAAAAGCTCCAAGACTTCCAAGTCTGGTGTAGTGGGTGTGCGCAGCATGACGTGACCAGAAGCTCTTTTGTTTCCACATTATTATTGCATGTTGGGATTAATTGACATATCTAGATAAGATACTAATATTGCCCTCACTAACCTCACGTCATAAAGTTTATAGAAGAAAACTTATTGATTTCCAGTCAGGTCCATGTACCTTTGTAGTCAAAGATTATAAATAGTGTCTATGTCATGGGAAAGGGCGCTCACTCCGACAGCCAAGACTAATGACCACACATTAAGCTATAGGGGAGTAAATCATAAGCCTGAGAGGAGAACAGCCTGTGTGTTTGCCGAGCTGGCCATCTGTGGATTTGCATGGTACGTTTACATAAGTAGGAAACCTTTTGGGGGCTTTAAATAAATTAGGGCTACTCAATTTTGGAAAATAATTGTAATTTTTTTGACAAGCAATGAGATAAAGATTAGATTTGCAATTTAACGTTTAATATCAGGATTAAATTTTAAGCACATGCATGAACTTTTGAAACAAGACTGGAATATAAACTACCAAACTATATGAAAATCACATGTTTGTATGGATCTAAACTACAGGGGTTATCTGATTTTTATATATAATAATGCTGGATATTTTGTCATTTTTATAACATCCTTTGTGATTTGCTAATTGTGACCATTCAAATCGCAATGATACGATTGCAGTTAATGTTGCATCCCTACTTTAAATTGCAATTATAGCTCTTCAGTAATGAATTATGAATTGATGAGTGAATACTAGACACTGTAGTTATTAATAAATCCTCTCTTTTGTTAGATTTCCCTTTAATTTGAAAGATGCCAGTTACTTGAGCCCGTGATGGAGAGGTGAGTAATTCAAAGATATGAATCAGCTACGTCTCCTCCTACACAAGGGTATGTCTTCAAGTAATGTCAGATCCACACTGTTTTATCTACTAACATCAACTCATCAATATAATTTTATTAATCCCACAAGAGCACTCAATCTGCTTGTCTTCATGAAGATGCTATTACTTTGCCTGTAATGCTCCACAGTATGACTTTATAATTATTTATAATATCATCATTTTTTTTTTGGAAAACATAAAAATGTGATCAACTACGTGTCCCTTAGAATATCACAGTTTTATATATTTTTTCCCATCAAGTGTTAGCAGACTGTTACAGGAGTTATCATGCCTCAATGTCAAAATGTCACCTGGTGCTTATACATATCACTCCCAGTTGACATTTTTGGAGACAGTAAATGTCAGGCCCATTAAAGTGAAGTATATGAGCGGACATGTCATAATTAATCTTTGTGTTTCCTGTTTTTATCAGAGGTTCAGGGCTTGGACTATTCCACAGTCAGCAGCTGTAAAGCCAAGCAGTGTAAATCATGCCATGCAGTGAAATGTCAAAACACTTAAAAAGCCAATTTTATCCACTGAGTATTTAAATGTCAAATAACTCAAAATCACACTTCTTACATAGTTTACATAATATGTCTATTATTTTTCATTATGTTATCTTCCTGTAAATAAGTAGTATCATATCAGGTTATTTATGGTGTATACGATAACAGATGTGGCAAAACAAACTATAAATATACTGGTTAACATTTAATTAACACATCTTGCTTGCTACAGTCTTGCAATGAGAAAGCAATGTGCTGAACCTGAAATCTCTATGTAGGCTGACACATGCTTTTAAAATGAAAATTAATACAATGAATCCAGTATATTGCAGAGAGAATTTTGTGCTTTTGTGGCACTTATAACCTTAACTGAGGTCACTCTCTCTTGGAATCCTCTTCATGATTTCTATGTATTCTTAGTACCAAGAACTGAAACAAGCTCTTGTTCAATCTCCATTCTGAGTGATGTATTTGTTAAGCAGACAGTCTCAGAAGAAGTATGAACTCGTGTGGCAGTGAGTGATAGTTTAAACGTTTTTATACAAAGTTCACTACAAATACCACTACTAGCATTTGAACTACTACTACGAGCACTAATTTTGATTTTATTCCCAGCCTTCCTGAGCTGTAGTTCCCCCAGTTTAGTAACAGTTTTATTTATGTATTGATATTTGTACTAAGTTCCTCTATTTTCCCAGGATTGCGTCACATATCTCAGTATCAACATATAATCAGAGTGGACTAAGATTTCAACAGACATGTATTTTAATTACTACTACTAGAATACTGAAGTTGATGTGCCTAATCATGTTTTAGTGCATGCTAAGTTGTAAACTCACGTATACAGTGGCATGTTCACAATTTATTGCAGACTCTATCTTGATGCATTTGTGATTTATGATGCAAACGTAGGGATTAGGACGTGGGGAAGCACATGGATCAGTGCTTGTTTGCCTATATAAATTGTACTGAAATCGATTTACCAAGTCTCCTGTTATTCTAATCAGACTGCAAGGAGTGCTGACCTTTTATAATCTGAGATATTGGGCATTGCTGTTGAAATGTGTATAAACAATTTCATATTTAAAGGGATGGTATTTAGATTCGTAGTTCAAATTTCATGAGTTTGACCTATGTGTCCACAGTAGAGATGCGCGGATGGGCTATTTTTTCATCCGCAACCGCGACACAAAACTCATCATCCGCCCGCTTTTGCACCGAAGGTTTTCCAAACCGCACCCGCCGCCGTCCGCTGATTGATTTTAGATTTTAGAACAATCATACAGCAAACAAACTAAGGAGCCTCGATAAAAATGCAAACTCTATAGCTCATTCATTCCAAATTTCGCTCAGCGTGTATGTTTGCATTCTTAATTGTCCTTAACAACCACAGACTTACCAGGTTTTCTTGCACAGCTAATTGACAACGTTTTCCGACTAGGTTATTTTTGCACCATCTTGCCTTCGTGTTGAATGTTGTTACATTCTGAACATTCTGCCATTACCCGATGTTATTTCAAAGTCATAGCCTCACTCCATCGGTCTGTCTTTAAGTTTTAAATCCCCCGAGTGGCAGTCTACGCTATAATGTCTGCGTTTTTTAAAATATAACTGATATCGAAACAAAATAGACAGATCATCTCATCCAGATGAACCTTTATTAAAATCAGGCAATGCCCTCTTTATATTCCAATTGAAATAGGCAAGAAAAAATATGCGTAACTAAATAAATCTGGCCCTATAGACACTTATGTGTTGGCAAACAGCTGAAATAAATTAGACATAATTAAACAAACTGCATATAATATGTGCCTCGTAAACCTTAGGCATCAATAACCCGACACAACCTGAACCTTCAGAACATAAAAACGAGGTCAAATGGGCTAATTAAGGATATGACGTACACTTCATACTACAAGCATAAACAATGAGACTCGTCTTTTCAGATGTAGGTAACAATGCTAACAATAACTTCTTTTTTTTTTTTTTTTTTTTTTTTTGTAGTTAAACCGCCACCCGCCCGAATTTAATAAAAATATAATTTTTCGTCACGTCATCCGCCCGACCCGCGGATTAACCGCGGATACCGCGGTTGTAACCGCAATCCGCGCATCTCTAGTCCACAGGTATGAGGTAAACCCAGGTAACAGTTGCGATTGTAGTTCCTTTCCTTCAATAACAGTGCAGGGTAAAGAATCAGAATATATTTGTTACATCACTGTTGGTTTGTCAGTCAGTTTAAGTCAGTCTACAGTCTGGACATTTGTAAGGAACGTATTTGAATGCTGTTACCTCAAAACTATTAGTTTGAGTAACCCTTTATTATCCTGTCTACATCTCCAGAACTCAAAATCCAGTGTTCCTCTCTGTCATGTAGTAGTTTTCAAGTTAGCAACTACCCTTTATTTTTTGTTTAGTAGAGATTGGAAATTCCACGGCTAAAATTATGTGAATGATTTTAGTGAAAGTCAATGGAGTTTAAAAACATAATGGAGCACTTCCTGTATTACCACATAGCATTACAAGGAGTGTTTTCCATGCACAATTTCTGTCTTAAACGTGTGAATGAAAATAGTGTAATGTAGACCCTTTAAATGTGAATGACAACTAAAGAGTGTTTACTCTTTCTTACATGTGTTCTGTTCTAAACGCACCCACAAAATTGTTGTAGATTTATACTAAATTAGGCAAAACTAAATGCATCAAAAGACTATCAGAAATAGTTTCCCTGTGACCATTACTTTCCTAAATATGAATGACCTGAGTTTCAAAGGTACAAATGTTCTCAACCTGTGCCTTCCCAGATAATGCCTTTTTAAAAAATCTATTCGAAATTAAATGTCAGATTTCATTCCCCCATCATAGGTCAACCAGTAATTATTGCAGTGAACTTTTTTACCGGCCTGCCCTTTTGGACACATGCTAGCTTGTTGATATAATTAGCTGTCATGATAAATATAAAGTAAAAACTATCTTCTTAGACTGGGATTTTATTTCAAGGTTGTTGCAAATCTAATATAGGCAAGAGTTTTGGAAGGTCATCCACAGTGAAAAGACCAAGTGTGTCACATTGCCAAAGGTAAGAGGAACAGGCAAAGTGATTTGTGAACTGTACATCCTTATGGAGAGGCAGCTGTATATTAGAACACATCATATCAGGTTTTATCAGGCATTTATGGCCCTGACTTCACACAGAGTTTTTTGATATTGTGCCTAAAAAGGAATGCAAAGATTTAAGAGCTAAGAGATAAGACCTTACTAACTGGTGCTGGATATGTAGTAGTCACTCATTTGTGGACCATGGGCATCACTGAGGGCTCCAAATGCTTTCTCCAACTCTTCTGTGGGACCCCAGAATTTCCTCATGTTCCTCATGTTCCTCATGTTCCTCACGTTCCGCGCGTTCCTCGCGTTTTTTACATCATAACCCGAAGAAATCCTGAAAACTCAGAAATGTAGCAATTTTAGAAATGAAGAAGCAGCTTGGATGAGCTGTGAAACTTATTTGACCAAAAAACCTTTGAGTTGACAAATTGAATTTCTCCTTTGGACTTTACCTGTACGAATTACATACAATTTTAGAATATTATTACTCCTTTAATGCAAACAAAAATTTGAATTCCAACATGAATGTAAGTTATATATTTTAAGAAATTACTATATATAAAAATATGGAAACAGTCAATGTCTTAACAGGCTGCCCTCAGTATGGGACTTAATATATACCAAGGGTCTCCAACCTTTTTCCTTCTCTGAGCTACTTTTTGTAAAAAAAATAAAATAAAAAATGCCAGAGAGCTACAAATTTTTGGGTTCACCAGAATTTTTTTAAATATAAAAATTATACATTTACAAAGGAAATAGGAATTTAATTTATGCTCTCATTTCTTTTTCATTTTTTAAAATTACAGACCTGATGTGAACGGATGAACTTTTTTTTAGAACTAAGTGGGTATTGTTATGAAAACGAGTAGTACAACCCAGAACACAATGCACTATAGTTGAATGTCTTTAGTTTCCCCTCGTTCAAAATGCCACAGTAGTCAAATAGCTTATGTGGAAATAGGTCATTCTTTTTCTCATCTTCTCTGATTTCCACTGAGCATAAATTGTCAATCTCTCTACATATTCAAATGTGGCTTGTTTATCACCAGGACTGCATTTGATTCTTAAATGTAACAGCGTGTTATATGTATAATGCATGAGCATATGGGTTTGTTGTATAAGCTATAACATAGGAGGACACAACACTGGATAAATATAGACTGTATAATTGTACAATCATAGTTTCCACTTTAAACAAAAAGGAAAATATGTTACATTCATGACTGAAATGCATGACTCACAGTGTACCACAATATGCCAAAATATGTTTGTGTCAGCATCATATGGGTCAGCTTCTGATTCACAAGCACTGTCATTTAGTCTTAAATTGTTTTACTATCCTTATTTAGAGCGCCTTGTTCATTTACAGGTTATGATCAATGTTCCCTCTAAGGTGCCCAGACGTTCAGCGCGCACATCATATTCTTTGCAGCAAACCCCAGCCCTCGTTCTCACTTTTTTCCCAGAGGGACATTGCTCAGACACATGAAAAATTTGAGAAAATATTGGTTATGATATATTAAACATTCATAATTGTACAACATGTCAGTGATCAATATATCGTCTAATATCAGATTATTTCAAAACAGATAAAATACATACTTTTATTGACTCTCTTCCTAGCATTTCTTCTCTAAGCCTAAGTTTTACATGTTCAAATAATTACTAAGGGAATTACAGAAAATGTATTTTTATCTAGACAACTATCTGATCAATATTATAACACTGCTGCTGCCAGGTTAAATTTTAATGTAACCTTAAGGTCTGTCCTGAACAACTTCACATGCAGGGCTTTACGGTGAATAAAAGTCTTCAGGCATGATCAAATATTTAGTTTGTTTTCATAAATCCTACTCAAACACAAGTGTAATAATAGCTCTAATTCCAACACATCTGACAAAATAGGAAAATATGGAGCAGTCCCCCACTGACACTGCCAAGACCCTGAGTTTATCTCAGAGTTCAAACCAGACTCAGCAGTTTTGACTTGAGATAAATTAAGCAAGCCACATGTTTAGATTTCCTTAGGTGGTTAAGAGAACTCATCTGTCTTCTATGTTTGCATATTGTTTGTTCCCAATGTTTAAGGTCTGTGTAGCAACTGGCTGCTGTCTGGTGTCTGCTGCCTATGCTGCCCAAAGTTTATGGGGTTGGCTCTGTCACCAAACTAACTGTAAATGAAATCAATGAATGTGTACATAAAAACATCAAATAATATGTAATAAAAAAAAAAAAAAAAGCTTTTGCGTGCTATGTTTTCATACAGTAGCTATATTATAACGTCTCAAAACTAGCCATGAATATTAACACTCAACCCCTCTCTCCACTCTGATTGTCCACTGCTCTCTTCCATAAATGCAAAGCTGTGCTCGCTCTACACCCCCTCCTCCTCCTCTTTCTCCTCCAGTTTCATCCGAGTCTGACATGATGCGGTGGCACCACAGTTTTCTCTGCTCTCTGCTCCTCCTGTACACCGAACCATACATGCTTTCCAGCAACAGTTTGATTTGAACAAATGTTTTGTTTTTGTTTTTTTTCTCAAAATGAACAAACATCGGGCTTGCTTTTGCTGCAAAGACTTATAACATAAAGGTAAGATCTTTTTAGTTATATTGCATAATTGTACTTGCTGTCAACTTCTAGAATCTAGACCTCCTTACAGCAAATTCTGTAATGTCAAGCAAAGACTGCTTATTGGAAACTCAGTTTTATTGCTGCAAAAGGTACTGTCTAGACAAGATCTCTGAAATGGATTCTGGTTTGAAACGTGTCTCATCTGCACCATAATCATCCCATTAGAAAATGGCATTTGCATCTTTCATTAAAGCCTATCTAGAGTCAATCACCCCAGCAATTATACCAGCTCATAGAAGCAATTGGATCTTTATTGTTGTGGCTCAGAAAAACATAATACCAAGAAAATAGGCATATTTCACAAAAAAATATGTTGTTTGTAGAATATGTTACACTATACTAAATATATAAAAAAAAACATTTAAAAAAAAATTATCTTATTTTTTCTTAGAATTTCCCTGAATTAGTTTGCCATCTTCTTCAAAGAGAGCTAAATATTTATTCATCAGGTGGTCTCTAGACTACTACAGTAAATTATTTCTACACAAAAATGCTCTTACTCTCAGCCTCCCTTTAATTTTTCTGCTCCAATAATGTTGGAGACCATTATGCTTTCTGCATGGCACAATTCAAGGGGAATATTTGCAAGTAGCAATGATTGTTATTTTTATTATTCTTATCTTGTTTTCTTACTTGAATACACCAACACACTCAGGTACCTAAATGTTTAATCAAAACAATAGACAATCATACGAGAATACAGACTATACATATAACCAAAACACTGAATAAACTGCTACAATTAACAGAAGACAATTTTTGTTCCATTGTCATTCAACTGAACATTTGGAATTTATGTTCAGAGGAATTTACCTTGTTTTTAAAAGCAGACACAGTTCCTTATAGGAAAAACAATTATATTAATTAATTTTAACATTAAGTGTTATCAATATAACATTGTTAGATCATTGTTAGGTCTAACAAATAACAATATTAGCATTGTTAGTTCTTCGATCTATTAATGCGGTGCTTATATTAATGTTCCATAAAACAGATTTTCTTCAATCTTATTCTATAATCAATTTAGAGCATTATTGTGCCATCGTGTGAAATTATTGAATTTTTATTACTGCTAACAAATATTAATAACTGATCATATGAGTTTTGACACAGCACAGCTATTTACTTGGTTTTGTATTTTAGTTTCATGTTATTTCAATATGTCAATTAATTTAACCTAGTCTTGTTACAATACATTGCCAGTTTTATACCTACCAAGCTAACTTAATTTTTTGTCCATGACTCAGTGAGTCTCTGTACTAGAAATCGGTGCTTTGTGTAAAAAGTTGAAAGCAAAGTTAATCTGTCATCCTCGCCCAGTAGGCACAGACGTGAATCAAGTTAATATAAATCATTTCTGTTTTTTTTCTTTCTTTTGCAGCAAACTCACATTGTTGAACCAGATACCTCCAAAATCCAAGGTTGTGATGGCGTCTTTCATCAGTTCCTTGGATATCCTCTCAGAAATGGAACACTCTCTGATGGCATCTTCATCCAACTTGTCTAAGATGTTTCTCAATGCCAGTATGCCTATGAACAACAGTGGAAGAAATTCAACTGAGCAATTTGTGGAACTTAACCTTTACGACATCCTGGGGCCAAAACGGTCACCATTTTTCCTCCAAGTCACCAGCATCTACCTACTTATCTTCCTAATCGGCCTCTCTGGAAACCTGCTCACATGTGCTGTCATTGCCAAACACAAAAAAATGCGTAACCCCACTAACCTATACCTTGTTAGCCTCGCCGTTTCTGACTTGCTTGTACTAATGTTCGGGATGCCTTTAGAGCTTTACGATCTTTGGCAAAACTACCCATTTCCTTTCGGAGAGGGGGGATGCTACTTCAAGACTTTTCTTTTCGAGACAGTTTGCTTTGCTTCTATTCTCAATGTAACTGCGTTGAGCGTGGAGAGGTACATTGCTGTAGTCCATCCACTTAAAACACGCTACCTGTCCACAAACCAGCATGCCAAAAGGGTCATTTCAGTTGTATGGGTCGTATCAATGATCTGTGCGATACCAACACCTCTTTACATGGCATTTTCTACCTACCGGAACAAAAGGAGGAGTCAGCGATATGCACTGTGCTCAAACCTTTGTGGATTTATAACCTGGTCATGCAAATCACAACAATTTGCTTCTATTTTATACCAATGATTGTGATAAGCATTCTCTACCTGGTCATGGGTTTGCATTTGGGCAGGGACCGATGCAACCGCAGAGGGGCATTTGACAGCAGCTTCAGTAGCCACACTCGCATCAAAATCAGTGCAGAGAATGGACGCAGGAGGCAGGTCATCAAAATGCTGTGTAAGTGTCCATTTGTCTTTTAATGCTGAGGTTTCAACACGTATCCCCTTTGATCAATGGTGTCGATGCAGGGACATGTCCAAACAGAGCTGAAGCATTTTTGATTGTTTATATGCATTATACATCACATCATGGCCTATGGAATGGTGTGTGAGATTTCACTGTATTGTTTGGCTCCAATGACCTATTTATTTAAGCAGGAAAATCCAACTGAGTGGAACATGCCAAGTATAAGGGGCCCTATGTCTTTAGTCTTCCTCTGAGAGCTCTGGTTATTTTACCATTAAAAACATGGACTCAACTGATTCCGAATCTCAGTTTAACATTTAGAATTTATAAAGATTAAGATCATATAGTTTTCAGTTTGCCTAATGTTAAACCGCAATTTAAATTTTAAGATGTTAAATACTAAATTGAACATGCATATTCTGACTCTATCGTGTGCTAAATAGTGACAGTGTTGTTACACTACTTTTGTTTACTTTATAATATGAACTATTATCTGTATATATAAGTGTTAGCCAAATTTGGCCAGTAACAACGATTTTTACATTATCTTCCGAGCTCCATATAGTGGCTTTTCTTATACTGTAAGTGCTTTTAGTCTGACAGTAGCCAGTCAGGCAAACTACCACGTACATTCATACATGGACAATGTGTTTGAAAAATCATTACCTTTTCATCTAATATAAGTTGCAAGTGACCTCTTTTCATTTGTTGGGCTTACATAATTTGTCTCAATATTTTCTAGTCGTGTCCCACTACTTCACCTTCAGTTCTCTCTAAAAAAATATTCACTGCTTTTGTTGAGGGAATTCTCCTAGGACAGCTTGTATATGACCAACAACTGAAAAACAGAATTGTTTTTAGAGTCTATGTCCAGAGGGAATCCCTCTCTTTACTTCATAGAAATGCAGTGTGCTAATCAACAAATCAGTTTTCATTGGAAACAGGTTTTCATCTCCCAGTAAACACAATCTTCCCAGGCTTTATAGTTAAGCACTTTCTTTCCATCATTTCACTGAAAAAAATCGAAACAAAATTACACAGTTACTGTGTGTTCTGACCTTTTATAATCAAACCTCTTTTTTGCAAGCTACGTGACAGCACATTTGTTTTTGTTCTTGTCCCCAGCAATTGTGGTGGCAGTATTCGGGGTCTGCTGGGCTCCCTTCCACATTGAGCGTCTCTTGTGGAGTTCTATCAGCCACTGGACCGACCTCATGCATAACATTTACCAGTACGTGCACATCCTGTCGGGAGTCTTCTTCTACCTCAGCTCTGCGGTCAACCCCATCATCTACAGCCTGTTGTCCACACGCTTCAGAGAGTGTTTCCGGGAGCTTGTCTGTTCACACGTTGATGATAGCAGCTCAGTCAGAGGCTCCCCACCCTTTCCTAAAATCCTCCTCCATCCCACTCTGTCTGGGGCCAGAGAGGAGAGGGCCCAGGACTGTAACGCATACCCCCTTTTGTCCCATAATCTGTCGCTAACTATGGAGTCCACCATTCTTACATGCACATGTAAAGACTTGGCTCCAATGACCTCAGGATTTTGATTCAACTGTTTGTAAGATGGACAATAATGAAGTATTGCATCTGGACCATGATCAGAATTGTGACCAAAAATCATATTTTGAATAATTTTTCATAGTTGGAAATTCCTGAGTAGACATAGACATAGAGTAGACATATCAGTTGATTGATGACTTAATTAATAATAATTACAATTGAATACTCTAATAGTCAGCCATAACATTATGATTACTGAATACAAATGATCTGTATCTAATAATTAGCTGCTAAATGGATGCATATTAAAGTGCAGTACCAAAACTATACAGTATAATATACAGAATATACAGGCTCATTTGGGATTGAAATTATTTTTCAGTCACATTTACTTTACTGAACCAGTTGCTATGAAACAACATACAATGTAATAATGGTTAGGCTTAAACAGTTAATTATGTGCTTTGACCCATTAATCATGAACAGGCTGTTTTAAGTTTCAGGGAATAGAAAAGACAAGAAAATACAAACTAAAAATTGACCTTTTTAACAAATATATCAGCAGCTCATATAAATATCTGGCAGATATATGGCATAGCATTGTCAACAGGCAGCTGTCACTGACACCTGAAAAATGTTTCAACAGTTGATAAGAAACAGACGCTTTCAGTTTAGACTGGATCAGAATGTGACACCAGCAACTGATTCATTTTCTACAAGTAATGCATTCTGCTTTTCTTGTGTCAAAGGGCCAGAACATTAGTTAAGGAAAATAGTCAAGTTTCACATACACACAACAGTTTGTCCTCAGTTTTCATCACTTAAGCATCTCAACAAATGTTGAGACTGAGTGCAATAGCAAGACTTGCCACTATATAAATATATTGTAATTTGTGGTTACTGGAATGTCAACATTTCATTTGTTGTTTATTATTTGTCAAATGATATACAGTAGGTTAGCCGCAAGATAGGCCTATTATCCACTTATTTACAGATGATTAAAACATAATCAAAGTCTTATTCAGAATTACTATTATACCTCAAGTGCTCTATTGAAACACAAATGGCACAAATTGCAAGGGACTATGTGACCTTAAAATTAAGTGATTTTCAACAGTGGTTTCTGACAGACAACATGTACTCTTACCAGCTGCAGCATTTTGTCTTTTTTTCAGTTGAAAACAAGCATTAAAACTGCATATTTAAGCTTTTTCTCAATATAGGCAATTTCATATTAACAACAATGTCAGCAATGTCGGACTTGTAGCTTGTCAAAGAGTATATCAAAGAAGTCATCAAAAAGTAGAAGATGCAATAATGATCTAAAAAGGAACATAGTAATTACAGCCATGGTCATTAGCTAATAGGCAATTGAGCACACAATGTCAGTGCTGGTATTTCTTGGGCTTTATATGGATATTTACATCCATATATAGATTTAAATAGCCTTAATTCTGATTTTGAATGAAGGGCACTGAAAAGACTGTTTGCCCTGGACCACTGTTTGAACTTGTATATAATTTGAATACTATGTATGCCTCTTCTCCCAGAATTTCTATGCTATAGCAATGGGATCTTTTGTGCTTTATCTGGAATATTGATGTTTTTTTGTTGAAGCAGGTAAAAGCTTTGCTGTGTTCCAGTCAGTATGTGCCCATGTACTTTTATTGCATTTGTACATAATTACATTACAAATGTGGCTTTCCAGTATTTTTATTACTGGCGTCTGTATACATGATTCGATTTTTACCTTGTGCCAGTTGTGATTGCAATGTGGAAGATTGATTATGGCTTTTGTGCAATAAATGTAAAAGCGGTGGTTTTGACTTTTGTTTTACAAATGCTTTTGTGTTTAAAGGGAGAGAAATGTGCCAGTATGATCTGTAATTGCTGTGTAATTGGAGCTTGTGATTGAAAATGTTCTGTGTTACTTCTCCACAAATGGCAGGCAGAACAATGACAAAGTTGGTCTATAATTTCTGGGATTGTTACAAGTAAATGGTGATGTATTATCTTTGCATTTTAATGTGTTGGCACTAGGCTGAATGACAATACTTAAGCTAGGCTTTAATATTTTATCAAGTGAAGAGAAGGGGCATTTATTTCAAATCACATGGCAACTCAAATCCTTCAATCTCACTTGGTGCTCCTTGATTTCAGAGCAAACCATCCATTTCAATATGCTATTTCTGGTAGTCCTTTAAGATAAGCAATTTCACATAAATGATAAACCGATCAGCTTTTAGCTCACATGAATATTTATGTTCACTTCAGTCAAGGGACTGTCAAAGCATACTTAATTTAAATTACCATTTCCTCAAAGTGTATACATGATTTTAAGTATAAATTTCAAGATTAACCAAGATTAAAAAAACAAAAGTTTCCATCAGTACCACTGAGTGTGAAGTGACTAAACAGGGGACTTTAATAGCAATTTTCCAGATGCTCAAAGACTAATTTATTATTATGATTAAAGTGCTTGATCCTTACAAAATATTTAGGCTGTCAAGACATTTTGGAGTAAGCAATCCAAGTTAAATTAGCTATATTTTTGTTTTAATTCCTAAACTTGTTTATATATATATATATATATATATATATATATATATATATATATATATACAACTAATCCAGATCAATTCATATCAATGCAATATTCAGGAAGCCAACATTTAAATAGCGTTTTATTTGTCCGTCACATTAACTTCACTTATTAGAAAAATGGCATCTATTAGACCGAATGGAAGTGACGATTGAGGATTTATCCTGAATTAAATATGTCTTATGGAGACACTGGCTTTCTACTTTTGTTTCAGAATTGTTTGTGTTTTAAGATGTTCAGTACGATGCTTGGTTCAAACCATCTCACATCAAAACATAATCAACATATATTATAAATAATATATTTATTGTCCATTTGCTGCAGTATTGTTTAGTAGTATGATGAATATGGCTGTATATAAATACAAACTTGGTTAATGTTTCTTCAAAACACACAATAGAAAAAAAGTGTATTTACAATTGAAATCACAGTACAACACTCAATGAACATTGCATAAACAGTATACCAAGTCCACTGTAAAGTGACAATGCAGAGTCATGCATTTATATATATATAATTAGTCTGTGAAGGTTACAGACTCACTAATGACTTGTAATTTTCCCCACACAAAAACTCAAGGACAATTTGAAGGAACTTTGGGAGAATAAAAAAAAAAAAAAAAGTGTTCACAGAGTAATCACAAGTGGAGTTATGGATCAGTAAAAAAAGGTTTGTCACATACATTATCCAGCAGACAAACATATTTTGTGCAAGTCAGAATGTTCTTGTCTGCATTCTTGTCCATTTAGATGTGTGTTTCATAACATCCCCCACATTGTCCATTTTTAGTATTCTGTACCTTGTTGGAGACTGACACCCAGTGCATGGCATTAGTCTTGCTCTTTTACAATGCTTTAGTTCAGCTTGAAAAAGAGGGTCTCCGCGCTATTCTCACCACATTGTAAGTGTTAAGTCCCGGCGCGTCAAATCCGGGCGACACACCTCTTTTGTTGAAGCTGTAAAAGTTAAAAAGCTGCCCGTCCTGTGCCTCCAGGGACACAGAGGCAGTGCCTACCCGGAGAACACAGGGATATTCTGTCTCGAAAACAACTCTGAACACACGATCAACTAAATAGTTCAGTTTTATTGTCCTGTATTTTTCTGGTATTAGCTCTTCGATTTGTGGCCCAAATTGTTGCATGATCAAAACTCCATCAGAGCCAGCTTTTATCTCATAAAATGTGATGTTGCTGTAAGTAAAGAAGCCAACATATGGATCGGCTTTGGGTGGTGCGTTTAGTACTTTTGTGGCTTCCCTGAAAGCTTTTTCTATGGCAGGAATGATTTGGTTGTAGGCTTTGACTACTATATCCTGTTTTTGTGGTCGGCTTCCTGCCATGAGAACTATAAGTCCTAGCTTTAGTCTTGGTACTAATGAAAAGGTTGCGGAATAACCATCCAAATCGCCATCTTTGCGCAAAACCTCATACCCCATAAGCTCATTGACCTCCCATGGCGTCCCAGTGCGGTTGGCAAAGTAATCCTTTTCACACCTGTAGAGTGGAGTTAGCATGATCTTCAAGGAATCTGGCTCAAGTAGTTTACGGTGATAAGCTCCCAAAAGCATCATGGCGAGTTTGGCTAGGTCTGCTGCTGTTGAGTACATTTGACCAGATGGGCGATACCAACCCAGGTCATACAGGGGCGCTGGTTTGCCGTTGGCGTAAACCCCGACTGCCATTTGACTGTAGACTCCAGGAGAGACATCAAAGCCAGTGTCCTCCATCCCCAAACGGTCTAAAATGTTGTCAAGGACCCAGCGCTGGTAGTCCACTCCAACTATTCTTTCGGCCATGACATGAGCCAGTAGTGAAAAGGCCAGGTTACTGTAATGGCATCTGAAAAAAAGAACAAAGAGCTGACATAAGTGAGTGACATTAAAAGTGAAATTACTCATAACCATTTTTCTGTGTGTAGTTATGAGAAACACTGAGATTTTCATCTGATCTTTGCTTTTACAGGGAGCCTTTGGAAATCCTGCTGTACATCTCATTTATACAGATGGACAATATTAGTATTGGGCAAATTATTTTATTTTTTATAAACAATATCGGACCATCCCTACTCATTTCTGTTTTTTCCAGTCATGCACATCAGTGTCTAAACCACATCAACTCTCTCTGCATGTCATATGATTAAACAATAAAAATAAGGGTATTTACACAAATATTGGAATTTTCACCAGCCAAAATAATCAGTGTCTTACTTGGTGCCCGGGTCGGCCACAAGAACGTCATCTTGTAGCAGGTTGATAGCTGTTTGTGTTCTGCCTTTCCAAAGCAAACTGGTGGCTCGAAGTCTTCTGGGCAAACCTGGAGCATAACAAAAATCATTGGACTTAAAAATGTATTATCAAGCAACTCCTCTTCCTGCATGGCCTGTAGCAGTGAACTGTCTACTTAACATTTATCTGACAAATGGAAAAAACTAAAACCTATCCCCTACTGCAAAATGATCAAAATGTACCAGATTTTTCAATTCTAGTTGTGTCAACTTTATGAAGTTCATTCTAATCTAATCTAATAAAGAGATATTCACAGCACCATTTATGAGTTCAAATTAACCCACAGTTTTCACTGGGTGCTTTTCTTTTGAGATCAACTTATCCAAATCAAGAAAAATATTGTCATCTGGTGTCTTTTTTTTGTCTTCATGAAAATGTTATTGCTTTGCCTATAATGTTCCATAGTATGATATTTAATCTCTCCTGCATTTTTCAATTACAGGTATTTGTATTGCTCAAAGACACTTGAAAAGGCACACATTCTTACTGAGAGCCTGCTCATTATGAGGCTTGTAACTTGGCGTGTTGGTGTCGCTTGTTTGTTTCCATGGAGATTGATATGTTTAATGTGAAACTGTGGACCAGTCCAGGCAAAGCAATCATCTTTATGGAGAACCTGTATAATATCTATAATACTTGTATAATAACAAGCTTTGATGGTATATCTGCTTAAGTTTTTTCTATTATAAAATGATAATGTATTTGCATTGTTGATATAGCTTGAATACCTGAGAGTTGACTTGCCATCCTCCTCAGAGTGACTGATGTGGAACGTATCTGCACCTCTCCACTGTCCAAAAATATGAGTCCATCTGTGATGTGCTTGAGCTCAGAGTCCCGGGACCTTCCCAGAGGGTTCTTAATGGTGAAGTTATCCACGTACTTCTCCAGAGGGTCATCTAAGGAGGCAATTTTCCCATCCTCCCACAGCTTGTACAACATCAGAGTGGGGAAGATCTTTGACAGGCTGGCAATCCTGAAAAAGATCACGCATTTTCATTTTAATCAGTGGTTTTAAGTGAGGAGTGTGGGCTTTTGAGGGTGAAATTTCGTTTTTTAAAGCTACATGTAGCTTTTCTGGTGAAGGGTGCACCATTTTCTTGTCTCCGTGAATATGTTATTGCATTGCCCATGTTCCAAAGGTCCAAAGCATTTGCTCTGTGAAGAGGAGACCTGTAAGAATATATGTTTTTCAATATATAGTTGAGCAATAAAAACATGTTTAACTGAATAAATGCAAAATATACAAGTTTAATGCTGCATTGTGGAACATTCCAGGCAAAGCAATAACATTTGCACATAGAACAGAAGGCTGTGAACCACTGACCAAAAGTTACATACATACTAGTATAAAATATTACACCTTAACTATCAACGGCAAAAGTTCATGTACATTTACAATTATATTTTAGACTATAAATTTAGACCATGGCCCATTACTGGGACATTCATTGTTCACTATTACACTTGCAGGAGAGATGTCTGACATTTGGAGGTCATTATGGTTTAGCAGAGACAGTTAAGAGAGTAAAAGAAAGAAAAGTTTCTCATTACTTTGCCTTTTAAGTAATGAGGAGTTCAGATTGATAGAATTCATGTTTGTGTTTGTTTCAACAGAATGAATAAGAGAGACTAATGTATTCTCAGCACCTGTTTGTCTTTTTTGATTGGGTACATGTATACATTATGTATATGCAAATGTCCTTTTTCTATAAACACCTTTTTGAATGGCTTTGCATGCATCTGCTTTTATTTGCGTGGACAAATTATTTTGCATCAGCTGCCTGAGGATATATTCAACTCAACAAACCAAACAATCTAAAACTGTCTGAAGTCATCTATCTAAACACAGCGACGTACCATTTCCCCACACAGTCAGAGTACTGCTTTGTTTTTCTTTTATTCTTAAAGATGTTTGATGGCATGAAAACCAATATACATTTTATTTCCTACATCACATCCTTTCATTCTTTTCACATGATTGACAAACAAGTAAAGGGATGCAAATATCTAATAATTAGGGCACATACAAAACTATTCTATGCTACAAGTTGGTCTTAAACCTGCAGTGTGTGAAACCTTTGCAATGTGAAGGTCCACCAGAAATGTTGCTAGAAATTAAAAAAGGTCTATCTAGCATTTTGGTGTTTTTTTATTGGTTAAACGTCATTGAAAAACATCCTTACTGTGTGCAGACTTTACTCTCAGTCTCCACAGATCTGGCCTTTATCTTTGCCTGATGGCACCACCTGCTTTTTATTTTGGAGGAAGAAATCATAAGGCCAATCTCACAAAGACGTTTAGTAAATTAACCTTTGTGGGGCTGAGAGACATGGGAACATAGAGCTCACCCCATGGCTAAAGATAGAGCAAACAAATTACTTCCATTCTCTGCACCTCAACATCTCATCTTACAATATATTGGGTTTGGCTATTGTTAGGTTCATTTTGCACTGGTAATATGACTTTTTTAAATATTTTTTTGTGACTGATATGCGTTGATAAACAGAAAACCGCTGATGCAAATGCACCCTAGCATCCATGTTTTGCTAAGTATGTCAGCTCAACACATAAGTTGCCACCACTCTCCTTAGCCAGACTGTTTTGGGAGGTATTACAGACCCCTCAAACTGGCTTATACAGAAAAAAGGTTATAGTAAACCTCTAATCCTAAGCACTTTCATGCTCATAAGTTAATATAACCCATCCAATGGCACAGTGAAGACCAAATCTTTGTTTACTTCATCAGACTGTGCTTGGCTAGAACCAGTTTGTAAAATGTACTTGTTGTATAAGACAGGCCACATATGAATATTGATCAGAACAAATTGTCTGTACATGAGTGCTAAAAGGTATACTTTGACATGTTCAAAGAAATAATACTGTAGATTTATATTCCCAGCCCTTTAAATACTATTCAGCCACAGCATTTTAATGTGCATATTTAAGGTGCTCTCTGTTTCTGCTCTTGAATAACAGCCCCTATAGGAGCTTTATACTGAGGCACTATGTGGTTAAGTGAACCATGGCTATGTAGAACCTATTCAACCTTCTAAGATGTCATTTTTTTCATGATTACAAGTACATGTTTTAAGTTAATGAAATCTGCAAAGTGGTGCTTGCATCATAGTCTTTGCGTAAGTGACTGGGTAAGTAAGTAATTCAAGAACAAAAGGTTTTTAAGAGATTTGCTGCTTAACCCTTATATTGTGTTAGGGTCAAAATTGACCCGTTTTCAAGTTTAGGTATGTAAAAACTGCCATTTGCTTTTTTGTACCGGAATGAGGCTTCATCTAATCCTCAGACACAACTATTTTAATGCAACAAAATCAATTTTCATCAATTTTAAAGGTCTGAAAAAAAAAAAGTGACATCTGTGGTGTTACGGGTCAAAAATGACCCGGCAGAGAATAGTGGCTGTTTTATGCATCACTTACAAGCTGTAGGCTGCTCTGTGGATCAAATATGGCTCAGTGTGTCCCACAACACACACACACACACACACACACACAAAGGTCATCTTCACCCACGTGAACTCTTCTCTTTCTTGCAGCACATTGATACATTTTGAATCTAAAATAAACCTTGTCATATATAAACAGGGTTTTAGTGAGATATTATCAGCTGTATCTGTTGCAGCATCAGTCAACATGAGCAGGTTCACTGTTTATGAGGCGCTGGATCAGATTTTTGGTCATGACAGTGATTCTGAAGACAGAGAGAAAAGTGAAGCTGAGGATGAGGATGAGGGCACAGACTGAATAAAAGAAGTGGACTAAGTGAGTGTGACGTCACCCACAGCGTTTGGCGCCGCTCAAATGAAGTTCACGGTTACAGGAGCGAATCTAGAGCCAGGTTATATGTTATGAATAGGATTTTTTGGACGGACAAAACAGCCAAAAAAAAAAAAAAAAAATCAGGATCATGTGTCGCAGGTTAATACGTATATTTTAAGACCAAAATGACGAGGTTCACAGCAGCAGGTACAGAGAGAAGGACGACAAGATCCTAACATAAGTCAATTGGAGCCAGAGTCAGAAGGAGCCGGAAGAGCCTCCTGGAGAACTTTCTATTTGGAAGGCGGTGGCTACAGCGTTAGTTATGTCCATTCATATATACGTCTGTGGATGAGGATGAGGTTCAGTATGACCCTGAACAAGAGCTCACATGTGGTGAGGAGAACCCAGATGTCACAAAGACTGAAAGAGACGTCTTCAAGTCAAGAAAAAGTGACAGTTCATGGTCACCAAGCCTCTTGACACCCAATATAATTATACTTATATAAATTAGATTTATATTATATGTATTATATATAAAAATTATTATGATTATAGTATAATTATATAATATAATTACAAATTTTATCACTATAGGAAATATAATTAGTGAATTTAAGCAGTTTTTGTAATCAAAAACGAGTGGTATATTTTAAGATAAAAGGTCTGTGCAGCCAAAAAAAATAAATAAATAAAAATGTTTCCATGGACATGAACACATACTAAGTTAGTTATGAGGGGAAAAACAATATTGGATGATATCTAGTGTTTTTAAGTATTTTCAGGCTGAGTTAAATCACAGGTCAAATTTGACCCGGTAACACTAAAGACGCGTGTAGCTTTCTAACACAATACAAGGGTTAATAAAACAATGAAATACTTTAATATAATTTAACAACCTTTGCCATTTTGTTGTACATGTGTAAATATAGTACCCTAATGATCTGCCTCATTCATTCATATAGTCATATATGTTAATATGCACTGACTTTATCCAACAGTCAGATAGGTTGCTGAAGTGGTCCCCAGGGGCGCTACACTGCACCAGCATAAACTCAGTATACTCTCTGGTATAACACAGTGCACCCAGGAGCAACACAAGGAAGCTGTAAATTAAAATGGATAAAATGTACATCCTGGGTAATTGAGAATGTCTCTTCCCTTGAGCTTAAGTGAACTCATGTGTCATGTCTCAGTTTCTAATGCAGCCTTGTTTGTCCTTTTGTCTGTGTGGGGCTGCAGCAGAAATTGAGGCACGACACAGGAGTTTGAATAATTAAGTTGAATAATCATGATTAGTCAGCTATTAAAATAATCACAATCACATTTGTATAATAATTTTACAAGCTCTAAAACACACGGCAAAATTTCTTTTATGACAAAAACATTGTCTATGTCCAAAATGTATTAACACTCTTTTCATCAATAATACACTTTATTTGTAATTAAAAGCCTTGGTTTAAAATGTATCTAAAATTTTATTCTCAATGCTCAATAGAAACAATAATTTGACTGATTGAAAAATAATCATTGACTAATTAGCTGCAGCCCTAAAGACCAACTTTAACAGTAATCTATACCAGCAGAATAAGTGTTAGAAAAATCAAATTGCATTAAAATAAAAACAAAAAAAGGTTGTGATTTGCTATGCCCCTCCATAAATAATCCCTTCCAATCATAACTACCTGTAGACAGTGTACTCATTTGGCGGGCCAGCCATAGGATCACTGATGTTCTTCTTGCCAAAGTTGCCGGTCCACAGCACAGTGTCGTTCAGAACAACAATGGCCGACAGTGAGGGGAGGCTGACCGAATTAGTGCTCTGGCGCAGCATCACGTCCACCTTAGAGCAACAAAAACACAATTTCAACTTGAAATTTTCATTGAATTAAATGTGGAGTACCTGATGTTAAAATGTACCTGATGTCTTAAAAATAAAATAATGTATTAAAACCAGTTAAATAGCCTAAAAGTACCATTAGCATTCCAGTTACTCACCAGAGATTTACGCAGTTTTACAGCTTTCAGAGGCCGAGCGGAGTTTTGCTGTCACAGTAAAGCTAATGGCAACTAGTATGTGAACAATGCGCTGACATTACTTCTGGTTTGCAAATGATAATAATTTTTCATATTTAGATGCAGACAGTGAAATGCACTTTTACAATTGCAATACATGTCTGTTTGTGTGACTAAACTTGACTATTGTCTCCTTCATAATGTCTTTTGGGCATTGAAAGACTACAGCTGTTGCTTCAAAACCACAGCTGAGAAAAACAATGGCCTCCAGTCAATCAAACTAGCCTCTCATACACTGGTGATGCAACTCCCATTTCTTTTGTTCACCTCCAAGTGATTATGGCATCATTGTCAGAAAAGTTATTCTCATAGTATGAAGGTCTTCTACTTCTATTTCTACTTCTGAAATACTCTAACTCTTAAACTAGTCAGACTATTTAAAATTTTATTATGTCATGACCAAGATCTGATTTCACATCTCGATGCTTATAATAGGAGTCCTCAGCCAGTTCTCTCAATTTTCAAGTGTTTTTAAATCAACAGGAAACGGCTGCCCCTATCAGATGCTTTCAAAACTACATCATGAATGCACAGATTACAAAAGAAACCATACAGGAAGTCTTGCTTTGTCTAAGGAGTCTCCTGCTCACTACCTTTCTTTCTAATAGTTTTCATCCTCTATAACTTTAATCCCCTTCTGTCCAATGGAACAGCATTTGGTGTGAAGGATTACAGAGATAGATTGTAAATTTACTCAGACTTGTTAAGGCATGATAGACAAATAAATAATACAAATTTAATCTACAAGGCCTGAAAAGTCTCACGCTTCCAACACTCCCCTGTTACCAATGACAAACAAATTTCCGTTAGCTTAAAGTGCACTATGTCATTTTTCTGTTAGAGGACGGTCCCCTGCTTGTCTCCATGGAAATATTATTGCATTGCCAGGAAGGTTTGACAGTATGGCAGTATACATATTTATCGCTATGGAAACAAGCAGGTTGCCCTATACAGGCAAAGTTACAAGTCAGATGTTTTTCAAGGTATTCTCGAGAAATAAACACATGTGTAATTGAATCAATGCAAGACAAGTATGTTTAATGCCATACTGTGGAACATTCAAGGAAAACCAATAACATCAAGCAGGTGCCAGACCCCCACCTGTAAAGTTGCAAAGCCCACCTTTAAATGAGCAAACTTACCACTATAAAGAACTACTCAATGCATTTAATATAGGCTCATATACAACTCTTTCCAGCCCATGTGCAATGTCACAAAAAGAATATGTGAAGTCTTTGTCTAGTGTTCTTATCATTGTTCTCACCTTCTCAAGAGCGTCCTTCAGACTGGGAATGGGGTGCTCCAGTGGCACGGGCTCGGGGAAACGCGGACAGATCATTTCAGCTTTAGTATTGCGGCCCATGCTTTCATCTGATATAAAAAAAAGAAACAAAGAAGACTGACTTAATCGCATAAACTCTAACATCTTAGGCATCATGGTGGATTTGCAAAATGCTATATGAAAGCGAGGGTGGGTGCGCTATTGTTCCATTCACCGCCATGATGAATACACTGTCATTTTGTAGCATATGGATCGTGTGCAGGCCATTGATTGAAACAGTGGTGCCGTGGGCCCACTAAGATCCTCAATAGAGCAGGGATATTATTCGAAGAGTGCCACTGTGAGGAATATGCATGTATGGGAAATTAGGTGTCTGGGATATAATAGAGGTTTATAATGGCTTGACCCGACTTTCCTTTTCGCGTGAGGAATCACATTGTGCAATAGAACATAGTTGGAATGGCAGGTTTTTGGCAGGCTTGAAAAAGTTTGTTGATTATAGTATAAATCAAAAAAGTGAGGTTGGTAAATCAAGATAGAAGAAAACAAAAACAGCATTCATAAAACATGTACATAGTTAAAGGTCCTACATTACATAAAATTTAAGCTTTACGCCATGTTACAATGATGTTACCTCCTCAAAAACCTGGAGTTGTGTTTTGTTTATTCACACATGTTTAAGTAATCCTTTGTTATTAGTCTGTCTACATCTGCAAAACTCAAAATGCTCTGTTCCTCCTTGTGATGTCACAAAGCAATAGTTTTCAAGTTAACAGCTACAGAATCAGCAATTCCAGGATTGAAATCATCAATGATTCTAGTGAAGGTGTATGGAGTTTAAAACACGGCGAAACACTTGACATCACAAGGTATTTTTTGTTTGAGAGCAGAACTCATCTTAAATATGCAGGGTGTGTGTGTTAAACATTTGTGAATGAAACAAAACACAACTCTGGGTATGTTTTTGATGAGGAAACATTATGACATAGATCGGAAAATAGCGTAATATGGGCCCTTTAAATAGGAGCCTAATATTACTGAGAAATGCTAGAACAGTTCAGTTTATTTTTTCGTTGGTCATTTTAGACTCACCATTTCTGAGATTTCATGTTTTTGAAAAGTAGGAAAAATCCGATCAGAAAGAATAAATGGACATATATAATTCTTCATGAAAGTTACTGAAACAGCCTGTTGTTGTTAAAAAGGCTGCACACTATTGTAGATTGTGATTTCTCACCTTACTCAGGTTGACTGTGTTTTGATTTAAAATGCTATTGTAATAGTGTTGATCACATTAACAGATATCCAGTGCTCAATAGGAGATAGTTTATCTTGTAATTAAGAGATTTCTATCTGAGAACAGGCACCATTCCGATGTCATTATCGTAATCACACAAGACAATGAGAGAACCTTATCTATTTATTATCAGGGCCGTCTACATTCTGTTTTAATAGATAAGATGTTTAGCTATGAGCTTGCAGCTATCATAAAGGAAACAACCACGAATCACTGTTGATATCAGTGGATTCACGTGCAACAATTGTAAACCAGCAGTGATGGGAATTTCAATACATGTTACATTATTCTTTAAACTCTAGTCTCTCTAGGTGTTTACCTGGCAGCAGTTTGGGCATCTGGTATTGCCAGAAGAAGCAGCCCGTCATGACTACAGACACCACCAGGAAGAAGACCAAAAGCACTTGACTCCATTTCACCTTCATCTTCTTTTTCTCTGTGAGTCCTTCAAACTTGACCGCAGCAGCAGGTGCAGCCGCAGCAGGAGGAGGCTGAGACACAGACAAACAAGGTGACCCAGAGGAACAGGTCAAAGGGTCAACTTCATGCATATACTTAGATATAGAAAGTACATTTAAAATCCCTTATTTCACATGAGCTAAAGCAAATTGTGTTATCTAATACACTCACCACCTGATGCATCCAAGTCCGTAGTACCACAAATGGGATTACCAGCCAGTCTGTAAATATTTACATCACTATATCTCCTCTGTGCAAGTGGATCCTATTCCCAAAAGGTCCCCTGCGTCCAATGAAGATTTTCCAGAGCCAGAGACACTCGTCGACATAGACTTCCATCTCTGATTCCTGACTATGCTGTAATCCCAGGCCGTTAGCGCTCACTACCCACAATTCAATTTCCTCTTCTGCAGCGACAGGCTGGTGACATCATAATCCCCAGATTTACTCCACCAAAGCAGCTAGGGAACTCTTAAGCCCTAATCCCTGTGAATGAATTTGCTTCAGTCCAGCACGGTCCTGTTTAGAGCCATGGCTAAGACTCACAAGCTGACAAAGATGGCACCCAACATGCTGAGATGGGACCATAGGAAGGGCCGGTGAGCCTTTGTGCCAGGCCTGTTGTGTGTCGGCTGTGTTAGTCCAATCTCTCAGAACAGCAGTGGAGCAGGATACTCATTCTGCTGTAACACACCCCACTGTGTAGTACATGTGGTTCAGGAAAAGACAATATGGAGTGTTGATTTAGATTTATCTCAGATTTGTTAGAGTGATTTAAGGCTTCTTGAAACACAGCACCTCTAATGTATTTTCAAACAAAGGCAGCAGAGAATGCAAATACCTCGCCTTGTAAATATATAAATATGTAGGCACAACCAGCAAGGTTTGTTACTGTGCCAGAACTTTTAGAAAAAAAAAAGTACATCGTAAGAAAGTTTTTAAGAGATTAATAATTTCAGTAAATAAATTAATAGCACAGATTACATAACATAACACATACATAAGCAAATTCATCCAGTACAGTAAAGGGCAGTGATGAAAAATAATATACAGACTTATTTGTTGAGAGGGCAACTATTCCTCAAAGTTGGATCCGGTTTCCTGTTCAGTCTTAGGTTTAGGAATGGTGGTGTCTAGGTCTGCTAAGCCTTCTTGATCTCATCTGCTTATGTCAACGAGAGTTCACTGATATGATGTAATATCATCATATCTTTATTAATCTGCCATGATGAGAGCTGTGGGGCATATATTTTACTGCAGTTCTGGAATAAACCCAATCTTTTATCAAATATTTTGTATATGGTATGTCAAGACACTCACACAAACACACACACATATTATTTGATGCTAAATCAATGTTACATCCCTCGTTTGGTCCATGTAGTGATTATGAGTGGATATTAATGGTCAGCTTAATCGTGTGACATTTAAAGCGCGTTGATGCATCTGGATGATTACAGATATGATGTGATGGGTGATCAGATATGTGTGAAAGCTGGCTCTAGATCATCCTTGTTGCGTAACCTGGGACTGCTAACCTGCCTGGTCTAGCACGTATGGCATAGATGAAAATACATGCAGAATTGATTATACATAAAGGTGCATGTAGGTCATTTGTGGGCAATAGGAATTTACATGTATTTGTATGTGAGCAGCTTGATCATTATCAACCAGGCTGCTAAGTTGTGTTGATACAATAAAGATAATTCAAACACATACAATGCTACTTTCAATACCAAATAATAGTCATTTCTTTCATGATACCTTGAACTCTATCTTAGAGATACACTGATCCTGACACTGGTATTGGATATCGGCGCCAATACCAAAAACTTTGCTGGATAGGATATCAGCTTCTATTATTAGTTCAGCCGTAATCCTGGTGGGGCACATCCATTGATGCAATGGTATTTATTTTCGGGTCATAATCAACCCTGAAATCTCATAATATTTTTTTATTTGTATTTATGTAAAGCTTTCCAGGGTTACTGAGAGATAAATAACAGCTACATAAAACATTTGGATCTGTTCTGTCTTATTTTAAAGGAAATAAATGCAGTTTTCTGACTGTACACTGGTATCAGTTGATACTTGCTATCGGCCGTACTATCGAAATCTTATATAATTATTATTATTTTTTATATATACAAATGTGTATCCATTACTTGTTTTGTACTGATTAGTATCTGGGTACTAATTTTTGAATATCTCCTCACATACCTGTGTTTGGACGCCATCCAGTGAAGCCTCCAGGAGGACTTTGCTGCCAGTCTTTCCCATGCTCCACTGGCAGCAGCTGCACACAAATACAGAGGTTATTTCTGTGGGTAAGCTTCTAAAATTGTCAGGTTGAGCTAGTGTTGTGTGTAGGCACAGAGCAGGTGTTCAAGTGGGACAGTGGGATGACTATGTCAATGTTTATGTTCTCATTATAGCTCAATCAGTCACATCCTGTATGCGTAGTCTACAGTGTCACTTGCCCAGCAGGGTTATGTATGTATTTGTATCTGCAACAAACAAAAGTAATGTAATCATCTATTATATTAAAGCTGGGGTATTTGACTTTCACAATGTGAAGATAAAGAAATTAAACTGAGAAGGACAGTAGAAGTACAACCAAATGGGTGAATAAGAGCGCTGCTTTTGATGCTTACTTTCAGGAATAAAATATTGTATTATCTACTGCAGACAGAGAGGAGTGGTCTCATGTTGTCAGAAAGTGCAGCTTTTACAATATACTCTTTGGGGAAAACACAAAACTTTACTTTAAAAAGTTGTGCAGTACAATGGATGAAAAGAGCAGTGTTCTAGTATTGACATTGATGATATAACTTTCTATAAATGAAGTGCCCATTTCAGAAATTCACACAAACAATAATGAATATTATATACATACATCCTATAAAGGCCTGGTTGATATGGCAACAAATATCTAATTCTGATCTAACCCTGTGATTATCTGCTATTTTATTTAATAAAAATGTTGTTCATATTGTGGCAGAGTGAATGACAGGTAGATTAAATCAGTCACAGAGAAGTGTGTAGACTTTATTTACCTATTATTATTATCTATTATAATAAGATATTTTGAAGTGTGATATTTTTCTGAAGAAAATACATATAAACAATAATAAATGAACTTTAAGTCAATATAGTAATTATTGTGACAGACCTACAGTTACTGCGTAAAGGCAGATAAAAAGATACTACCTGCCTGTATTGTGATAAAGTTGAAATTGTGATCTCAGCTCTAAAAATGTTAGCACTTGCTTTTCTATTTCCCTCAAGCTATTACAAATGTATGAACTTGTTCTTTTTATAGTGGCTGTTTATGTCTTTACACTTACTCATGCTCTAATCAACAAGTGCAGATGTGTGGAGGTGTTGGTGAAAATATTATGATGAAGTATTACTCAGCACCACTCTGTCCCTCTGAGGCTAGAGAAAACACACTCTGTATTGGGCCTGGATTAATGGATCACTTTTACATCTGCACACTTTAAATGCACCATTTCAATTACAGAAAAGCTTGGACCGGCGCTCTCTCCTGAGAAGGGTAATCTGAATGATAATCCCCTCTCAGAATCAAGAAGCACACAAGTGCATCATCATCATTACCGCTGAAGGAGTATTTAGCATTAAGAAATCATTATGTTTGTTTTGTTGATATTCCTGACAGTACAGTGTCAGTGTGCAGAGGCAGGAAAAGAAAATCTAATTAAAACATTTTGCGCATTAGCATTAAACATCTGACTAAAGCACTGGCCACTGCAAATCTGTCAATGTGTTTGCAAAAAAGTCCATTTATTGACTATTGGGGTTCTTAATTTTAACATAAAATAAGTATAAAACTCTGTTACAATAATTTTTCTGCACAGTATATTATACATTTTTTCTAAGGGGGATGACCTGCTCGTCTCTATGAAGCTGCTTGCCACAGCATTAAACACATTCAATTACAGTTTTTTTTTTTTTTGCTCAAAAATACCTTTAAAACATTCTTACTGCCGTCTCTCTACATATCTGACCTGTAACTTTGCTTGTTGGTGCCTCCTCTTGTCCCCTGCTTTAATGCAAGAAAAGTTACAATAATTTGGTATTCACCTAGATTTTATTATTGTCTGATTGATAATCTCATCCAAATGGCAGTCCATGTCTTAATCAGCACTGTTCCTTTTAAGGCTAAACTAGACACAGGGGCGACATTTCAATTCAGAGTGTAATGTTTCTGGGTCTAAATGTCCTGGGTCTAAATTTATGATCCAAACTTTCAAAATTCTCTTTTAACCAGAGTCTGCATCAAGGTTATCTTATGTTCTCTCAGACCAAAAGATTGATATGATTGTTTTCATGGGTAAATGACATTATACACCAATCTTCTATTGTCTGCTAGTTTGTGAAATGAATTGATACTTGATACTTGTTAAGCCATCTGTGTACCAAAATTCATACTTCTTGGATTGATTCCGCATTTCTTATTCAAATTTTTGTGACTCATGATTAGCATCTAGAGTCTGCGCTATTTTTGATAAAGCATCATTAAAAGTCTGTGAGCAAACCCTTGTATACCCTGACATGGCAATTTGGAGGTTGCTTACATGGCAGCTTTGAAGTGCAAAGTAAGCTGTATTAGTTTGGCCTTAGCCTTTAGCTTCAACAGAAAATAAACAGAGATAGGAGCTTGTTGAAGACCATTATTAAAGGGACTCCAAATCAATGGCAGTGACCCACTAGACTTTAAATCCTAACTAAGAGCCTTGTGCATATCACAATTTAAACATGTTTCTAAGAATCTTAAACATTTAATAAGAAAAGAAAAATGTGTGCATTTAAACAAATTAAATGGTAGATGCAGCATTAGCCGATAAGCTGAAATAACCTTTTTAAACTTGTTAATTATACATTCAGTTCTTAGCGTTTCTGCTAATTAGTCCTTTTCCCAAACAATCTTATAAAGACATAATCACATATACCACTGTTTGAATTAGAATAATTTGCTCTTATAAACACTAATTAGAATTCTAGGCATTGCATATATTTACTTAATGTGATATGGGTCTTCATCTTAAAACAATTCAGATCCTATTAATTACCCTTTACTCTTTGATAATGCTTTGTTTTAGACAATTTTACATCATCATAAACATATGGAATATATGGATAAAGACTGTAGACCAGTATTGTCGCTCAACACAACATGTTATATAAGCAGTAAAAGAATGAAATGGAACTTCTTGCTTTGGTGAATGAATTATAATGTGCAAATAGTTGTTGAATCACTTACCTTTTACTGTTTTTGGACTTTTGATGATTCCGTTTGTTGTGTAAATGCCGGTCTCATGGTTACAGACAGACAGATGTTGGTAGCATGGTTGTGGAGGGCTAAATCCGACTCGTTCCCACTCACTGTTCTGGATTAAGCAGGCAGCCAATAGCCACAGCTGCCATGTCACCAAAATGGGTACCCTTTCACTGTGGCTGAAAGCGTGTGTGCTCAGGCATTTGGCTTTTTGCATTTGCCTAATTGTGTGTGTAGGTACAGAGGATTATACACTGACAAGTACCAAGGTTATAGGTCAACGGAGAGATGGAACAGATTTCATAGTTGCATGGTTTTAACAGAAAACATTATTTTGGATTCGTTAGCTGCTCATTGTCATATCTGCTTTCGTTCAGTGCATGTGTTTATGCATGGATGGAGTGAACAAAGCAAATAAAAGCTTTAAAGTAAAAGTGAGAGAGAGTTGTATCTCTGTGCAATTGTTAATTATGTGTTCTCCTGTAAACACATTTAACAATAGTAACTCTTCATTAGAGCCATCAAGATTCATTCATTAGAGCCATTTGATTATTTTTATACTGGTATGTTGATGTTTGCTGTATAACACTGCTGAAATCTAAACACATAAATACATTTACATATTATAAGATTATGAAATATGAAGTGGCTGCCTTTGAGTGTAATTTTCGCTTATTTAAAAAGTAACACTACCCTAATGCCCAAATTTTATATACGTTTTCACCCCTAACAACTCAATTTATTATTTACGTTAGAATTTGTACAGTAATTTGGTGCAGTTTCTTCTTTTCTTGGATGTATCGGTCTGAACGGCCCTTGACTCCATTTGATTTCACAGACCACATGACTCAATTATCCACAATGTTCTCAGTGTTGAATAGGAACATGGAAACATATCCTTTTGAGTTTGATGCATTTTAATGTAAACCCATGGACACGGAGAAGGAGCTGTGTGGACCCGTTGTCCCGGGCGACATATAGTGCCTCTTTCACCGAGCATGACTAGAATCACGAGCTGGGGTTTAGTTATTTGGCAAACAGCATATAAGTGCGCTTGAGCTGTAGTTAACTTGTGTAAGGTCACAAAAGGACAAAATACTCTTTTTACAAGGGCACTTCACACCAACACAGACCTTTAAATACATATTGTTTGTCTCTCTCAGGCAAGAATTGTATTCACTAATCTATAAACCTCTAATCGGTTAATTAAACCTTGCATACATAGTTTGTATTAACTGCAGAGGATTTATTGGTTTATATTATAACATTATTTTAATTTGTGTAATCCTTGCAAAACCCTTGATGAAGTAGAGCACAATTTCTATAATGGCTGTGTAAAAACGTAGTTGCTGACAATTCACTTTATAAGACCCTTAATGCACATGCTTTGTGTTATTACATTTTCAATCCTATATATTTAAAGCATACAATAATCCATCACTTTTATTAATACAATGACTGACATAACTAATCTGCAGCGTTCACCTATAAAAACAAATGTAATCCCTTAAATTCATTCTCTTGTTTAAATGAAGAGATGGATTAGTTACAATCAAGTATTTTATAACAGAGGATATTTGTTCAGATATAGCTTAGATAGAAAAATAGAGAGATAAAACTTTAGGTTGTGGAATTCCTTTGCAATCAATCATCATATGTTCTGTAACTAATTGTCCATAAGAATACAGGAGTTTTATGACTTTTGGGTTGATAATTCCAAGATCCAAATTGTAAGAATAAACAACACTTTCCATAGTGTGACTAAACTTGTCAGTAAAATCTTACCAGTTATGCATTATGACTGTGTTCTGACAAATAAATCATGCCCCACCGCAGTAACCGTCTGTATACTTTCTCACATTTAAAACTAATACGTATCTCTTGAGTGCATGATCATTACATCTTCTCTCCTCCAGCTGTGCCGTATAACAGATCTACTGAATATGATACATGGAACATTAATAGAAGGAATCAAATATTCATACTTTCAATAACATACTTTGAAAAATGTTGCTGCAGTTCAGTGATTTGACTTGTGCTTAATTATGTTACCATGGCAATCCTACTGGCTCAGTTTACTCACATTATGAGAGTAACCTAAGTATATTTGTAGAATAAAGAAGTCTGCCTCCTCCAAATAAGCGTGTATTATTTCAAGGCAGCGATGCGAAAAGGTGGGTCTTCAGTCGAGAAAAGAATCTGGAGTTAGTCACTGACCGGAATTTATTTAAGAGTTTGCTCAGGTGACTCATGGAAGTACTGAATTGCTTTATAGCTTATTATTTTAGTTTGAGTGACAAATCTGAAGATAATTTAGGCAATTTGTTAGTGATTTGCAAATTGATAGTACAAATGGATGTGGGATAAATGTCATGTAGCTTTTTAGTTATAAATACCAAAACAATATTCTCCCACAAAGGTCACAGAATAATAATTTTGAAAGGTTTAACTGTTCCTGTCTCCCTTTTTCATTACCCAGACAACTCTGTGTGGATCAAAAAGGCCAACATGAAAGGAGAGAGCACTCTGATCAAAGGTTAGGGGACAGTACACTGATTCACTCTGCTTATTCATTCATTCATTATTATTAAATTGGGTCTTATGCTGTTTGCACTGGCATTGATGACAGACCCTAAAATCTGCCCACTCCATCAACCTAATGGGCATCAATTACAATAGCTCAATTTTGCAGCCTCATGCCCCTCTCCATTTGTCCAATTGACATTCCAACACCACAGTTTATACTCTGATCACGTTTTCATCAGTTTTCTCTCACAGGCTCTGTAATCTATGTACATGGTATTTTTTCCCACAGATCAAAACACACACTGTGCTGAAGTTTGTTCTCTGAGTTTTCAAAGTAACTTCTCTCTTTGTTGTGTTGCCAACTCAGTCAGAACTTGAATGTACATATACTGCATACTCAGCGTTAGGTCATTCCCAGCATACGCTTTAAGAATTTAAAGAGCTGAAAATGTTTTCTGATGTATTAGTATGTTATAATGTTGTTTCCTCATCAGAAACAGACCTGGAGATGTGTTTTGTTTCATTCACTCGAACCTTGCATATTTAGGCTGAGTTCTTCTCTCAAATGAAAACACACAGTTCCACCTTGTGATGTCGTGTAAAAATGTGTGAATGGAAATCCAGGTATGTTTTTGAAGAGGCAACAACACTCTTTCATGGCTTAAAGCTCAGTCAATTTCATCTAATATAGGAACTTTAATGTAGAAAGAATGTAGATTACTCCACTGCAAGGGAATAGTTCATATTTTTAGTTATGGTGCTGACAACATGTATATATTTAAGACATTTCTATCTATAGCCACATTGAAAGAATATAAGCAATGATGGGTTGTATACATGTATTTTCTTGAGGTATTTAGTTTTCTCAAATATAAAGTTATTTTGAGGTATTGACACTTTTACTTGAGTACTATGTTGGCTGCTTGGCCTAACCCTTAACCCTAACCCTCTGGACATAAGCAGATATCTGTGTTGTAAATCCAGCAAAGCTTTAAAGACGCGTTGCTGCCCTCTGCTGGCTAGTATTAAACATTGCACAAACTAATCCGTACAGGGTACTTTGAGGATTACAGACGACCATGTCTGCAGGGGATTGACACTGGCTGTATTACAATAATATTATTTTTAGGTCAAAATGATGAACAGAGTATTTGAGGACAGACCGCATGCAAGTGACTTGACTAATGTCCTGACAAAAAGAGCTTTATGAAAGAGCCTATCCTTGTACAAACACATTGTTATGCTCTCTGAGGGTAACCTTTATGTCCCATAGGCTTTAATGGATAGAATACATTTAGATTTACATTGGGAAGTGGGCAGAACCATTCAGGATAGAATCAGTCACATGACCACTGAAGGCAGCACATCCAAATGATTTTAAAAGAACCATTATGTACTTAGGCTGCTGTTTAGATATGTATAATTATAGTTCTCAAATGCATAGAAAGCGGACTAGTAGGCATAAAGGATGTAAGGGGCTGGGTTTATGATTGAAGTGTAAAAGAAAAGTGTGAAAGAACTTCAGAAGTAGAAGTTAATAACAACGGCGTCAAACAGAATAGACTACTAAACAAAGTATGTCATTTTACCAATCATTAAACCGTTTAAAAAAAACAAAACAAAAAAAACAAAAACAAAAACTGTAGCACGTTTTGCACTGTGGAAGGCGCTGTGTATACACTAAGTGGCCTACGTTATTAAACTTGGCGTTGAACATGTGTTGAAATATGTTTACCACCAGATGGCAGTACGTTTTCAAATTTCACTTGTTTCTTCCTGACAACACTGTCTGAGAAGTACCAGTGTTTAAAATCATATAAAAAAACATGTACAGAATGGTCTGACTTGTGTAGTTTGAAAACAAGAGGAGGATTACATATAAAATATAAAATATGACATCACCTTATGATTCAGAACTCTGCCACAAGCAGGGTTAATAAACTCTATTGTTTACTGCTGCCTTTCAGTGGCTCTGTATTAGTGCCGGTGGCCTGTGTTGTGTCTTGGACTCAAACTTGTTTTCTTTATTGGATATTCATGCGCCAATTCTCTGTTTTCCTGCCAACGACTGCCCCCAACACGAAACCCACAAGACTTTCCATTGGCTGATACAAAATTGCAATCAAGTAGTGTCCCCAGGGCCCAGCACAAAGCACATCCCCACTTTGTAATATTCAGGGCTGTGGTGTGTGCCAGCGGATCAGGCCAGTGGATTTGTAGAGGCAAAAGTGGAAAATTAACCAGTGCCAGTTTCCAGAGCACAGAGTCCAAGTAAGAGTAAAGGGTCGATAAAAGATTTAAAAAAGCAATATTCAGAAATCTTTCATGTCACAAAATATATTTCTGACAGGCATAAGAGTTTTAGGCCAATCATCAGTAATCAAACTAAACTAAGATGAGATGCAGAGTTTTAAATGAACAAAAACACATGGGGTTGAAATATTTATGTGAGTGATGGCATGGTAACAGCGTAAATAGCACCAGTATTTAATGATGCCAAACCAGGTCGTGGGAATTTTTATGGCATTTTTGAACGCAGTGCATTCTGGTTAAAAGGCACCTGTGTGTGTTTTCTTTTTCTTTCTTTCTTTTTTTTTTTTTTTTTTTTTTTTTTTGCATTTCAGTCTAGAACAACAAATCATAATTTCTGGAGTAAAACTAGTAAATACAAAAATAAATATTCTCCAGTGAAGCATATTATTTATTATGGATTTGAATAATTCAACTTTTGAGTTTTTCAGTTTTTTTGTTCTTTTCTAAAATAGCATGCTTTGTTGTTTTACATTAAAAAGGTGCTAAAATAAATGGTCTTAATTACAAGCAGATATTAATTGTGTTTGATCTAGTCTTTTCCTTGCACATATCTGAGGAAAAAAAAAAAATCAAAACATTTCACTGAATTTAATGCATTAGTTGTGACCACCCACTATCACACACTCGGGGACCTCCAACACTGCATCCGGCGTCTCTCTCCGCTTACCCCAAACACGTTGTAAACACGCAGGCCCCTGGCTCTTTGTTCTGGCGCACACAGGCAGCGGCGGATTGTGTCAAAGCCCTCCTTTTTTCACTAGTCCTCCCGTGACCCCTGACCTCTTTTCAGACCCCAGGCGCAGACTTGAGGGCATCTGGACTGCGAGTTCCCATTAGAAGGGCTAGTCAAACACTGCACACTCTATGTAGGTCAGCACATGGCAGTCCTGGTCACTCGAAAAACACAAACAGATCAAGAATGTGCGTGTGGAGTATTTGTACTTGTACTTATGTGTACATGTGTGTGCTTATGTGTACTTGTGTGTATGTGCGGCACTGAATACAACAAACTAATTGCAGAGTTGATGTGCATTTCACGGGATGTCGCTGCACTGGAGGGAACATTCCATCTGTTGCCAATACGAGTCATGCTTCATGCTTCTTTAGCTCCTCATATGGTTTGAATCAGGACTTGTTGTGGACGTGCATTACACGATGTTCATGCTAATAAAACTTATGTGTTTCAAGATTGTTACTTATTAAAAGAACTGTGTTTGAACTTCAGTGTACACTGGGCACACAACAGGAAGTACGTAGGCATATTTTAGTTGCATAGACTGAATTTGTAATTTGTTTATCCTTTGTTTTTGTGGGGAAAAAAAATAAAAATAGGCCACGAATTTGGCTCAAACTATTTAAAACATGATACTTTCAATTTTAATGTTTATTTAAATTATCTGTGTATTTATGAATCTGCTTAAAGACATTTTTACAGTTTGCAATTTCTTTAATATTTTTTTATATTTTAATAAATAGCATTTATTTTCTTGTTTTAGACTTATTTGTGAGGGCAGACTTTGTTACTGAAGCTATTATTGCCTACATTGATTGTCTTTAAGCCATTTTTGCACAATTCTCAGAGAAATCACTTCATAAAACGTAGCAATAATCTCAAATGTTGAGTTAAAGCAACATTAACTCTCAATGCTGCTCATGTACAAACCACTTTTAGGTCACACTGCTGAGAATAGAGGTCATTCGATAACCATTGATTTCCAATTACCCAGCTTCATAAGAATAGTTGGTGTATCGATCAGCCTGAGCACTGCTCCAAGCTCTGTGTTCATAGAGCTTATAAGAGACGGAGGTGAGAGCAGCCTTTATCCACCTGCCCCCTGCTCCGTATGCTCCTCTCTATGCTAAATACAACACTTCACCATGACCCCTGTGTAACCTCAGTGACACTCCTCATCCGGGCAGAGGGAGATTATGCTGCCTGGATTGAGCTGGTTATCAGTGTAAACACAATAGGTCACAACCACGCTTATATTCATGTTATTAGGACGTGTCTGTGATAATAATTTATATTTTATGATTGTATAGGATTTTAATGCCTAAAAAAACTGAAAATGGTGGATTAAGTAATGCCCCCTACTGGCTAGAGTTTGTACTGAAGCATATTGAATAGTTAAAAAGCAGCAAAGATACAGTAGGTACAATATTCAACTGTAGATTTAAGATTTTCATTTATTTACTTGTTTTTATTGTTGAATAATGGCTATGTGGTATTTTTAACCCTGTATGACATGGGGTCTGAATTATTTTAATAATTTCAAGTAGATTTTAAGAGAGGATGGGGTAGGTGAAAAACGTGAAATGCACGACAATGCAGCAATACTCAAACAAACGTGAATTTACCAAAATATTCACAAAATACAACATTGTTTAAAGCTGTTTATTATTATTTCTATGGTAATTCAGTGCTACAAATGTGTTAGAAACCCAAATTAGTGACCACAGGCCTTTTCACCAGGATTTTAGAGTACACTATAAGTTCTTTTCTAATTACTCCTTAAAGTACCACAGATTACGGTCCGTGGCATCTTGAGGGAATCCCACAGGGCCAAAGTGACAGATAAATCCATGCTCCCTCCCTGACCTGTGCTCGTACCGTGCACATACATCTTCACACCTGCTGGTCACTGGTCCCCAAACCCACAGGACTCACTGTGAAATGTGTCGACAGCCATTGATTTGGCATCAACAGCATCAGCTAGCTCCTCAAGAGGAAGAAAATATCGTTTGTGAATATTATTCTTCAAGGCGTTTGACAATATTGCAAGAAAGTGACATTTAGGGTATTAAGGGTATGTCGCCATGGTTATTACGTTATGGTGTCTTTCCTAAACTGAACATTTAAAACAATAGTAATGCATGTTGTGCTCGTCAGCTTGAGGGAGCGTATGGATGAATACTCTCTTGCACTTATTGCCTACAAAACTGGAGGATAAGCCCTGTTAGAATAAAGTAGAATATCGACCGAGATAAAAATTCATCTCTTCACCACCACATAAAACAGAATGAGGAAAATACATGGGAAAATACATTATACATTTTTATTTTATCTTTATGCTGTATTAGTATTTAACAACGCCAAATACATAATCATAATTTATGTCAAGAAATTAACTTTAGTAGTATTTTGGGTCCACTTAGGCCCAAGATTTGCTGTTGGGGCCCTCGCCTTTTCACTGCCATTGAGGGTTAAATATTGATGATTGACCTCTCAGCATGGCACCCAACTGTAATCACATAACTGTCTTCATACTGAAAAAAAAAATGTGAATACTAAGGTGATAAAAAATAAATTGTAAGTATAGGGTGACCAGAAGCCATAAAAGAACAGCATCAGCCTTCCCCAGATATTTTCATCTTTTCAGATCAATTGTAAAGTCATCTAATTGAATAAATAGTATTGCAGTATTTTTCATTTACAGTACTCGTTAGGTATTCTTGGGTGCTCCCTGTAAGTGTCAGCTGCTTGGTGCTTATTAGGTTAAGGCTGCACAAACTCTATGACAATTTTCATTATGATAAATATTCACTGTACTGCAAAGTGCTCTAATATGTACCGGACACTCCCTCGTAACCACATGACCCTCCTGTCTCGTACTCGTCCGTGTGACTCTTTGCCCTCGCCATGCCACAGTGCTCTCAGACTTGGGGCTCTTGTCTTGTAGCCCTGAAGCATGATTTGAGCGAAAGAGAAAAAAGACGTGCTGTACAACATGAACCAAACTAGTGACTGGGACAGCTTTGGCCCTTTCCTTTTCAGAGATCTCTGTCTATATCCGGGCCAGCATCCTGAGTGCAGCGTGCGCTCATGTTCCAGATATTAAATTACTCATGAAATATTTGCTTGGCCTCCGGCTCTGGCTTCTTGCTCTCAAAGCTCCACTTAGCCCTAAAACCTCTTCGAGTGCACACTGTGTCACCTCTTTGTGGAAGGTCAACTTTCTAATTCACAGCAGGCCATTACGTTTCACTCTCTATTGTTGTCGCACTTACTGTATTTTCTTGTCACCTTTTTGCCACTCAAACTTTTTACTGTGATTTTGTAAAGTGGAAATTTGTTAAAGAAAAAATGTTGTTGTAAAAAGATTTACTCCAATTCTATAGAGTGCAAATTCCATCAACTATTTTCAAAAAGGATTGTAAGTAAGTGTTAAAATATTACTTCTATCACTACAATTTGGCAATAACTGTAGCTACTAATAACTACTGTAACTACATTTAAACATTGAAATTCATAGATCAACAATGGCATGAAGTACTTGAGTAAAATCCACTCGTAGTTACTTTGGATGGGGCATTTTCACGGTGGCTGCACTCGGATGGGTGGGGAAGCTGAATGAAAAGGCTTGCAGACATTTGAAAGCTCAGGCTGCAGAGTTCAGGAGGCCAGAGGAGGAGTGAGAGGGAGGAGCACGCTGACATGTTGTGACTGGGCCCTGTGGCTGCAGCTCTGACGGCGACATCACTCTGCTCTTACTCTTTAATTGGACTTCAGGGTCTGTACGAAGTCCCAAATTTACTTGACATACACAATGCATGAGAAAGAGGCAGATCTTTCAGTGTTAAATTCAAACTGGCTTTTTGTTTTAAATTAAATTAAGCAAAAAAAAAATTTATATGTTACACACTCTTTGCAAATGTAATTGTATTGTGTTGCATTCCTGTGCTGATTTAAAATTTTTAATTTTATTAACACAACTAAACATTTAAAACAACTAAAAAAATCAGAAAGATTGATTTTAATTTCAGTCAAATTAGTAAATACTCCTCCAAAAAATATTTAAGTACAGATACCTACAAGAACTTTTACATTACACAAAATACTTCAAATAAACTGAAAGCTATAATAAGTTTTACATTTCAAGATACTAGAATTTAACTTAATACAACATATTTAAATGAATAAGAAAATGTACACATATATAAACATATTTTTAAGACAAATGGCTGGTAGAGGGTTGAATTATGAACCCTTATGACTCATTGTAGATACAATAAGTATTGTATTCTGTTATTCATTTATTACAGGTCATATATTTTAAACAATATTGTACATACAGAATATTTTTGCGTGGATACTTCTGCTTTATAGTTTGCTTTCAGTATTGCCACTTATATTTACTTCAGCACTATATCACACTTCAAAATGTGTTATTGTGACAGGCCTACATACAATACACGTGAATTTTTTAGGATGTCATTATTTATTAGTGTATTGTGCTGCCGTGACATTTCCTGACCTGACAGACGATAGCTGACCTTATTTTACGGTTTCCATCCACATGTCTGGCACAGAGCAGGTGGAGATCAAGTGGGACTTAAGAGGCTCGTAAAGAGGAAAAACTTAAGTGGGAATAAGATGGGAGCGAGCTGGTGGTTATACTGTATGTGTAGCATGTGAGTGTTGGAATAGTGTAGATTTTGGGTGTTGTTGTGGATTTGAGGTAAACGTGCAGTGATAGAGCATGTCTTTGCCCGTGCGAGTCAGTCCAGTGGTAGTTTATTTTATGTAAGCACACGCCATGGTGTGTGTGGAGGAAACTAGGACAGAACTGTTACAATACAACCCGGGCTAATGGAGGCAGGGTTAGGAGTCAGAGTCAAGAGGCACATTTCAAACTGAATTTATGAATGGGTTAGTGCAAATACAATACATTGCACGTTTTAAATTAATAACAGTTTTTTGATTTTTTTTTTCTTTTACATTTTTGGATAAAAAAAAACAAAAACAAACAAAAACTAAAACAAAAAACACTGATGATATTTTGAAGAACCTACCTCCAAACCTACAAAACAACAACAACAACAACAACAACAACAACAAAAAAACAAAAAAAAAAAACGACCTGTATAGAGAATATTAATGGCACATGTTAGCTCACTTATGCAAAATGTCACTATATTAATTGAAAATGTGAACTGTATTATAAAAAATAAATTGCTATAATAGTTTCACAATAAAAAATGTAATAAAAAATTATGTGCATATCAGCATGTAAAAGGATTATGTCAGTGAAGACATTTTTCTCAGCTGGAGGATGTTTTTGTTATTGTAAGGCTCAATTAATCTTATATTTTGTAATAATTATAGGCTAATTCTGTTGATCAAAAGAAATCTTAAAAAATGTAATAGAAAACAAATCTGAAATAAATCTATGCAGAATCATACAAATACATCAAATAAATGAATAAAGTGTAGTTAAATCCAAAAATTGATGTGATCAGAAAGTATTAGTGTGAAAAAAGTGTGCTCCGTCAGGCGTAAGTGTGAAGATGGCAGTACTTGACCCTGAGATGGTTTCCCTGTGGCTCCCCACGGCTCAGTGCAGCAGAATCACTCATAGATCTCAGCCAGAGGTGAGCGTCCAGTCACCCGTGATTATAGCAGCTTACTCAGGGAATCTCAACCACAGGCTGCCATCCAGTCAGGCCAACACTCAAGACCTGCTCACCACTCCTCAAAGACATTTCAGACATATTTGTATTTATGCAACTGTATTTGTTTGTTTGTTCATTTATACCAGGCAAAATATTAAGAGCACTTTTGTATGTACAGTGTTGACCTGGGTATTGTTTCCTTGTGATGCATTGTGGCACTCAGTCATTTTTATTTTATTTTATTTTTCTTGGGGACAAGGCTCTTTATCACCACCTGCAGCTTTAATTAATTATTTATTTAGCTTTTTCCGGTTGAAATACATTTTGTAATTGACCACTAAAAAGTGTTTTTTCCCAATTTAAAATGACTGTGTGGTACATAGCTTTAAATATAAAAAATACATCAAACTGACATTATTTCTATCTTTTATACTAACATCTTCCTTTCACTTTTGGTTACTTAAATATGGATGCTGCACTGATAAGCTATTTTAGCATGTTGTATTTCCTGTTTATTGGATCCCCACTGGTTCTAGTGTTTGTATGTAAAAGCATCTTCAGCAGTCTGCCCAAATGCAAGTTTCCATCCACACACATGCTTTTATTAATGCATAACTGAGAATGAAGAATTTAGACTTGACTCGAAATAGGATTTATCAGTTTAGTGAACCTTAAAAAGCCCCACATTGCTGTGAGCGCTCAGAACACTGAAGACCAATATGAGGCTTGCCAACACACTCTTGACAAACTGAAATCGTGAACTATAAAATATTCAAGCCTGATGTGTTTCTGCTGCTTCCTACTGAGTCTGTAAGGTTCAGATAGTTCAGGACAGAGACATCTATGGATATATATGTACAATATTGTAGCTATATGGCATTCATAAAAGTATCATATTTTTTAAATTCACAATGTTCAGAGCCAGTGCACGTCCTAAAGATTGGTAGTTTATATATTTTTAAAATGTTAGGCTGACATGCGTAAGATCAATATTATATTTGGAACTACATAACTTGCAAGTAATAAGCACTGTCATATATACACATTGTAAATAATATTTATTTTTGCAATTTCTTGTGAATTACAGTTTTACAACAAACAGGACAAAAAATCTTTCATTCAATAAAAGACAGAAACAGAATCTAATCTCAAAGTTTGATGCTTTTTTTTGACTCGTCAAGCAACTTTATGTGTGTTGAGAAATGCTCTTCAGTCTCACAAATTGCACTGAAATGATGTTACTGACTGGAGCGGCCTCTGCAGTTTAAATTTTCCACTTAAAGTGAAATGACAAAGCTGATATTGTGTATTCTACAAGTGTGAATTTTACTGCACTCCTACAACTTGTAAGATCCATAAACCAGTAATCTCTAGTGAATCAATATACTTATTTGGCCTATAGATTATAATTCTGTATAGTACTAGCAATGGCCCATAACATGATGACTAAAACAACAATGACTCTAGTGAACCTGTGAAGTGTTGATGATTGTGGATTTGCGTCTTTGTGGTACCATATGTTTCTGATCCATGTTTGTACCTCACTCACAGACTACATGGGCCTTAGTTGACACACACATTTACTAGGTCAGCTGTTCTGCTCTCTGTCATGTCAGCCATTGTCATGAAGATGCACGCAACTCTGAGATAAACCAGCTTTCCAGTAGAATTTATATATGACCTACAAGTTCAGCCAGATTAGTCCTGATTGGATCTCTGGTGCCATATGTGACCTACAATCTACAATGGGGCGGGCACGGCAGGACGGGAGGGTCACTGATCTCTACTGGATGGGGTTGCCATGGGAACGACCTCTGGATGCTCCCGTGTGCTCTTTGATGCCCTCACGCATCTTTGGGATTTCTGTGTGTGCCAGACTCGACTTCTTCTGCTCTACTTCCCCACGCGCTGCCAGTGCTTTTCTTTCACTGTAGACTCAACAGGAGCATGGATACTGGCATTTATGGGCACATTTAGCACTTTTTGCCCAAAATTTAAATAACTGATTTTAAAGTGATTTTATCTAATTCTTTTACTTACATAATTTTATATTTTATTTAATAATATTTGCATTTTGATGAAAAATTCATATGAAATAAGCAACTATAATGCTAAATGATTTGATTATGATTGTGGTAGAAGGAGTGGTTCTCAAACTTTTTACATCTATGAAAATATTTAGCACTCTGAGTGTCACCAGATTCAAACCAGGACTACACAAGATCTAAACCAGGTCTACAATACCAGTGCATTTGTTTCTACAGAATTTCTAAACAAGGACTTACAGCAGGAAGGATATGTGAATATAATCTCTCCACTAGAACTGGAGATGCGTCCGTGTACACCACCAGAAAGAAAGCACCAGTCCGTTCTAGTTAACTGAATTTAATTTTATCATTGCTAATGAGAGAAGTGTCCAGGTCTGTTTTTTAATTTGAAGTGTTGAATAAATGGCCTTTAGCCTTGTGCTGTCTGGCACTAGTGTTACCTCCAGGACTTCTATATTATTAGACTTCCATTCTGGGGACAAACCCCAAATTTTGAGTCAATGCAGCAGAGCCCTGGGCCAAACAACACTGTTCATTATCACTGGAGCGTCTTGTAGCTTTTTGGTCACTGCACAGGGACACATTTATGTGAGTCCAACTACTGTAGCCACTAGCACTCAGCATCACAAACTTCCAGCTCCCTTATTGTTAAAGGTTCATGACATTCTACTGCAAGGTTCAGTTCATATGAGTCATATATTGTTGTAAAATAGTAGACTTTTTTTCTAATGAATAAACCCTAAATAAACTTTTGAAACAAACAATGATATTATTTTCGTGTTTCTATTAGGAAATACAAATAATGTGAAGATCTTACCTAACATTGTGCAGTCATTTGCAATGATTTATATATGTTTATATATTGCTGTCAATATGCTGGTTTATTTATATAGAAAGTTCATTTCTAATGTTGGCCTGGTTACATAATAATGTAATGAAGACAGATCACTCTTATATAACAACAAATTGCAATATGCCAAAAGTCAATGTCAATGTCAATGCTGGCAGTTCCATAAAGATGCAGCCTATAGCAAAACTGGCAGCTAATGCAAAATATAGGTCAAATCCAACTGAAAATCACTGCATGTGATAATTTGAAAAAGGAAATTAAAGGAATATTATTAACTTTAATTGCCTCTAGATCATTTCCTCAGCTGCTCAGAGTCATTATATTACAATAAACACTGCGAAAATATACCCAGATCCCTCTTGAGAGTCTGAGCTTCCCTCCCAGGGTTAAGGATAAACACAAAGGAAATGCTAAAATCTCATGTACCCCAGAGTCATAGTGAGACTTTTTTTCATGTTCCTGCTGTGAATGCCTCTATATAAATGCCATTACACTGTCTTTATTACACATTTATTTAACAGTGCACGGCTGTAGCTTGTTGAAAACTCCACCGTGACTAAGAATACTGTGATTAAACACTACAGCTACTTCAAAGGTTAAGGTAAATGTAGCACAAACTAAGCATGGACTTGTGAAAATCAGAAGCCTTTCACGGTTAAATGCACCGCGCAGTCATTGCCTGGGTTGCCTCCAAAAACTAAACATTTTGATGGAGATTGGCTGTTTAAATATACAGTAAACCAACACTTAGATGTAAAAGTATTTGTTGATGTTGTAAAACTAGATGGTTCAGAGTTACAACACTTAAACCACAACTGATTACAGGTTACAAATCACAGTTGAGCCTTTACCTGTGTGTAAAGAGAAGTAGATCTGGGGTGAAGCATGGACTTAAATATAGCCGCCATGGGTCACTGCTTCGATGCTTTTCTGTGGCCTGAGGAAAGACTGTAAAAATGGACTTTAACCGTGTTTAGCCTCGACCTGACCCTGTTTTTTTTATTGTGCCGTACAAAGATGTTTTTTTGGAGCATTAAAAAGCTCACTAAAAACATCTTACTTCGGGTCTCATTCACTTTTTACTTGTGTAGAAAAATGTGAATGTGATGGAAAGTAGGCACAGACATTTCTTATGATTCATAAGCTAAATTAATTATGTAGAATACAATTTGTGATTTTCTTGTTTACACGCACATTTTTTTGGTGTTGCAAAAAAGACAAAAGTGCTATTCCAAAACCTGTCAAACTATTAATTTATTAAGCTATAGATACTTAATTCTGTCTAATAAAAATATAACAGAATGAAAAGCAAAATAGGGAAGGGACAATAATATCATTTATTGTAATAAAAAGTGTAGACAGTATAATGGGACATTTTATACGTGATAATCGCCAACAAAGAAAACAGCTACTAATCTGATCATTGTTGTTTTCACCTTTTTCAAAGTACTATAACTGTTGTTTAAATATGGAACATATTCATAATATTAAAATGATAATTATGCATATCCTTAATATTTTTTTTTAACTATCAGCAACTTTTATAATTCCCGTGATATAATCTTTAATCGTTTTATCCATGAAAATCGTGACACCTCATTTCAATGTTGATCCATCCAACAAAAAAGCAATGCTGCAGTTACAATAGGCCCCATGGCTATATTGTTTAAAATCCAAATCCACTTTATTTTTATAGCACATTTGACAAACAAATCAAAGCCCAGAGTGCTGCACATAGCTCATAAAAGATTTATTGACTTAATCTTTTTAAATACCAATACTGAAGATTAAAACGTTCCTTTGTTTACATTTCAAATCCTACATGTCTGACCCACACAAACCTTGTATTTAGTCTATATAAGGCCTGTTGTTACTCTTCATAGTTGTATAAGTGTATTAAGAGAACAGGTGACTCTCACAGAGCTGGCGCGTACCTCCTCGCTCTCAAAGGTCACTGCCTCCACCGCCCACACTCCCAAACACAGGCTAATCCCGCACGGTTCAACACCATTCCTGATGAGTGGAGCCCGCGGTGGTGCCAAGCGGGTCAGTATGGTCAGAGGAGGTTATCCAAATGGCTTAACCGGAGTCTACAGTCCAAGTCTCTTTGCTGTAAGATCCAACCGACACTTGAGCATGTGAAAGAAACCAAAAAAGTCAACGGGAGATGACACGGAGGATCTTCTAATGGTACTGGAGAGGTCCCACTGAGCATTTCATCTGCCGCTCTTTACATTTGGAGATAAAAAAAAAAAGAAAAGAAACAATGGCATGAGATAAAGAACAAAAAAGTGTACGTATTAAATTATTATCAGCATACAATATAAAATGCATGCAGTAACTAGAATTCTGTCAGAAAATTCTTTTGATGTTTATTTTAATTGTGGAGACGAGTGAAACAATGTCACTTTAATTACTCAAATTTGTGATACATAATTTGCAATTTCTTCATTTTTAACAGTACATTTATATAGATTTATTTCAAACATTTTAATTGAAATAAATTTATGTTTTGAATTTTATTTTTGAAACATACACTATACCCATAAAAATATAACTATAAAAAGCAGATTTGCAAATTTTGGTACATGATTTTAACAGTGGCTTTTAGAAACTGTTGCGTATAATAGTCTTCTGGCCCTTTTGTACTACACTGTCACACATATTGTATGGTAGTTTGAAATATGTGTGTGTACTGTTGTAGTTTTTTAAATTTTTATTTAGCATTTCTACACTAAACAAAAGAAAACACAAAAGTCAACCATAATTAAAAGTCATTCATTATTTTGCTATTTTCTACAGCTCACTGTTCATGACGACCCAACGTCAAAAAAAAAAAAAAAAAAGCACCCAATGCGACAGTCCTTCCCACTTCCACATCTGCAGATTTATGCTCGGTCTTATGGTCGGATCAATTAGCGCTCCGAGATAATGCTAACACCCAGAACCGAGCCATGATTGATGAGTGCCATTTACACCAGACATTCATTTGGCCATGACTGTCAACTCAATGGCTTTTTACAGAGCCTGTGTTTTACTGCTTAAATTTATTATAATGACACGAGCCAGTCTTCTCTTACCATACTCCTTTCACATACATTTCTCTTAAGGCGGTGACACCATAAACCACAAGAAGACACTGATTCTGACCCCATTTGTCAAAGCAAAACGCCTTAAGTGATTTGATTTAAAAGTAGTGAAAGGAGAGGAGAGGGGAGCGAGGATCTCTTTTCAGGTCCCTGTAGTCCACTATAGTGTGAGCAGTACACTGTCTGCAAAGTTCACATCACAAGAAAGTCAATTAAGTCTTGCCAGGGCTTTTGGGCTATTTAATTAAAGCTAGAGCAACTTAGCAGGATTGAATTAAATTTTTGGCAGCCGTAAACCAATACGCTGGGAAGGCGGAGGTGGTGTCCGGGTGGGGTGAGCTTTTCCGTGTAAAATAAGCACGGAGGACCACGTATCAATGCCTCTGAATACATTTTCTAAAACAATTGGTGGTTTGTGTCTCATGTTCTATGGTTAATTATATAACGTCGAACATTAGCAAGTTCATTTCAAAAGGTATAATTAGTTTTCCTCAATGTCAGGGACTATAAAATGCACAACTTAATACGGTAGCCCTGTGTAACTTTCAGTATAATGTAAATAAGATAGGCTTGTATCACTTGCGGCAACAACTCTGTAAATATTGTAAGCTAAAAGTTACATTTTCTGTCATAAACTCATGAATTCATTATCAATCAGTTAATTTTACAGTCTATTCAATAAAAAAAACACATTATAGCACATTTCTGATGGTTTGTCATGTGTTATGATATCATATCGATACTGATGTTGGGAAATATTGCCTAATTTACAGTCAAATCATATAAAATAAAGAGTCTAGTGGTAAAACATGTATGCATTTTTGTTTAACAGAGCCTTTAATCCGCACAGAGGTAAATATGAGCACAGCCAGACCTGGGATTAATCCTGTGCTAAAGGTCTCGACAGATTAGACAGGTCTGGAGCATTTTCTCAGCACAGGGTCAAAGTTCAAGCTAAAACTTTTATAGACAGACCACATCGTTTTCATTAAGCTTCACGATCAGGATTGAAATACCTAACTGCTCATTATATAATCTAATTCTCAATGAAAAATTACAAGAAAAAAAAAGTAATAATAAATGTGTCCACAATGTTATTGAAAACACTTCAACTAAGATGATTGTGTCTGAGGTATTTCTTTCAATTAAACTTTAGAAACTAATTATAAATTTCAGTTTTCAAAACAACTCGGAATTAATTTTATTATCATGCTTAATTAAATCAGTCTTTTCCTTGCGGCAAAGTTTTCTAGTAAAATGAAATCTTTCTGCTAATGATTTCAAGAGCGCGCTGGTCGATGTACAACTTTGAGGCTCTTGGGGGCGCTATTGGTGAAAGCAGACGCTCTGGAATGCAATGTGCTTTTGTGTGAAGATTGCATTTTTACTAACTCTCAATCGACACAGCCTGAGATTTTCTAACAATTTTGTCAAGGGCTTGCCTCTTTTTATTCACATTAACCTGCCTATAGGAGCGTAGATTCAAATGTGCACAAATGTTGAACTGTGCTCATGTGAATAAATATATACTGTCCCATTTTAAATAAATACATGGAAATGAAAAAGCTGGAAGAATATAAAATTTTAAACATTGTGATGCCCCAAAAAACACTTTCTGAAAACCTTATTTATATTTGATTATCCTGAAGTTTTCTTCTTTTCTTCTTATTTAGTGAATAGATTTTCAAAACTGTCAAAGTGATACTAAATACAATAATAATTATGTTTAAATAAAATACATAATTATTGGTGTATATTCATTTGCATACAAAAGGGTGATTTCAGTGACCCGCCTGCGCTAAATCTTTTATCAGACACAGAGCACTGCCTGAGAGTTTGGAGTCAAAATAACACCAGACGCTGCAGAGCTCCTCCACTGTTCTTCATGAACACAGAAAATATCAGAACTGCCATTTTTAAAAGGTTTTACAGAGATACTGTGATGTTAAATACTAAACTAAAAATCAGTCATAAGTCTGTTTACTCAATTACAAGATTTAACTAAATTGTGTTAGTAAATCTTTAAGGATTTTAAGAGATGCGCATATCTTTTATTGCTGGTTAACATTTTTCCTAAATATATGTTTCAAAAACAAATATAGATATTCTTATATATTTTTTTCTAATTTAATTGAAGTAAAAATGTGTTCTTTCCTTCCACAGTGTAGCACAGTCGTATTCCATTGGCAAAGCTCAAGCAGATTCTTTCACGTTTACTGCACTCTGCTTTTCATTACACACATATTACTACTACCATTATGATATAGTATGTCTCAAATATATCTCTAGGCAATATCTGTGTGTATATTAATACCATTTGCATCTCTCGGTCTCCAGTCGATGTGTATGGAAGTCATTAACAGGGCTGCTCTCTCCTCCTCTCTCTCCTCCTCTCTCTTTCTCTCCCTGCGCAGGTTTGCCGTGTTCTCTCCATCTGCGTTCAAGTCACCTGGTCTGAAGTTGGCCCAACAACTGACCTGGAATCAATACAGTCAAACTCAGTGGAGGCAGATAAATCAGACTTGACTCGTTTAGCCCACGAGAGTCTGTACCACATGGGCCCGCCGCTGCGCTACATAATAAGCTAGGCATGTTTGATGACAAATAATTTATAGGGAATTCTTCTATTAGTTTGATTTAGAGGCTCTATATAACCGTGGGGCATCCGAGCACATACATTTTCACTTGTTTCCAGTGAGCTATAAATCCAGATGTACACAGCTGTATGTTCGCCTGGAGTCTGGTCTGGTCTGGTTACAAAAGCAACCTGACTCTAATACTATTCCAATTCTTACTATGGTCTCTGCTTTTTATTCTGATATAAACTATTTGAATTGGTAGGGACATTTATATATATATTTATATAAAAATCTGATAAAGATTTTTGGGTTTAAAAATGTTTTATTTATAACATTTTTTTAAAAATGTGTTCATAAAAATATTGATTTTTTCAATTTATTTATAGTTAGTCATTTAGTTTAGAGACAAGATTGCCACTAGACTAAATGACTTTGTGCTGAATTTGAATCTATGAATTGCTCATTTATTTATTTTTATATATGTATACATTTTTAGAATATTTAGAATATTATTATTATTATTTTTTTTTAAATATATATTTTTTCTGTTAAAGAAAAAAATCAAGTCTGTAATGAAGCACTTGGGTTCTGTTGAGGTTGTTAGGAACATAGTAGAAGTAGACTTTATGTTTACAGTGCACATAAAAAGTAAAACAAAAACACATACTTGACTTTGTCAAGTAATATGATATGTTTATAGTTCTATATTTATATATACTTCTGCTTGTATTATTACTACACTTTGTATCACTGTCAATTGAATTGACTGATTGAACTGAAAGATTTACTAATTTTTAAATAAATAAATGTAATAATGCAACTAACAATTAAAAAATGTTTGGAAAACTATACTGAAATAATAAAAACTAAAATGTAAATTCAAAGAGTGTGATTCATAACATTCCTTAATTTTAAAATAATAAAAATAAAACTTTCCCCTCAAATTATTTAAATTAAATATATAAATGTCTAAAACCTTGCGTTCCCAGTTACGGTGCCAACCTAAATCAACTTAATGCAAACACAGTGAATAATGTTCGAAGCTATGAGACCCAGCTGTTTGAGCCAACATTACATCAACTGATTATAGTTTTATGATGATTTTAAAGTGCAGGAAGAAAAAGTTTGGGACCTGGAGGAAGTCACATTTCATTTAAGCTTAGACTGTTTTAGCTCATGTTGCTGGAAAATTTACAACATAGGATGGAAAAAATGGTCTGTACATGTCACATGACACCTCATGTGATCTGAGGGTCACTGAGAGCTGCTCTGCTTCTGATTAATACAATCAAATATAAATAACCACATTATTGAGAAAATGCTTTGCTTGCATAACAAACAGACCTCTAATTTACTGTGTAAACGAATCAGTGCAGTCAAGATTGGTTAACTGCATTTTTCACAGTCGTGTAGGCTATTAAAATAATCATTAAGTTTGTTTATATTGTATTTCATTGACATTTTATACACTATTTTAATATCATTTTATTTTACTTTACAGCATATATTACATTGATAAGACAGAGATTACAACTTTTTTGTTGTACAAACCAGGTCATTGCCGATGAATAATTAACTACTAGGTCAAGCTCAAAGCAAAATTTAGGCCTATCAGAAAATATAATAATGGGTGAGACAACTGGAGATATTATAAAAATGATATACTGAGTTTATAAATATCTAATACCATGAACTTAATCCTAAATGTTGCTACTTCTTAAAAGGCTAATCTAAAAAGACATAAAAATAAGAGGACGCACTTATTATTATTACACAAAACAGCGCGTAAACAGAATTCATCAGGAATATAACGTGTTTTAGTGCTCTATATAGCCTCATTACACAGTAATTATGTTAGGTGAAATCTCTGGATTTAATTAATTATCTAGAAACAACACAGAAGGGTTGTGGAAAAGCGGGTTATAGTCAGCACAGAAAGATATAAGAGATAAGTTGTACTCACTTTAGAGTGTTGTTCATCCGGCAGGACCCGCGTCGTGGCGCACTCCATTCACCCTGTAAAAGAAGAAATGCTTTGTTGTTTTAGTGGCTGCAGCGCAGCCTTGAGACTCCATCTTTCATAAATGCCCCACAGGTCCCAAACATTTAATTGTCGTTAGGTGAAGGCAGAGAGGACTGTCCTTCTCGTGATGATTGACAGCAGGGGGACTTGAACTCGCGTCTGAAGGGGACGAACTATTTCTTGTCCAATTTCTGAATATCTATTTCTAGCATAACAAACGATCTTTTAATCAATACAGATCTAAAATAACGCGTTTAAATGCTTTGCTGTTTTAAACGTTATAGCTGTGTAAGCCTGCGCTGCTGCGAGCCTGCGTAGCTCCCAGCTCCCCTCTGTCTCCATTTTTTTGGTCTCGTCCAAACTTGGTACAGATTTGAGTTGGTTTCTCTGCTATCTCGGGTCGCTGTATTGGGGGTGACGGAGCGCCTGTCCCTTATCTGCTTTTTCCCTGTCAATGGCTTTCAGGACATATTTTATTTGAATGTCTGGACCTTTAAAGTGACCGATAATGGATATTCTATGGATATTATGGACCATACCGGCCGTAATAGCTGTTGAAGGTAAGCTAATGTTTTCATCCATCACAGCGTAAACGCCGCATCCTCACACCGGCTTGAGTTTGAAACAACAAAGCGCACGAGTGGACGTTTTGTGAATGTAATGAGGAGACTAACCCAAAATGACGCTCTTCGCTTTTTCTTTGCTTTTCTTTAAAACACCACAGATTTTACGCACATTATACGGCTTCTGGTCTCTGTATAAACGGCGAGCGGGGATGATGGACAGACACAAAACACGCTCATCTCTGCAGGTTTACACTCGTTATAATCGTAATTACGTGATTAATAGTCTGTAACGTGGCATACGATGGGCTCATTGTGAGTGTCTTCAAACCTGAACCATTAAATGTAAAAATGTCCCGTGTTGTCTTAGAGGTTTGTTGCCGGGTTAGTTGTCAAACAGCAGGTGACAAAACGAGACATACGATCACAAACCATAGCGAGATGATCGTACTGTTCTCCGCGTGCTTATTGCAGTAGCCTAATTGAGCGTGGTGCGAGAGAGCTCCTCATACACAGGCTTCCCAGACTTTGAGACGCAGTGCGTGCCCAGGCAGTGGTGTGTGGCGGCCAGGCAGCGTGGCTCCGCGCACAAAGGAACAGGTTGGCTGAATATCTGTGTTAGGTGTTTACTCTGGAGTCTCTGCACACAGGAGGAACATCTCTACCTCAAACAGCCTTTATCTTTCTGAGTTCCAGTTTATAGTATCATTATATAAATTCCACAGAAGCAATATATTCCAAGAGTGTTATCCCATATATTCTTACTATTGAGTTACTTTATTCTTACTAGTGAATAAAACTACTTTATTTTATAAGAATATAATTTTGCTGGACATTCATTCATAAAGATCTGTCTACAATTATATCTCATACTGTATTATTTTGAAGCAATTAGGACTCATGCTCATGCAATATGGATTGGACATAAATTAAATGTCTCAGTATGTTATAATTAATTCCAATATTTTGACAAAATTTGCTATTTTAATCCCAACACCAACATAATTCAGTAGAATTTTTCCATAATATACATATTGTACATTATAAGTAAAATGTCAAAGAAAAAAATTGAATAAACTGTTGCGTTGTAACAATTGTAACATGAATAGCAGTAAATGATTTCACTTGCTGACAACATTTCTCTGAAGCCCTTCCTGACTGTTGCTCCAATTTTGGCCCAAAACAAAAATAAATTCAATTGAATAAATCAACATTTGATATTCTCGTCCTCAATGAAAAACCTTAAACCGTTACTTGGAACTTGTGTTATGGAGATCAAAACACTGAATGTGGCGTGCTGCGTTCACTGCCTCTGTACTATCTAGAGACGTGAACTTGATGGTTCTGTTTCTCCAGCTCCTTTCATTTTAATGCACAGCCTTTAGACAAGATCGGAATATGACAGGCTTTTTTCATTGTTTTGACTTAAGGAAAATGTTTTGAATGTTAAAGCTTTGTTGATAGTGGCTGTATCTCTGTTGTTTGTAGATAAGTTTTCTTCAAATCAAAACATGTTTCTTATTTGCAAAAAACCTGATAAGACTTCCCTCCATTTTACCCTGTGAATCACCCTAGTCGACTAACCAATGGGGATGCAAAGATGGCTTACGTGTGAGAAATATAGAGAGTTGAAAAAGAGGTCACCAATGCCTTAATCCAAAAAAAGAAAAAAAACATCCCAGCATGCATCAGGGCCGATCCCACTAGCGAATCATTTTGACACATTTGGTGACTGCGTTTTCGATTTAATTCAAGTTGACAATCCTTCATATTGCAGTAATGTTTGATGACAAGGATCAAAAGTTGGCATTCATTTGATTGTGCATAGAGGTCAAAGTTCAACTGCAAGACGTGAATTATTAAAATTCACATTGTTAGCGTAGTCGTATATTATCATCTGAAGTGGCCTTAACTTTCGACAGTGCCAGATTGGAAACATGAGCTCATTTTTGCTATTGCGTAAATAAAAATGTATTCTCAGGCCGTGCTATGAGAGCATTATTTTTGATTCGATACCCTATGCTCTGCTTTGAAATACTTGATCTTCTTTTTAAAACTGTATTCACTTCCTGTGTTGACATAGTTGATTGGCATTAAATTTGGGACCCAGTTGCTATGACTTTAACAAAAGGAAACAGAATGGTATTTTTATGAATGCAAATCTCTTAATCAGTTTTTCTGCATGATGCCTGTAGGTCAGAATATGCTATGTATGATTTATATGTTTGTTGTAAATTTCTGTATAAATCAAATTTTGCACCCAAACATCCTTGGCACTCTTCTGATTCACACTGCTCATTATGTTGAGGCATTACAAACATTTTATGGGCAGCTTGTTGTTGCTATGATGCAACGCGCGCCTCCCCCAGACATGTGTGCGAGTTGTTGTGGCTTGAGCCGGATGGATCACTTTGATAGCAGACTCTTTCCCTTTTTATTTGAGCGGACACAATGAGACACACAGCCCACTGCAGAGGACAGCCGAGCGGGTTAGAATGAGCTCACAGCATGGCGTCTTTAAAAAATGTCTTTCTGAATTTGATTGCATTTCAGCATGTGCGCCACATTCCTTCAAGCACTGTATCCCACTCAGGAGAAAATCGTGTTGGCAAACATGGCCCTACATGATGTTATTTCAATTCACATTTGTCACTTGAATTAATGCACTGAGTTACATATCTTTGTATAAGGCGTTTCAGAAATCCTGCCAAGTTTGGTAAAAAGCTTTCAGATGTAAATGCGCTGGCAATTGTTTTGCACAGTATAGATTGTAACATGGAAGCTTTAGACTGAATAGCAACAAAAGATAGACAATAGGATTAGATAAAGGTAAAATGAGTGCCCTACACAACTCACTGTTTTAGCAATTCCCCCAATGAGCAGATGCAGGGAGCCGGCCCTGCACGCCAACCGCCACAGCGGGCTTTCACAAAGAATCTGTCTCTATTCAGGCCCTAATCCACGCTGCCCAGGGCTTGGGCATTGTCACTTTGCATGCAAAATTTCAATTAGTGCTGGTACCAGTTGTTTCACTTGGACCAGGAGTGTCACATATCAGTAAAGCTGCCTTCAGCATGGGACACCAAAAACAGTCATAGCTTTTTAAGTGCATGCTTTAAAAAACATTGATTTCTTATATTATTACATGTCCTGTGGGACGCGGCTTGATTGTGGCCGCTTTGTGATGGTGACACCAAGAGGTGGTCAATAAAAGGCTTTTTTGCAATGACTGCACATGGTTTTCCACGTAAGCAGAAAAAAAAAATTACATGGACTGGGCCTGTGTCTGAAATAGAGATGTGCTAATCGATCGCTGTGTGGACTAGAATGGGCAGGTTTAAGCTTGGGCGGCCAAGGCTGCTAACTCACAATGCAGCTCTTACAAATATTTGATTCTGTGTCCGTTAAACGAGATGCACAATAGGCGCTAAAGCCTTGCATGCAACTCGCTAACATCGACATGTTAGCATGGAAATGAGTCCCTGCGAACAATGAAGACATAACATAATTAGAGGTGACTAACCAAGTGTAATGCACGCCAGGTTACGTCTATGTAACGGCGGCAAAATGAAGCTAAACATTTCCTGCTGCAACAACTATATTTAGTGCCCTCTGTTAATATGGCTAAGAGAGCAGTAAAATCTGCATGTCAAAGACAATGTTTAAGCAATGATTAAAACATTCAACTGAACTGGGTCATATATTATGCTTGCAAGAGTTAGGAAATATCAAATTGTGATTTTTCTGACTAGTATTGCGTATTGCTTGGATTCTCAGTTCATCTTATTCAGTTCAGGATAGTTCAAACAACTATATGAGCTCCTCCACTAATACAAGAATCCCATACTTTTCAGAACATATTTATTTACTGAAATGAAATGGGACAGGATCACCGCACCACCACATAAAGAATATGGTATAGATCATACATATTGCATTCTAGGTGGAAATAAAGTCTTTACCTCTTTGTAACCTCTGTAGTATTTCACACAGGAATCTAGATCAAGGATGTTCTCATATCCTGCTGTCTTAATTAGCACATGTTAATTGGTAATGCCTATTCTCTTGGTAAGTCATATTTATTAGCAGGAGCCTGATTCATCTTGACCCACTGGGAACATAAATCATTTGGGGACTGTCAAATGTATTTCCAGACTTGGTTCATAACAAGCTTTCAATCTGCCCTGCAACAACTAGTCTCAGTTTCACTCGATTTTATGTGGTGATCCTCTTTTGATGTGATCTTTGTTTTATTTGCTTTATGCCCCTTTTGGGTTGTGTAGTCATAAACACCCACACTTCTCAGAAAGAAAGAAAGAAAAAAAAAAACATAATCAACAACAAAAAAGACAAAAATAGATGTAGACTTGTTTGCTCCAAGGAACAAAACAACATTAAGAAGAACTTCACTCAAAGAGGTTGTGACATTTAGTGCTACATAGAAGATATTCTACAACAACCTTTGTATGCAACATAAACATTGTTGTCAGTGTATTACGTTTTACTGATAATGTGTAATGGTCAAAAAACAACAACAACAACAACAACAACAACAATAACAACAACAAACAAACAAAAAAACATAATAAACACAATAAAAGGATTTACAATCATAATTTTATAAACACTGTATTATTTGTATGAGTCACATCACGTGGATTTTAATTCAGTATATTACACAAGTTAAAAAAGTGCCTGCCTTTCCTCATCAGCACAGATGACCTGCTCAGCTTGACCCCTCTGGGCCTGTCACATCCTTCATGTGAATGTTGAGTCATCCATAGTTACAATATGGCCCATGAAACACTGCAGCTCTGAAGACACAGGGGCGCTAAGAGGAGCGAGAGCACAAGTAGATGAGAGAGGTCAGACTGTTCTGTAGACCCACACACTCTCTCAGGTACACGTACACTGCCCCTATACGGGCTACACTACCCGTATAAAAGCACCGTGAACACAAACCCTCTGGATTAGTGTGTGTCTGTCAGTGCAGAGCACGGCCCGTTGGAGACAAAGCCGGACTGATTGTGATCTGCATGACAAAGAGCAGCTTTTTGTACCTGAGCCTCGGCATGTGCAGTGCTCACCTCACATCAGCCCGCTGCACCACGTCACCCAGCCTTTGTTTTCTCATTCTTTCTGTGGCCCACGCCGTCTGTCCACCATGGGTCATATCAACAGCATGCCCCCTCCCCCTTTTCTGTGCAAACTCACTCTGCTCTGCACCAATCAGACCACAATGGATCATTTCTTATCATCCTCGTAGCTTCATTTTGATATGGTGTCTTCTCAGTTTTGAAGAGTCAGGTCCCAACAGGTCCATGGGTCTTAGACACGTAAGCCGACATGTTTTATCTGATTAGAGCAGTGGGCAGACAAGCTCTGCTCCTCTATAACCGATGAGGGTCGCCATGGGTTAGTGACCCAGCAAGCTTTAGCAGCCATAACAAATAGATCAAGCCCCCTCTACAGATTATCAACTGCAGCATATGTACACGCTGCACACCAGAGCGCTTATTTTACACTTTCAAGATTTCTCCTTTTTCATCATCTTGAGGTTCATTAAAACTTTGTCATGTGACATGTATCCAGCTGTGATAGCTCTGTACACTTCATAAATGTGTATCGTGCAAATCTCTTACATTTATGTACTGCATTTAATAGAATAGGCATTATTAACAGTGAATTATCACAAAGCAATTAACTGATTTGGTTTTGTCTGGTATAAGACTCATAGTTCATCCGGTGTTGTTATAGATTTGTTCACAAATCACATTTAATCACATTTAAAGGCCCTGTAATACCTGAGTAAATAGAGGAATGCTTTGATGTGTATTAACAGCATTAGTAGCAGCAGTGTAATATAAAACATGTAGGGCTAAAAGCAGCAGTTGAACTGCACACATGAAGAGACCAGAGGTGAGAATATCAGAGACAGAGGTCAGTGCAGCCTCAGGGTAAACACTGGCATTAGAACGTAATCATCTGTAGTCCAATTACTAAGGACTTTTCAAACAGTTTACATCACCACATCAGGAGTGTTCAGTAAAACCTCTTTTAATTTAACGAGGCAATTACTCAGATAAACATTATGAAAATAAAATAAAATAAAAATTGCAAAACAGTTCTCACACATTTACTGAGCTCACACAGGTGACCAACCTCATGATCAATAGCTTAACCTCAGTTTCATTTGAGCTGACTCTCTGTTGTCATCCCTTCAATAAAACCAAAGCCAATGCTACATCTGGATGAGAAAGACAAGCACCAAGTTGCACAAGCACTTATCTGAAAGTGAATCTGTGTTGGGGCGATCGGTGACATATGCTACACACAGTGAACTCTGTTAATGCCATAAGACCGTGTCCCCCCTATATGTCCTGACCCATGTACTTTTAATTCATTGTTCTGTACTAATTTAAACCTGGCAAACCTAGAAAGGAAATACTATCTGCACAACACATGCTAGATGTGGAAGGCAAAGCTAAAATACGTCTTTAGGGATCGATAAATATTGTCTGGAATCACAACGTAACTCTGAATAACAGGGGTTTAAACAGAAGCAGCATATAGGGAGCTGATATGACTGTTTCCATATAGTCTCCACTGGCAGGACCTTTGCTGGTGAAATTACAATAGATCATTCGGGAGGGCAGCTGGAAAATCCATAGAGGAGCCCCAGAGACCTGCCGTGTGTGTGAAATCAATCCACCCATCCAGCTGAGGCCAATAACTGCGAATGATTGTCACATGATAGGGTTAAACACATACAATATTATTATTCATACTGTCCAAATAGGTTTTTCATCTGCACCTAACACAAGAAGGCATTTCATCAATAAACGGCTTGATTGGTTTTCATAAAGCGGTCCTTGACCCACACAATATCCAGGCCATAATATTTATAGGTAACATTTTAAAGACTCTATATTACACAAAATTGATGCGAGCTTGAAGCCACGTTAGAATGCGGTTACCTCATAAAAAACATAGGAGGAGTTGTGTTTTGTTTCATTTAAATGTACAGTATGTGTAATTATTTGTCCATCTGCATCTCCAAAGTACAAAATGCTCCATGTGTCCATTTTGTCATGTCGTGAAGCAGTAGTTTTCAAGTTAATGACTACCTTTTACATTTTATTTTGTAGAGATTGTAAATTCCAAGGCCATCCAAGTGGTTCAAGTGAAGGTGTATGGAGAGTGGTGAAGTGGTACAGTGGTTCCATTTCAGAGAAAAACTCAGCCTAAGTATGCAGGATTTGTGTGTTAAACATGTGAATTAAACAAAACCCAACTGTTTGTGATGAGGAAGCAACATTATAACATAGATCAGAAAATAGCGTAACATTGGCCTTTAATTATTTTGTAAACAAGAAAATAATTTAATGGAGATTTTGTGTAATTTTAATTACAAAATAAAATCTCCTATCAACCAACTTTTTTTTCACATAATAAAAAATGTCTCACCTTGGATTACACTTAGTATGTGATCTGACACGTTTGTTTATGTGTTACATGGTCAAAATGATTAGTTTCACTTCACACGTAATTACAACCTCTTATTGCACCGTCTTTGCTGTGTTGTGTATAGTGGTTTGGCCAGTCTTGTTTTTGGGTGGCCTCTACAGGACACGGGCCCAAAGCAGGTTCTTGTTACTGCCACGCTGTGCTGTCTGTGCTCGGTTTGGTCTGTTCAGTTGTAGCATTGATTTGACATTATTCTTGTGTGTAGGGGAGCCACCACACTATGGAGGGGAGCTCATAAAAAATTGATAAGACTGGTGTCAAGAGGCATGCCTGTTCCCCGATTGGAAAAGTATGTATGAGATCAGCTGTCCCCAGTTGTGTGGTGATCTGGCATACATTTAGGCTGAACTGCTTCACAGGTTTAAGATGATTATGAGTGATAAAATAGATTCAGTTCAGCCCAGGTTTCAGAAACAAATTAACATTTTTTTTTTTAAACTTTCAGTAGTAAATGAATGTATGTTTTAGCTACTCATGTCTTTGTTTCTGAATTTGCTGCTCTAATTTAAACATAAAACAATCACATGGATAATGATCTCATCTAATATTGTGATATTAAATTTGTAATATTGTGATATTAAATTTGGCGATGCATATCATTATCGTGGGCTGCTGTATCAAAATATCGCCAAGAGTACTTTTTGGTATATTTTACTAAATTATTTTGTGACATTGCTGCAATTTTGATGTTTGTTCAGGACATTTGTTCAAACAATACATTTGACATATTCACTGTTTTAATTGTTACAATTGGTTTATTCCACATTGACTGCACAAGTTAGCCAGGCTGGTGCCACCTAGTGCCTCCGCTCAATTTAATTTCTCTCCAGCGACTAGATCAGTAATCAGAATACACTAGACAATTTGCAAGAACCCCGGAAATCAGCGAAGAGCTAAACCAACCCGAGTTGTAATAGCAGTCTGCTTACGCTACCCTCCTTTGGACTTCCTTTGTCAAATACAAATGTCGAACTAAAATTTTGTATTTTTAATTCGCAAGTTCACCTTGTTGTCACCAGTTGTCAGACATGTTCACTCTCTGTTTTGTTTGCTGTTGTGCCGGCAATAACTTGGACACCACTGAGAGTTCCATTGCATTACACACATCAAGACCAAATAGCAGCGAATGGTTAAATAAAAAAAGTACCCGCCTACCGTCGAGCGAATGAATCCTAATGCTGCGAATCAAACGGTGAAACCGGCTGATGAATCAGGCTATGCACTATAGTGGTATAACAAAAATACTGTTATATACAGTTGTTAAATACAGAATACCTTGCGCAATGTATCGATTATTGTAAGTATCGGTATACCATGATAATATCATATCATGTGCCATGTATCGAGTATCGTATCAAATCGTGAGGGACCCTGCGATCGTCAACCGTAGATCTAAGACATTTTCACAGCCTTGCATTGTCACTTTTCAGCCAAATTACTGAATCATTTCTTGACTATACATTGTAAATATAAATAGAAGAAAAAGTGTGGATATTATTTATACTAAAACATACTTTTGTAAGACTTGCATAAATTACAACAGGATAGAAATCAAATTGTGGGTCCCGGGAAATGTGAATCTAAGCATACAGATTGTGTTGCCCAGCCCTACTGTAGGTATATCATGCTTTATTCACTGAACTACTCCAACACATAACTGCAAAAGCTACTTATATTTCCCCTGAAAAACGGAAAGCCGGGATTATATTGTGCAATTTTATTTGTCATTACGCAAGCACATTTAGTTGTTTTCCTTTGATCATAGTTCAGGCTGTAATACCTTCGTCCTACTTTTGAAAAATAGAAATCGAGAGCCATTATTCTGCCAACAAATTTTCACATGAGTTTGCACTAATCACTCTTTTACGGTGTTTCCTTTGCCTACACCTGCAGCACTGGGCCAGGGGCTGTTGGAGAATTATATAGCACTAACATAAAAAGCGAAAGAGACTTGAAGTTGGATTACGGAGCTGAGGTGTGAACACAGGGTCAACTCAGATGCTCTTTTATCTGGCTAATACTTTGTCTCTTATGTCTTATCAGTGCATTAACACAAATAGGTCAGAAGCCAACTCACGGTGGCTAATCTTGTTATCTCATTTTTACTGACCATGTTCATGCACGCACCGATTAGACTCTCACTCTGAAGCTTCTTTTTAAGTGTGTCTCATTTTAGTTTGCGTGTAAATGGTTGGTTAGAAGTACATAAAAGGTGCATTGTGTAACTTTTCTGGTGGAAGGCCTGTTAAACAATTTTCTGGTGGAGGGTCTGTTAAACACTGTTAAATATTCCAAGGTATGGGGTCAAACCTTTCTAACCTTAATTTCATTTTACAAAACATATACAAACATTTAAAATAGTTCATGTAATTATAAGGAAATCTTGTAAAAAGGGAACTCCCCAGAAGCTTTGGGGCCGCAGAACAAATACATAGTAAGTAGTAAGTTATAATTTCAAATCTTCATGGAGACCAAACCAGACCAAGTTTACAGGTCAGATCCCTGGAGAGGCAATCCCGCTCACAGCCTGTTTTTCTAGGTATTTTTGAGCTGTAATTTCATAAACGTAAGGTAGCGCTGTTTAATGTAAGACTGTGGAACATGCCAGGCAAAGCAATGACATCCCCATAGAAACAAACAGGTGACGAACTCCCAACCAAAAAGTAACATAGTGCACCTTTGAGTCTGTATTTTTGATGAAGTGGCGCTTAAACTTAAGCATTTTTGTGCAAAAGGAATATGAGTACTTTACCTCGGGCAGTTCCAATATTTTCACATTCTCCTGGTTGTATAGTTTTCAGCCAGGGTCAAGGATTTTGACTATGGAATTTTCATTTAAATAGTGCAGTTTTGAAGTTAAATATTGCTAAAATTCCTGTGGTAATTCATACTTGTGATATGATGAAAACATGTGTTAAACAACTTGACAAACCTGAACTGGAATACACTCTTTATTATATATACACCATTGTAGATTGTTATTAAAGCCCTTTGTATCAGCCAATCACTGCAGGTTTTAGAGGAACCAGTACTTGGAGAGCTATAATGATAAATGTGTGTTATGGCAGTTTTGTAATTGTGTGGTTGGCACTTTTGGAACTTATTTGAGTCTAAAAAAACAAAAAAAAAAACAGTTCCCCAGTTCTTTGTTTCCATCTGAAACTCCAATGACAGCTAATGAAAACAGACTTTACACATAACACATAACATATACATTTATCTAAATATGTTTAACTGCTGATTTGATTAAATGTATAGAGTGTATTAGAATAAAGACAGAACCCCCGCTGTGGATGTGAGGGATGTTATCATAGTTATTATCAGGTGTTATACCAGTGTAAATGTGACAGACCCGTGTGGCAGCATATGCTTCATCAACACTTCGACTGAGGAAAATTGGAGAGGACAAAGGCACACCTTTTTGTTCCTGTGTTCACTTCATTCTTGTGCAGCAATGAAGAATTTGACACCAGTAGTTCTTCAAATATGACATATGATGGTTTTCATGTTTTTGTAATTATGACTTGTTTGTTGGAATAGTTCATGTGGTAAATATGTATCATAGTTTTACATCAGTTAAGTTGTAGGAAAAACCTTAAGAAGAAAAGTACAAAAATGCTGGAAGCAGTGGGGAGTTTACAAAAGGAGTCTTTATCATCAACAGAAAATTCTCCCCAAATGCAGGAACAACTTACGCAACAGTTTCAACCTTCATTTAACAAAACAAAGATAGAATTCTTATTATTTCGCAATTTAGTTTGACCTTTGTTAACAAGGCAGTTGCTATCTTATGGATAATTATGGAATTAATATCTGCTGTAACTGTACAAACTATAAAATCATACATTTCACAGAAAAAAACAAACAAAACAACCAAGACATTTTAGTAAAATCTTCAATATAACTGTACTACGTTTTAGTCAAATGAGTACTCTAACTTACCATATGTACTTTAATCTCTTTTTTATATATTCACTTTCAGTGATTAATCACCTCTAATCCTTTCGCCGACAAAAGAAGTGTGTAAAACTGCAGCCTGTTGTGAAGCACGCTCTTGTGTTGCGTGGCTCAAGGGCCCTTGTAAAGCGCTCGCTCTCGTCCTCCCATTTAAAAACATTTGCCGCTGTGTTTACCTCCTTTGTCTCGCTCCGGGCGCTCTCCCACAAAAAAAGAACTTCACCTGCTTCCCTTCTTGTACCGGACCAACCACCACCTGTCAGACCCGGGCTAATGTGAAATATTAACAGCTGAAAACCCTGAGTATAAAAGCACTTCTCATATAAATACATTAGCTGTCACTCTATGTCGGGATTAGGGCTTCAGTGCTGCCATATGATTTAAGTTTCTTTTGCTGGGCTGTCAGAGGAGACATGATTGTGCCTGTGGCCATAAAGAAACATGTGTGGGTCTGTTTGAAGGCAGCACCAGATGTGTTTAGTGAATGGGGGAACTTTTTTTTTTTCACACTCGCACATGTCAGACACTTTGGAGAAGCGAAGTCTGTTTCTCTGAGGTGAGAAGCAGCAGGTCTAATTGAAGCAGTTAATGGCCTGCTGAAGCGTTGGTCTAAAAGGGGAAGTTATAGCCACTCAGTCCACTCCTTCTGTTCTTAGACACTTAATCTAATATTTATTGCTGTCCATATGCTATTCTGTATAGACATAAACATCTGTGTGCTGTGTGTGTTATACTGTATCAGAGACGGGGCTTGCGCATAGCTTTTAACGTATCATTTTTTTGCAATTAAAACATATGTAATTGGATAATTCAAGATATGTTTAGTGATGTGTTGTTGTGGAGTAGTTAGTGGATCTGCTACCAGAACATTTTACATTGTGCACTTTTAAATGGTTATAAATATGTATTTAATAGTCATTTATCTTAATTTCTGATAGTATATTTTGTACTCTGTGTTGCATCACTGGCATTTCCCCATTGTGGATAAATGTTAATATTATTATTATTAATAATAATATAATAACAATAATAATAATAATAATAATAATAATAAAGTTCTCTTATCTCTATTTTATTGTAGGCTGAGACATGGGATTAATTGTTGTCAATGTCACACAAAAGAACAGCTATAATATGTGTTGTTCCTTAAAATTGCAGAGAAGTAAAACCATAAATTGATTAAAATGTATTGATAATTTTGGAAAATGTTTCGTAATAAAATAACCCTGTATTTAATTTGTGTCACAGATGTGGGGTAACATTGTGTTATTTGGACTCAGTGCTATAGGTCAAATAATATGGGACTGTAAGTGAATGGTGCAATAAACTGTTGTATTCTCATAGGACAATGACCACTGGAATAAACACACACATCTTTTATTCTTTCCCCCTTTTTTTTGATGTCAAGTAGGTTTATTATTTTTCATGCTGTATTCATAACATTGCATTTTTTCAATTGTAAATTAGCTTCACACTTCCCACACCCACGGCTGGCCCAGAGCAATCTCTTTGAGCTTCGTCTCTCTTGGATTCAGTGATGATCTGCGCACAGCCACCTCCCCAGTGGACTCCCCCGATGCTGCCTTCACTGCTGCTGGGAAATATGCGATACAGCTGCAGAGCCTCCCCATATAATGAATGTCTGTTTTAAAGCCAACAGCGCTTTGCTTCTGACACAACCTTGCACCTCCTCCAAAGATCATCCCACAGGAGCAATTCACAATGTCAGTGAAACTATCCCCACTGCTACTGCCACTCCTCATTCTACCTCCCCCTGAACTCCACATCTATGACAAATATCAATACAGTGAACAAAATCAAGATTAGAGGAACAATGAATCCTTCTCTGGTCACTGAGAGATTGTAAAGATGTTAAATCCCTTATGTTTTCACTGGATACAAATGGTGTAGTGGTCTTTATTTCCAGAGATGGAGGTTGGATAGGGATGGGCTGGCTTCAGAATAAAGCTTGAGGGGATGTGGTTTCAAAGGCAAGTATTCATTAATATTTAGATTACTTTTTCTTTTTACCTATAAGAATAGTGGAAAATGTGTCAAAATAAATTCATTCTGTCAGATGGCGATCCAAGACATTGTTAGTTTTATGATCCCGATTAGGGGTGGTCCATATCAACAAAAAGAAATACTTTCTTTCTTTTCTTCTTCTTCTCGTACTTTTTTTTTTTTTTTTCCCTTTTCTCATTGATGATACTCAGGCAAACAATGCATCAGAAATATGCTAAAATATGTCTTAAATGTCTATTTGGAAGATTACACTAGACATTTCAGTCAATTTTTATTTATGTAATTTTTTATATTTTTTGAAAGTATACTCAATATTCAAATTTTCCAGTGCCACAATTACAATATTATCAAATTTCAATATCTCCCATCTCTGTTACTAACACATTTACATTATATTTTGTCAAAAGCAATTAGTAATAACTTCACTTTTCTAATTCTAAAACTATGCTTAATGTCCTGTTTTCAATTGTAACTTCAGAGGACTTAGCCCCGCTTTTCCAAGAACACTTCAACATAACAAGTCTTTTCCTTGCACTTTTCTCCATAATCAGTTTGAAATGAGAGCTAAGACTTTGGCACAATAACATGGTGCAACACGATGGAGCCAAAATCCCTTTTACAAACCAGATGAATAGTGAGCCAGAGTTCATTCATAGTGCCCTGAAAGACACATACTAGACCTGATTTTATGTATAGTTAGTTTTTGTGCATTTTTTTTTTTTATACAGTCATAGTCTGACTGATACAAAGGTGAGGATTCAACATACAACAACAATATTTAATTTCTATTCCAGTTCACATCCTCCTCATTGGTTTTTCAAAATGTAATGAAATATGGGCAGACATTCAGAGACCAGAAACACAAAATGTGATTGCGAATTGGAAGTATGTCACAACTCCATTCTTCCCCAGTGAATTGTCCATATTAAAAATGCAGAAATATCCTGGACTTTGATGTATTTCCTGGTTACTTTAATCCTTTGATGTTTTCCATTTGTTTTATGCAGCAGCAGTGATTTTGTTGCGCATTTCTTGCATGGCTTTACAGCCCCTCGGCTACTGCCAACTGGATTCTACATGGCTCACTTGGAGTGGTGTGTGAATTTCAATGACAGCCATCTGCACTGTGGATCTCTCGCTCGTGCAAACATCATATGCCCTTTTATGTAGGCTGGTAACCCGCTTTCTGAGTGAGTTAACCTACCTTGACACGCACCCATTGCCCTGTGTCATTAGCTGGGAGATGGAGTACAGTAAAACTTGAGTATTCCTTTGCCTATGGCAAAGGTGCACTGTGTATTTTTCTAATAGTGACTCCATAAATGTTATTTTTGCTTTGCCCGTAATGTTCAAGAAAGGCATTGAACTCCATGGAGACAAGCAGATCTGTGGAGAAACAAGCTGACATGTTTTTCAAAGTATTCTTAAAATTTAACAAAGGTAAGATATAGTTTAATGCCATGCTGTGCAATTATTCCAAGCAAATAAAAACTCCATGGATATAAGCAGGTTGCAGACTCTACCAGAAAAGATACATAGTGCACCTTTAGACCTGCATAATTCCTCCACTATGTATTTTTATTACAACTACTACTATATCATCAGCACATGTTTAACAGTGACTGTCAGTTATGCAGTGATGTCTTGTTTGAGTTTGGAAGGACCTGATCAGATTGCATATTCAAAAGCTATAGGTCTAGGCTTGCTGAAGGACAAACAATAATGCAGTATTTTCATTAGACGGTGGGATGGTAGTGGCCTTTCGCTGTCTACAGCAGTATGTAATGTGCTGATTGCTCAGGACGTGCTTGGCAGAATAAAGTCCCAGCAATAAATTACACCAAGCCATGAAGATGATGATTGGACGAGAGGAAAATCATACCTAATCTCCTTATTACGGAAGCAGGAGTCAGCGTGTAATTTTCTCCCTCTGTGCGTGCTCCTTGTTCTTGGGAGGAAATAAGAGGGAAGCTGAACTGTAGATCTGTGCTAAAGCATGAGCTGTCCTCAGGCAAAGTTTGGTCAGTGGCCCATGTTGTCATGTGACCTCATTGTTAACCTACCTGCACTCATATGGGATGCTCTATGCTTCATATGCTTATTAAAAGTAATAACCATGAATTACATGGGGTCAAATGTCTGCTTTTATTATGTTTTATGTGGAGTTGAAAAAAATGTGTTCAGTCCACCACTCAGAATACTAAATAATAGAGTGAGGGTTGTGCAATTAATCAAACATGAATTGAGACTTTCTCATCTCTAAAACAATGTACAATAGAGTTTAATAAAAGATAAAAGAACAGTCAAAATGCTGCAAAAACAAACTAATAAAGAGCAAAGACATAAAGATACATTCTTTTCAATACCCCAACTGTAATCATGGCACATTTTCTGTTACGATTATGGTAACAACATTGAAATCCTTTATTTATTTAGTGTAATTCTAACTGTCTTAATGGACGCAGTTTTATATGGTGCTTTTCCACCTTCAAGGCACTCAAAGCACTTTACATCAAGGAACCACTCACCCATTCACACACATATTCATACACCAGTGTACGCAGACACTGGGGGTAAGGTGGGTTAAGTATTCATCTGTTGGAGCTGGAAATGAATGGGCAACTCATGGACAAACACTCCAGCTGAGCTACTGTACATTAACACATTAAGACTTCTCAAACAAAAGTAACATTATTGCTGTAAGGTAGCCAACTGTTTATATTTATTTAAACATTTTACAATATAAATTACATAAAAATTATAGATTGTTTTTCCCTTTAAAGACTTGACATTATAATGTGACCACAGACTGTATAAAGAAGTGGACTAAGGGAGTGTAACGTCACCCAAAGAGTTCGGCTCAAGTCAAATGAAGCTCACCAAGCTTAGCAGATATATGGGCAAATCTAGAGCCGAGTTTCATATTATAGGAATTTATTCACTGACAAAGTAGCAAAATAAAAACGCCAGGATCATGTAGAGCAGGTTAATATGAACATTTTCTGATCAAAATGAGGAGCCTGACACAGAGGGGGGAGACGTTTTCCAATACAAATTGAATGAATTGTAGCCAGAGTCAATGGAGCTGGAAGCGCGCCAATGCTCACTTCCTGTTTGGATCGTGGCGGCCAGTGGGTAAGCGAGGTCCCTTTATATGAACAGTATTAGATTTTGACATATACATAATGGCAATTATCGACAGATCGCTTAATCTTGACATCCCTACCCAGGCGTTTACTCATCCCACATGCACATAACCCTTCAGGAGTGACATCCAGCTTACCTCACTTAAAATGTAATAGTTGCAACACATTTTTCCCTGATCAGCACACAGCATTGCCTCCTCTCACTGTGACTTTAGATAGGTAAGCAGCTTATGGAATCTACATGCAGGGCACAGCTGAGCACTTTTAAATATTCAGCACCTTAGTGGGATATTTATTGAAGCGTTAAGAGATCTAATACATCTTATTTGCCATAGGGGAACAAGTGTGTGAAGAAACTTTTTAAAACTGACATTAATTGGAAGTGCAAACCTTTGAAACATGATGGTAATTGGAGAAGTCGTTATAGCAGTCATCGCAGTCTCAGTTTTTGTAGCAGCAGTTGTATTAAATGTCAAACAGTGAGTTCTTTAATACATTTAAATTCAAATCATTTTAGTAACATTTACAAATTCTTTTACTTGCAGATTTAGTAGACTTCTTTCAAATCTGGATACAGAAGCTAAATACAGAAGTGCAATAAACTGGCAGTTATGTCCCTGGGCGATAGCACACCAACCACAGGGGAAGACATTGGCCTATAATTTCTCCTCGACATGTTTTTATTCTCCTTCTTTCTTGTTTTTAATCGAGTTAGTAGCGCGTTGGCTCGGGTTAACATAGAAGAGTGAGTGCTGGCCTTGTTTTACACGGGTGCTGCTGGGAATTAGGCCCTGTTTTTCGTTTATGAAGATACACAGATTACCGAATTGACACATTTAAGTCAGCAGTGAAACAGTAAAAGTAAACCACAAGAGATTTTACTGATGCTAGAAGGAGTTAGAAATAAAAGATGCTATACACTTGGTCAAGGCTTTGGGTATAGATGCTAGTTCCGAGTCAAAAAAGATTGTGTCAAGAATCTGGCATGCTAGAAGGCAAGGAGGCAGATGATTTGAGTCATGAGCCAAAAAGGAGGCTTGAGGAAAATATGCTCTGATTAAAGGTCGTATATTCCACAGAATTGTCTCTTGTGAGCTTACTGTGTTTTGTTTCATTCCATATATTTGAGTAATCCTGTATTATCAGTCTCCACATCTCCAAAACTCAAAATGTTCCACGTTATGATGTCATGCAGTGGAAGTTTTCAAGTTACCAGCTACCTTTTACCTTTTGTTCAGTAGAGATGTTCAATTCCAGGGCTGAAACGATCCGAATGATTCTAGTGAAGGTGAATTGAGTTTAAAAACACATTGGAGCACTTTCTGTATTACCACATGACATCACAAGGTGGAACAGAGTATTTACAGAGAGAAAAACTCAGCCTAAATATGCCAGGTTTGTGTGTTAACATGTGCGAATGAAACAAAACACAACTCTCATCACATCTATGTTTGTGATGAGGAAACAACATTATAACATAGATCACAAAACAGCGTAATATGGGCCTTTAATGTATATTTCATTGGTTTTAAGTTAGTACTTTAATAATGTATACCCACATTTGACTTTGAATATGTTATGAGTTACTTAGCCAGTGCATTTTTCAAACAGTAATGTGTCTGTAATCAAGGTCAAGATGAACTATACTGCTGAAGCCCCATCTGTAGCTATCTTTCATGATAAAGCTGTGTTGGAGTACTGCAATAAGTACTGTCTATAAATAGCCCTGAGTGGTCTGGCCAAGCACTGCTAATTCACTCCTGAGTATCCCTGTTATTCAGTCTCTGGCTTTGTTTTAGTGTTGGAGCGACTTAAATGGTTGGCAAAATGGTGCTTAGAAGAGAGGAGATGCTTTGTCTAACATTTTTTATTTGGCAGTTACTAATTTCACCACATGATTGACTCAGCATGTTATGGCTTCTTCTGCATAGTCACGATACGTACAATGCCATGCTGTTTCCTAACGAGGGCTGTAACAATAACTGAAATATCATATCGTATCGTCACAAGTCTCACAGTAATATTGTGGGCCATCATAAGTTTCATCTTGTTTCTTTGCTTAAATTCATTGTTACGGTGTTGCAATAGCTAAAATATACCTACATATAAAACTACAGATACCATGATCCTTTGCTCTGATTCAGTCCTGTCTACATGATGAAATAGCTGTTATTACGCACTTTTAAATCTGAATTATTGGATTATGACAAAAAAATAGCATATTCACAATTTTGCCTCTTGAAAATATCGTATCGATAGATTTGACTATCGTTACATCCCTGTTCACAATAATTTCTTCATTCTCTTTATGCACTGCTTGCTGTAATCACCAGTACCCACAAAATGAATATATTTAACTCCAATCAATAGGATTCATGGCTCCCTTAAAAGCCAAAGGTGTCTTTCCTCTTTTCAAAGTGCTGTTTTGGCTGCAGTCCAGTGTACATTTGACCAATAGCCAATTGTGATAAATGGTTACTATCTTGGCCGTCCGCGCTGGATTCACACCTCTTGTTAAAGTTTGAAAGAGCAGCAATGTCTTGATGCATTAAAGAAGCCGTGATTCTGGACTCTGGTGGTCCATTTATCTTCATGTAGTTAAACCTTCCTGTTTTTCGACTGGCACAAGTTGAATGCTGAGTTTATTTAAAAAAAAAAAAGACACAAAAGTGATAAAGCATTGTTGGAGGTCTGCGTCGGTTCATTGTGGATGCAGATCGTTCTCAAGTCATAAAAAAAAAAAAGATAGGCAAAGTTTGTCTGCCAATAATTTTTGGACTTTATGTTGGTAATAGGGTTAGTAGACCATTATAGCAATAAAAAAAAAAAAAAAGATGACCAAACTTTTATTGACTTTTATTAATCGATTATGATTTTCAATACATTTTTTCCTTTTACATTCACAGGATTGGCTGAAGACCTTCAAATTAAAAATTCCCAGGTCTCATTATTCATATTTTAACCTCATATCAAACCATTTTCTGCAGCACATTAAGGAAAATTTTGACTTGTTGAGGAATGCAACCAGCGTTGGTTGCAAACCTCTCAATACAGTTTTCCAAGACTTACTGCTGGCTTGTACTCATCTTACTTTCCCCTGATGAAACCCTGCCATGTGAGATTGGAAACTGGGCATTTGGGATCTAGTACATTCCCTTAGCAAAGACCACAAGAACACTATTGAATCATAGAAGACAAAGACTTACACTCTATTAAATGTTTACTACACTACTGGAGTTATTCCACATCCCAATCTCGTGGCTTTTATAGAGAACCACTATAGTTTTTTTCTCTCACAGAATAGCTCACTTGAGCTGTATAAATTGAGAGCAAGTGTCAAGTAGTGACTTTTGTGTTTTGTCTTTGAGTGTTTTATGACAGACAAGTACAATGCAGTGAATAAGGAAGAAGGCTGTCTTGTCACCTTGCTTTGTGTAGTTGATGTAATTTGAACATTGTCACCTTGCTTTGTGTAGTTGATGTAGTTTGAACATTGTCACCTTGCTTTGTGTAGTTGATGTAATTTGAACATTGTCACCTTGCTTTGTGTAGTTGATGTAGTTTGAACATTGTCACCTTGCTTTGTGTAGCTGATGTAGTTTGAACATTGTCACCTTGCTTTGTGTAGTTGATGATTTAGGTCTGGAGTTCATGTATGCCAGTGAAGTCCTATACGTATCTAATAATCTTCAACCTCATACTCCTTTTGTCAATTATGAATACAGAGATTTCTTGTTATTCTTTACAGAGTGGATTGAAAGTGAATGCACTCTCTGGCTTAATAAATGTATTAATCATTGAGAAAAAACTTTGGTCTTGGCGGCTATTGAGTGTCAAAGACAGACTTTAGAAGTTTGACGACCTTGAGTCTACAGGAGATTTGAAACATAATCATCTTTATATCACACTGAAGCTTAACAACATCCGGTGGCTGCTGTTACTGTGTTGTGTAGGAAATGGAAGATTCCATTATCTGATAGGAAACAACTGGGCTTCTCCAGCAAATGTATTTATTGTGCACCAAAAGTCAATTGAAAAATCAAACCAGCACACGGTGAAATGAAGTTAGACCATCATATCAGGAGTTCTGAGTATATATGAACTGAACTTTTGGACTGTATTGTTCAGCAATATACACTTAGAATGAACTGGAATACTATTGACCAGGCCGTTTGTGCTCAGTAGATAAAATAAATGGCTTTTCAACTACTGCCTTATTGATATTTACTTAATCAGCTATAACCTTATGGGAGCCAGTGCCCATTTAAAGATAACTGTGCTGTTTAATTTTACATAAGCCCTGCACTGTGAATGGTTTTTCAATAACAATAGCTCTTATTTATTTCACATACGTCTACTAAAAGTAAAATGCAGTCCTAAATGTGTAAAACAAAGCTGTGGAGGGTTTGCACTGGGTATACTATTACTGCAGGCCAGCCAGATCCACACGTCTTACTGACAGTGCAAATAAAGTTTTCATAAGAGACCTATGCACAGTCTTAACACGATCAAACATCATGATCCTTCAATTGTAACAAACTTAATTTCAAATAGGAATGGGCTATATATATCAGTGCTGATATCAGTATTCCTGATATCTGAGATGTTTTTATATATTGATTCTCGAACTTCAAAATATATTGTAGTATTTTTTCTGCTCTACTCTGTCCTCTGTCCGACATAATAAAGTCATTGGATGAGTCGTAAGTTCCACTGACCTACAGGTTGGTGGTGTGTTTCCAACTCCCACAGCTGAATGCTGTCGTTGTGTCCTTGGGCAAGATGTAAAGTGCTTTGAGTGCCTTGAAGGTGGAAAAATGCTCTATAAAAATGTGACCATGACCATAACGGGAATAAAAGAGCAACAAAGAGGAAGTACTCAATCATAAAAAAATACCACAAATGATTCAGAGAAAATATTTTCATAATTGAAAAATAGTTCAGTCTAACCTAAGCTAACCTAACTCTATATGTATAACTTCTAAACCTTTTAGGTGTTTGGGTACATAATGCAATAAAGACACCACAAAAAGAACACAGTCAAAACCACACTGAGCCTGTTTTACAAATGGCAGCCTTCCAATTACACATGATTGCATTTTAACACTCACTTAAAGCAGACAATCTAATCTAATTCCCATCAGAATCATACTGAACTAAATTTATCCTGGTTAGAAGCTGTTAAAGTGTTTCCTTCCCTACCATGTCCAATTGCAAACATGTAATTTAGACAAGAAGGCCTAATTACCCACAGTTAAAAAGTAACGACTGGTCCTGGAGCTTTGTGCTGGAGTTTCCATGCAGACTAGCACTGGTTCTGAGTGAGTGTCAGAATGTGTCTCAAAAGGGGGAGAGGGGTCCGTGCTGCTGTCTATAGTCTGTGCGTGGAAGCTCATTTGCCTAATCTTGGGAACTAGAGTGGAAGCCGTGTATAATGAGGCGATGCGGGGAGGGGGCAGACTCAAATACACGGACGGCATTAGTCGGACAATGGGGTGAGCGAGGAGTTTATGCAAAAGCCAGTGGAATGGTCAAGCATTTTTAGCATTTTAACCACTTTTGTGAGAGTGGGTTTCAAAAGACAGAGAAAGGCCAAAAGAATGGATAGGACGTGGTGATGGTTTGAAGTTTTCCGGTTGTTTTTTTGTGCGAGGATGGTGAAGTGGACTTGAATTCTTCAGGCAGTTGGGGGAAAAAAAAGTTCTTAGTTCATTTAAATTCAGTTGTTGCTTTAAAATTCTGCTAATTGATTGACAGTTTGTAATCTCCAGATAATAAGAGCTCTCTGTCACTTTTGGCTAGTCTTCTATGACACCCAAATCAAACCTGTTTTGAAAAGCAACAAAACGTGCATTGTTCTGAATGTTTATTTTTGCATACTTGTGCGGTTGCATAAATCTTTCTTGAGTTGCCTTGCTATCCCAATATAAACTTTGAAATATGAGTTAAAATGAACTATGTACCTTGAATGTTCATACTATATAAATACTACACTTGATGGTGCATTGTGTAATTTTTCTGGTGGAGGGTCTGTCAAATGCTTTTCTCCACAGAGATGTTTTTGCTTTGCTTTTTAAAATATGGTTTTAAAACTTTCTATCTTCATGGAGGCCAAGCCAGACCAAGTTACAGGTCAGATCTGCGGAGAGGCAACCCCGCTAACAGTCACAATGCCTGTTTTTCTAGGTATTTTTGAACATTAAAACCACCTGTAATTATATAAATGTAAAGTGGAGCTGTTTAAAGTCATATTGTGTAACATTTCAGGCAATGACATATCCATAGAAACAAACAAAGGGCCGAGTCGGAATTAAATTACAAATAAAATTAAATGAAACAGTTTTGCTGCTGTTTTGACACTAGCCCGGTGTTAACTTTTTCAAGATCACTGTCAGACTAATTTAGTAATGACACGGGCATTATCTTGTGTAATCTAGCAGTAAATTAATTACGACCCACACGCCCCCATTCCTCTCTTTGCTCCCCCAGGACACAACCACAGCAACAGTCTGCACTTGTAACGACATGCAATATTGTTGTGCAATAATGAAAAATTAAATATCTGTTTGATTACTATCACTCACAGAGAAGAGACTATATTTTATTTAGTACAAATTGGTGATATATAACTCAACTATAATGCAGGAACTGGGCCACGTTTCTTCATTTTACACATCGGAACAATAAAACGAGATTTCTTTTGCTGTTTTCTGTTTTAATCACTGAGGACGAAACTTTGGCATCTAATATATTTATCAGATTAGTTGCCCCAAATCAATCCTGACGATATATTTTCTATAAACTACGGTGCAATTCTCAGAAACATAATTTGGTAACTTGATTATATCTGTTTAGAATATTCAGATGCTTCTTTTAGCACAAGTGTGGGGGAAAAATGGGGATAAAAACATAAACAAAACATAAATATTGTGTCTACTGTAACATCAACCAAGATTTTTTATTTATTTTTTTATTTAACACAATAAAGTATAAAAGTATAAAAAACATTTGCAGTGGTACAGATCAACAGCTTCTTAAAGAAATAAGCAAAAGCACCATGGAGGCATCTCTAGCTGTAACCTTGACTAGTGAAGCCTGATCAAATATTCACTTTGCCACTCGTTTGCATAAAATCAGCCAAAGGTGTGAATGCATTACTGTGAGCTCAAAGTCCTGCATGAAGGTCACAGTATATTTCAAAGTTGCTCTCTGAAAAATGCAGCCTCATAAATAACAATTAATGCCAGCTAAGTTTGACTTTGGTGTAATTGTTGTAAACGACGGCCTCTGAAATAAAAGGGCTGTTGTTTAAACTTGACATTGGAGTTGCTTTGGCTGGAGGGAAATGGGGGCCCTAATTGATGTAAAATGTAATCACTGTCACTTTTGTGTATATTACAAAGTTGAGGTAAGTGGCATTGTTCTACCAGTCTGAACTATGTTGCACTTCCATTAAGTGGATTTGGACTTTACCAAAATGAGCTCTTTTTTAATAGAAATCTGAAAACAAAAGTACTTAATCTGGTTAAAATAGTTGACATTTTACTAAACATTTGTCATCCCAACATCAGAAATTAATATTATAGTTCCTCTTTGATATCCCTTTTGACGTTACTGTAACAAGTCAGTGCAACAAGTTTGTTTCTGGATAACAAATTCACAAATTTCCCATTTTGTGTTTTGCATTCTTAGGAGTGGGTGATATGCCAAAAAAAAAAAAAGCTGGCATCGAGATCACAATTTCAATTTGATCACAATTTATGCGCACTTAGTAAATTGAATATATTTAAGAGGTAACCAAAGCCATCTTACGCCTGCTGAAAGTTCACGTTTCACTGTTATTAGCTAAAACCACCCGTTACTCACTCGGAGCATGATGGAGGTTGACTGGTAGGAGAAGCAAACGATAAAACGTGTCTGAATTTCAGCGTCGACCTGCGTTAAACAGTGTCACCAGAATTGCAGATTATCACGGGATCGGTTATTAAAGAAGCTGCCTGCACGATCGCGCAAGACTCCAATCACGAGACAGCCTTGTAAGCCAAGATTAGTCAAAAGTATATACCCCATTATCAATAAAGAGCTGGAGAAGGACCCAGGCACCTCGAGCTCTGAATACACACAGCGTCACACAAAGACAGACACAAGGTCACAGGACTGGCTGGCACAATAGGCTCCACGTATGCAGACCCACACTCAGCACAGAGCGTCCACAGGCAAATTAATGCGCCGACACACTCCAGCAGAGATAAGCTGTGGCCACACGTCGCTCAGGGAATTTGGTCATCCGTATCATACAAAAAGGCTCTATTAAATTGTATTCCCCCCCAACAACAGAGGCTTAAATACTATAAATAATGTAAGTTGTATGCACTCACTTGTGACGATCTCCTGAAACAAAGCAGAGCAGCTACTTTGTTATGTTATTTGTGTTTGTAAGTTGATTTGTGAACATGGTTTTGATTTCCACTTAAAAAAAAAAAAAAAAAATCTGTATTCAACAATATTTCTGGCTTTTTATAATTATTTGAAAAATCTTTTTAGAGTAGACTAGTTGTGTTTTGGTGATTAAAAGTAATTTCATTAACAAGGCTACAAAACAAGTGCTATTTAATACAGTTCACGGATTTGTTCGTATTCACAGGAGAAAAAAAACAAACTCCAAAACTGACATAGTGTTGACAGGGTAGAAAAAACACACGCACACACACTCTTCGCCTAAAATTGACATCGTAAGTCAGATCCGCGCACATGAAGGACACTGTGATCTTTTTCTAGTCGACTTCTTCTTCTCTTTATGTAAAAGTTTTGCCTGACACGCCCGTCGCACCAGTCATTTTTCCTTGAAGATCCTGGTGAGTTACCTTTAGCTGAAAGGTGTTGTTCTCTGAAGTTTTCTGTGTTTAATGTTGAGCAACCTGAAGTTCTTTTCAACTTTAAAAAGTAAAGGTGTGGTGAGGAATAAATGTCAGGCTGTACAGTGAGGTAGTATTTTGGGTTTTATTTGCACAATAGTCACTCGGAAAACATGTCCTAACATCTTTGCCACTTTGAATACACTTTACAGAAACAATGAACCTTGATTCTTCTTACTGTGTATTTTTAACCTTCAGTCTATATAAGCAAGCATTTCACTGTCAACACTTTTCTTGATAAATTATTCTATGTTCTACGTCATTCTGGGATTCTTTAAGGTGTTTTTAAAATGTATGCAACACTTTGACTCTTTAAAGGACCACGCTTTAAAATGACATCAACTCAAATAATTTACATTTTGAAGGAATGAAGTACATAAAAGCAATGTTGTTTTTCCAGCTCGGCTCCAGACAACATTTTGTGCAGATGTGGTTAATTACGTAAATCTTTGGACAATTAGTAAATGAGTCTGACAGTAACCTCCTAGCATTAATCACAGTAAATTACACAGAGGAAGGCGCAGCGGCGGTACTGAGGTTCAATTAACCTTTTAGCCTTATTCCAAACGCGACGGCTTTAGCGCTCGCAGGTCGCCGGGGAGACGGGGATCTGCTAAGTCCTTATGCACGGACCCAATCCCACCCTCACAAATTACTCCAGTGTCTGCAAATCAAGGCTACCTTTGTGCGCCCGTGTTTGCCTCTAAACAGTCACGCCGTGTGTTTCTTACACACTCGGGCCGCACTCACACGATTTATTGGGTTTTCATTGAGCTGATTGTTGAAACTGACCTCATGATCACCGCTAGGGATGGGAATCACAGGGTCCCTCATGATTTTTTTTAGAAATTGATTTTAACATTATACAAAAACAAGACCAAAAGTGTAATTATTCAGTTCAGTTCAGAACAAAATACACCAACAACAGTATTTCTTTGTTAACCTCTTACCTGCTTTAGGTTGAAATGCACAGATTTTATTCAGCAAAACAGTTATAAATATATTGCATCTTTCTTTCTTTAAACTATAAAAAATTGCAGTGTTGTCCCAAAATAAATACATACAAAAAATATAAATATCATGTGCTGTATCTATATCTTGCCAAGAATATGTTTTGGTATCTTTTTGGGTGACTGCACTATAATTTTGTTCCTTATTTAGTGGAAAGAAAGTTGTTTATGCAATACACTAGATGTATGCACTCTTTTGATGATTAAAATGGGTGTATTTCATATAAAGTACTGGTCTGACAAAGAAATGGTGTTGCAAAAATGTATTTAGTTCTTGAAAAACAAATGTGCAACATATCGATTACCACATTTATCGCCATATCGTGATAATATCGTATAGTGAGCCATGTATCGAGTATCATATTGAATTGTGAGGAACCCTGTAATCCAGGCTCTGAGCAGCAGGTGTATCACAAAATTCAGATTCTTGGCATTTCAACAGTATAGCATTAACCACCCAAACATACATAAAATCACATATTGCAATAAATCAACTATGACAAAATTCTTCACAGCCAAGAATAGCAAGCATAACTCATCTGTCATCCAAAAATGACGGGGATTTACAGGACAGTCTGCGTTATCTATAGCATATTGGGTTCGAAAAAATGAAAGAGTATGGTGTCCTTGGTTTCGGATGGTGGAGTGCGTCCCGGAGCGAAGGTTTAAATTATTCTGTGGCTTCTCAAACGCAGTGGAACCCTCGGCGTATGCGTCATTCAGTAAGCCAATTCAGTCTAAGATATAGCTTTACTTTTGGAATATCTTTGGCCATTTTCCATGCAGACTGTGGTTTGAGAGTGGTTGAGCGACTTTATATCTTAACTGCTCTCACCTCATTAGCCTTTAGCACGAGGCACTGATCCACTGATTCCTGTGGACTGGCTGGCTCTCAGTACATAAAGACACTTCCTCCGCCACACTGCGCTGTTGGCAGAGTGCTCTCCCGTCACTGTTTTTGCTCCTGTGTTTGCTTTGGTAACGCTCGCCAGCCTTCAAAAACACACTGTCACCCTCACATACTTGTTTGCAGTATGTTTCCATATCACTCAAACACTCATCTAGACAAGGGAATATTCAAAAACAGTTGTGGGGTTTCAACTTGTCTGCTGGCACCTTATGCTTTTGTTCTGTGTTTTGTTTTTTGTTTTTTTTACAGTCATACAAATACAGATTCCTTAACTCGGTAGCTTTTTCTCTGAGCGGCTCATATTGTACGCATGTTATGATTATTTGGTTAATCTATAATTGTGATTAAACCACGATATGATCATAAGAACTCAAAACTGTGGTACGTTTGGAAGCAAAATGAAGTCTAATCTAATTTATATCATCCAAAAAAGAAAAACAACATCTTATATTATATTTATCTTACATTTTTTTATTTTTTTTTGTCATCAACTACTTTTTTTTCATAATTAGACTCACCACAAACTGAAGGAATGGGAAGTGTATTATCTAAATGACAGAAAATTATTGATTTCGTGTTCAAGTTTCATTGTTGTTTGGTCATAATTGTGAATAATCATCACATGTATTTTTTTTCTCACAATAATTATAAGATTAAAATTTGATATTGTGGCAAGCCTGCTCAGCTATTTCCCCTCATATTGTATGAATTTATGACTCTCTTGACTTCAGCTTAAACAACTTCTCTTTTAAGATCACGTTCCTAAACAATGAGCAGTGGCCTTTTCTTTCTGTCTGGGTGAGCGCACTCTTTTGTCAACATGAGCTAACGGGTAACTCAGTGCCTCTGCTTAGATGTTAACTTTATGGCTGTTTGTTTAACGTGGTGGATTAACTGCTTTTAAAATACTGGTCAGACACTGCTAAGATATGGGTCACTGTGACACAAGACAAGGAAGCCACATCTCAGTCCTTTTGTTGACATAGTTTGTCGCTTGCGTAATGGTTAACGATAATTTAGTTCTTTGCTGCTGCTATTTTTGAACTTTCGCAAAAGTCGTGAGATTAATATTAGGAGTAAAGCCCGCTTCCTGTTCTCCGTCTGTTTGAACAAGACAATAAAGTGACAGTGGAAGCCATTTAGACAGACTGGTGTAGTTTGAGCAGGGCGGATTACATTCCCACTTTTTATGTAGTGCTGTTCTTTGGTGGTTTTACATCCTGCCATGAGCAAATAGTGAATAGTTGAAAGAAAGAGGCTTGCTTTTCTTTCTGTGTAGGTCATGAGAAAGAGACAACAGAGAAAGACAAATGTAGTGGCGCGGACAGAGGAGGCATACAGACATATAAATGAAGGAGGAAATACTCTTCACTGCTGTTGACTCAGTTCCCAGAGCAGGGCCTACACAGTGCGGCCTCTGTCCCCCTGTGTCTCGTCTCACTTTGGGCTTGTGGCTGGTTTGCTGATGTCCCCGGATTGATTCGTCTGCATTCAGAGCAGAGGCACCCCGCACAAACAATTCAAACAGGCATGCGGTCAGAACACGCTGCCCTGTTGTTTGGCACTGACCGTGAGCTCTGTGAGAATCAGCGCTCTTATGAATCACAGACTCATTCAAACAAGGGACTGACGTACTAACAGAGTAAAAAACCTCCACCCCCCCAGGTCCAAATCAGACACATGTGCTCACATATGCTAAACTAATTAGTACTAATGCTTCGCTGTGGTGCCAACACACACAAATGCCATATAGGCCTGGCACGATAATTACTATATCGATTTTTCACTCAATACATGAAAGCTGGAACAATACTGTATATATTTTGGGCTCAATATTTATCGAGCGTACAGTTTTTTTTTGCAATAGTGGTGAGATTTTACCCATTTTTGACGTAATATGATACAATTTAAGCTGTAGAGAGTAGAATAAGTCACTTTTATGGCTACTTATTTGTTGCAGCGCATGTCTTTAATCACACTCTATTTAAAAACTGGTTTACTGGGATTATCCTGCTTTGTGTCAGTGCCACAAAGTAGTTTTAAAGTATGCTGTTTATCTGTGAACCAATATATTGTGCTTCAAAAAATATTGTTATCGTGCCATACATTTTGCCACCATCTTTACCACAAGTGTTCACAAGTGGAACTGCGCTGTTTCTACATTTCTAAGTGAAGGTTGACAGATTTTTGTTTTCCAAATGACATCCTTCTGTGGTAATACAGAAAACTCTACCAACCAGAAAATGAATATGACTTATTTTATGATAGGACAAAGTTTAAGCATTTATCACTCCGGATGAAAAAACAAATCAAAGGTCACACCGCAGTAGTGGTTTTAATTATCAAATGTGTTTTTCAGTTTTGTAAATGTTGTAGAAATGTAGAAATTATCGACTAAATATTTCGGAAGACCTAGACGCACGAAATTCAACAATAAGAGCCTCAAATGTTGCTTCTTTTGGCCCTTCGTCTTCCAGTGCACACAAACAGATGCTAAATCACTTGACAGAAATCCCCACCATTGTGCCAACTCTCAGATTGTCAGGTCCTCATAGACACATATATCATCTTTTCTTCACTCCAAAGCCAATTCCTCATAGACACTCACTCATGCTTTCCCCCCTGTACACTCAACACCATATCTCCATTCACACTTGACCACCCAAGTTCTACAGCCAGCCACAATAAACCACAAGCCTGGACCCACACATGCTAAACAACATGACCCTTTGTGATCTATAGGGGGACCTTTTTCTCAATGGGAGGAGCACTATTCAAAGTAGAGACATGATTTTAGCCTTTAAACCTTCATTCAGACAGGAAAGGCTCTCACGCAGACACTTAACACAGATGCACACTAAGCCTACTTCCCCTCCTTTATCCTGACCTATACCCCCCCCTCCTCCCGACCACAGTGCAGAAAGACCATGGGCGAGTGGTAACACAATACATTATTGAGTTGTTCACATGCAATAGTTGTTTACAGTTGAGATGTTTTGTCCTGAATTTAAACAAGAAAGATTTTGTATAGACATAAGTTTGATTCACTATTTTGGTTGACCATGCGTATGATGACATACAAGCAAATTATTAGTAGCTTGTATAGATTGTTTAAAGCTGCACTATGCAACTTTCCTAGTGTGTGTTACCATGGAGAGGCTATTGTTTTGCCGTTGAATGTTACACAGTGTGAATACATCTGATCAATCTTGTATTTATTCATTTACTGGCGTTTCTATTGCTAAAAAAACACATTCTTACAGTGGAATGCTTGCTTCTCCACAGATCTGACCAGTGATAGTATCCCGTGGTTGTCTCAAGGGAGAAGGATAAGTTTAATGCCTCACTGTGGAAGACTCTAGGCAAAAAAAAAAAAGGTAGACCCCCCCACTGGAAAAAATACATAGTGCAGCGTTAATTTCTGAAAATGTTTTGACTAATGAATCACTTATCTCGCTCACGTTTTGATTTGAACTTTCTTATTATGATCTCAGCCCAGAAGCACATAAGTCCAACTCTTTTCTGGACATGCACAGTTGCCCCCCCCCCCTTTTGCCCCATGTTGCCGCTCGACTGGAATTCCTCGCGGATCACTGCTTCCCCAATTCTTTATTCCCATTCTGCTGCTCCTCTGACACCTGGCTGCTGCCCCCCTCCCACCCCCGCGTACCCCTTTGGCCCCTCATTAATCGGCCCTGATATTGATGGGAGCTGAATGGTGGCAAATGACTGTCCTGCTGTAGTCCCTCTCATGCTAGCCCGCTTCTCACCCTGATTAGCATGCCGGCCCATCACCAGAACTGTGAATCACCTCCTGTGTCTCTGCTCAGTCCTATCTGCCTGTCATTTTTTTCCACTTTTGTTTCATTGTTTTCGTCAATTTTCTGTCCTGATTCACATAAACGCAGGTGGTGATCAAAACACCATTCTCTGCAAATTGGGCTGCATAACTTAATGTTCACGACTGCTGTGTTAATTTCACAGCGAAAAGATTCTGCTGTAAAACAAAATACACAAAAAAGGTTGAACAAAATAGACAATACTGAAAATAAGCAGGCAATATATGGCTAAATCTAATGCAATAAGAAAGTGTAAACTATAGTCATTACTGAGTATCTTTTCAACCTCAAACCTGTTAATACTTCCTCAAGGGACCAGTTATATAAGGACCTAATTAGAAATGCACCGATCCATCTTTTTGTGTTCCGATGTCAGTACTATAGCTTTAAGTATTTGCCAATATCTGATATAAACCGGTACCAGGGTAGAGCCTGATAATATTATATATTTATTTTAAATACAAATGACCTATTGTAAACAATTAACCAAATGTGCTTTGTAACTGTTATTTATCATATAAAGCAGAGTACCGGTACCAGACTGTGGGTCGTTTGGTACCTGACTACAAAATACCATGGTACGAAATACCATACTCTCGTGTGCCGTGTGGACTTTGCTTCCTTTCGTGCACTGTAAACCAGAAATAAAACCAGAACTAAACCAGAACTAAAACCAGAACTAAAACCAGAACTAAACCAGAACTAAAAACAGAACTAAAACCAAGACTAAGCCATGTCTAAACCATGTCTAAACAATATCTAAACCTGGTCTAAACTATGTCTAAACCTGGTCTAAACCTGGTCTAACCTAGGTCTAAACCAGGTCTAAACTATGTCTAAACCAGGTCTAAACAATGTCTAAACCTGGTCTAAACTATGTCTAAACCTGGTCTAAACCTGGTCTAAACCAGGTCTAAATCTGGTCTAAACTAGGTCTAAACCAGGTATAAACAATGTCTAAACCTGGTCTAAACTATGTCTAAACCTGGTCTAAACCTGGTCTAAACCAGGTCTAAACTAGGTCTAAACCTGGTCTAAATCTGGTCTAAACTAGGTCTAAACCAGGTATAAACTAGGTCTAAACCTGGTCTAAAACATGTCTAAACCTGGTCTAAACCTAGTCTAAAACAGAACTAAAACTGGATTTAACCAGGCCTAAAACTGCCCTAAAACAGGATTTAACCAGGACTAAAGCATGCACCGCTCCTCCTCACGTTGAGCGTACTGTGCCTCATTCTATATGTTTTATACATAAAACTGGTCCGTAGCAGAAAAAAGGTTGGTAACCACTAATATAAAGTAACCACACAACAGTTATGAAAAATACACATTCAATATTATGAGGCGTTTTGGGGAAACACTGTCTTATTACACCAATTTATAAACCAAAATGGGACACTGAGTAAACCAATATCTGATCCGTAAAAATGTTCAGTCCTGGTGCGATTATCCAATACCAGTGTCGTAAAGGTGCATCTCTAGTCCCGATTAAGCAGTTGACTTATTTTGGATGTGCTATGAGTTTCTAAAACGCTTTAAGCACTGCAACACAAGTGCTGATTGTTTTTAAGATAAAGGTGTGTTGTGGTGGCAGTTATTTGGAATGACAGTCAGCAAATAATTTAATTGCAAAGCACACGCCTCAAATAGTTTCATAAACAGATCTGCCTTCCTTATATCCTAGGGACATATTTGATTATTTAAGATCACATACACGTAAATCATCTGTTAATTAAAAGCGAGGAAAAGCTGAGTTGTAGCTTTGTAGTTTTATTTTTTAAACTGTTTAAAAGTGTCTTAATCCCATAGTGCCAAACAGGATCTCATTTGAAGACACCACAGGCAAGTAAATCACATTAAGATGTAAGATGACTGCATTAGGTCAGACTGTGTTTTGCAAATAGAAATAAACAAATGTGTGTTGTGTCTGGAAGCCTTGGCTGTTTTGAATGGAGATAACTCTGTCTGGGAACATGACTGAACAGACTTTATCAGTCCTCTGAAAACCACCTTCCATTACGCACGCCCCGAGCTCAACTTTATCGGTACCAATAGAGATAGGGTCATCCTCTGCTTTAATGACCTGCTACTCATTACACCTCAAAACCTATTGGCGTGTAACCATGGCAACACCAAATCCCGTCTGGTTCATTGTCAGCACTTCCGATTTGATGGTCTTTGTCCGTGCCAGGCGAATTGTTCAAACATGACAATATCATCTCTCACTTCGGCTAATGGACGGTGGTATCTGGCATTACAGCGCACCGGGTTCTTTAAAATGTGTTTTTCCGAAGTTCACCTGTCAGACTTGAGTCCTGGTGCTGAAATATGCCCTTTGTGGTTTTTCCCTCCTGGAATGAAACCATAAAACCCAAAGTATCCTTTTTTACAATGGCTCACTCAAAAGCAATTTGTCTTTGATGTGTGTCATGAGTAAACAGGGAGATAGAGGATAGAGCCGAGGCCGAGCAGACATTCTGAACACTTGTGTGCGTTTTTGGCCGCACAGGAGATAAGGGGAACAAAGTGCTCTGTCAGGCTAAGTGGCTGTAATGGCCACAGTGCAAACACATGGGCCACAGCTTCAGACTGAGGAGGACTTTACATTCCTCAGAGCAGAGCAAACCACAAGGACTCTTACTGGAGTTAACATAAGCCAGACATACTGTGTTTGCCTTGCAGATTGTTATGCAAACATTCATTGGAGTTATAGGCAAAAGGTGAAGTCTGGAATATACGCTGCACTCAGCTTATACTGCACCTGTTGGCGCTGGTAGCTCTCACAGTGACATTCGTACGCAAGAAAAGCAGCAACTAATAGCAAACGTGAAGGTTCATGGTAAGTGTAAGTGGTGATTCTGAACTCAGATAAAACACTAAAAGTGCTCTTACAAGTAAAAGTCATTAACTCATAATTAGGGACAATGTAACAATAACCGAAATATCATGATATCGTATCATCAGAGTTCTCACAATAATATCATGAACCATCACAATATATTGAATTACAAGTCTTTGCTTAAATTAAGAGTTATGGTGCAGCAAGACAGAGGGAACTACATAGACCATGATCCTTTGCTCCAGTGTAGAGTACATGAAGAAATAACTGTTCTAAGCACTTAGTTCTTTGGATTAAATCTTGTCAAGGCATTTTAAGAGGAAAAGTAGCATATTAAGAGTTTTGTTAACCTCCACAAAATATCGTGAAAGTATAGTACTGAGAGATTTGGATATTGTTACATCCCTAATTGTGAGCCTCCCCACCATATCGTGAGCTTTCCCATGATATTGCAATAAATATCGTACCGTGAGGTTCATACTGTGACGATGTCATATTGTTACACTTGGACATTGTTACACCCTAATAATAATTGTTAATTCTACCAAAGGCTTTAAACTGTTACCTTCAAAACTTGTATACGTCACTAAAGTATGACTATGCCGGTGTAAACTAAATATTAGAAAAGTAAGAGTGTAAAATTACAATATAGTACTGTATATTAAACGTGCACTTTGTAACTTTTCAGGTGAAACATCTCCCTATAGAAACTGGGGTGCCACCAGGCTGAGTCAAGGGTCAGATGTGAAAACTATATGGCGTTTCATTTAATAAATGAACAGAATATATATTTTCAATACCGCATGAAATATTTCAAGCAAAGCAAAAACATCTCCATGGACACAAGCATGTAGCAGACCCTCCACAAGAAATAAATCTTAAAAAAAATAAATAAAAAATCATATTCCCAAAGCAAATACGTCTATATCTCAAACAAAAGCAAAGCAGTTATGTGTAAATATTTTGAAAACACTGCCGCAGCATGAGGCAAAAAACCATATGACTGTTATGAAAGGAAGTCATTTATGATTTCACATTGACAGAAATCGTTTGTGTAGCGTTGTCGGAACGATTTGAGAGGCCTGTATAAATCTGCAGAGCATACATCATTACAAAGACGCAAGGGAACTGCACCATTTTCTACAACCACCTTCATCATAAAATAATCTTGTTTTTATAGACATCTTCACACTTAACAGGAACGCAAATCCTTGAGCACAGTGCTATAAAACAATGACGAGCCGCTTGTAAATCCACTCCCATTTAATTAAAGCAAGCCGGTGATAACCCTGTACTGAACAAAAAATAAAAAAGTAAGAAATGCTTATACCATTTTCACCGGTTGACATGGCTTTTAGATGAATTATCCACAATTAGTTGCGAAAACAGCCACAGTAATTTCCTCCCTAAAGTTGTAAAAGTATAATATTCTGTTTTTCTTGCATTAGCACAATCATTTCTTAGTTGGCTCTTGTCTGGTTCACAGCTAACCGTCGTGAAACCATTAGCTGTGTGTTTTGTGCTCTGGTGGTGTCCAATGTCTCCCAGTGTATGTTAGTTTGACAAACAGACTGTCCTAAAAGTGCTTTAATGGTGGCCAACAGCACTTCCACTGTGCCGTGCAGTCAATGATTAAGAGGTTGTTGATTGCAGAAGCTGGAGGGCTGTTGTACTGTAAGCCATATTTGGGTTATTCTAAGGCCTCTTGTTGCCATGATTGGACGCAGTAATGGTCCCAGTAGTGCACCAAGCGAGCAAGCAGGCATATGGCCCGAGCACATGCCTGTATGTTATGGATCTCCATGAGGTCACAACCCCATCATAACTTTGCTGAACTCAAAAAACAAAATTCAGAAAGTCTGCCTATACGTGTGGTCTTGGCAAAAAAGCGGATAGGACGTGCATAGGCTGCTTCCATGGGTCAGAGAGGACAGAATCAGTTGAAAATCTGGCGTCTGTGCAATTTTCAATAATGTCAAAGGTTCAGCTCTGAGAGGAACTGTAGAAGATGCAGACATGATTGAGGAAGAACTAAAAGGCAATAAATGTATAAAGATATTGATGTCAGAATCATAATTCATATCATCTTAAATGCAAGGTAGTGAGTACTTATAAAACAGGGCTTTTATAAGTAGAAAATAAAATGAGGGTTTTCTAAGTAGTAGGTTTAGAGTGTCGTTGATGTGTCCACTGGCAAGACATTAAGGTGCTTATTTACTGTGGGATTTAGGGTGGTTCATCTATGAAGCTGCTAGTGGTTTAGAAATTACATATCTTCCTGGGACCCGAAGGAAAAAAAAAGTGTATTGCAATATATATATATATATATATATATATATATATATATATATATATATATATATATATATATATATATATATATTATATATATTTTGTGATTTTCTATCTATTTGGAGATAAATGAACCCCTTAGCATTTAGATTTTGATCATTCCATTTTTATAACATGTCCTCTATAATAGACACAGGGGACATTTTGGTGTTAAATCCATGTGAAGTTAATAACCTAACAAAAACAACTTTTTAGATGACCAACATCTCTGACAAGCCTCTACAGTCGCCCTTTTAATTTCTTTTTTATGCAGGCACAAACTAACTCCTATTGAGTTATTTTTTTTATCTTGGACACAATAGTACCCTATAATCCCTCAGCCCTATTTAGGAAGAGGAACCTAGTGCCCCCATGAAGAGTCTATCTCAAAATACTTAAAAGAGACCGGTAAACTCAATGTCCACTATAAAGGACACAAATGAATGGCCTGGGTCTTCGGAGGATATTATACATACAGTTATGCAGGCTTGGGGCTGTATGTGTACGGTATGTATTCAGTGTGCTCATTGGTTACATTCATATTTCAATATTGGTACACATGTATTTCATTAAATACTGACTTGTACGAGCTATTCACCACCCACATCAGTCATATAAAAGGACATTTTTGTACCACTTAGACTTGGAGTATCTCGTAATGTGTGCGGCGCTGAGAAAAAGATAAATCATTTTTATTAGATTTTTCCTTCAAACTACATTCTGCCCACGGCTGTATTATCCCGGCCACATTTCAGATCATAATACAGTCATTATCTGTTGTAGTCTAGTATCGCTGAAGGTCCTTCATTCCATCGCATCTACTGTTTACCACATTGATTTTTAATACAGGGCTCCTTGTCTTTACTATTACATAAATTAACTGTAATTGATTGATCACGCATAGGTCAAGTGGTGGGTTGGACTGCAGTTTGAGCGTGATGTGGAGGAGAGTCGGCCAGAAAAAGGCTCTGATGTGATGACTTTGCTTACAGTCGGACAGACAGAAAGCATTGACTGGTGAAAGATCAAGTCTCACAGTTTGACCCTTGCACATCAATAGTACTCTTTCCTTTCCTGACCTCAAACCACGGCTGTATCCAGGCTGTTTGAAGCCATTTACATCTATTGTGAGTCATTATTGTGTCTGAGCAAGCACTTGAATTACAGATATTGGTTTGCAAATTAAGAGTGGGAAAATAGTGTCTTGATGAAATGATGTGGCAGTCCATCAGAAATATTCAAATGTAACCAAATGTAAATGTAAATGTAAATGTTGGCTGTACAATATGTGAATGAATTGTAAATTTACCCCAAAAGTGCAGATATATTATTTTAGACTCTTGTTTTTTTGTGGTCTTTATTGTTATTAATGTATATGTTATAATCAGCATTAAAATTTTGCATATCACCAAAATAACAATTCTGCTTTTCCAATTTTAGATAAAAAAAAATAAAAATCCTCCTGCCTCTGTTACATAAAATATATACAAATTATCTGGCCATATTTGAGATATGCAAAATGAAATGTGAGTGTGAATTCATCATACACCTCCTGTTGCCTTAAATATCTTCGGTAGATTAGATTAGGCTTCACCCACTAATGACCCAATGACATCATTTACAAAGACCTAATACTATCATTTCATCATTATGTTCACTGTTTAACAATTTATTGGTTTCAGGTTACTTCTTTGCAGGTCAACCGTTCAGGCTATCACTAAACTTCGAATGATAAGGATTCCGCCTTAGCACAGGAATTTACAACCCACTTTTAAAGGCTGCTGTCTGAGGATGAAAGGCCCTTTAAAGGGATGTAGAATAGACCATAAACTAGATTTGTTTGTCACACTTTAATGGCTGGACTTGGACTGCATTATATAGTCCGAGTTGAACACAAACTTTAAGGCGGACTGTTTTATCAGCTAAACAAGGACGGGTCATCACAATAAAACTAGGTGCGTGTCTTTTACAGTAATTTACATGCACGTGGCCTACATACTCTATTCCCTGTCCAACCTGCTCAGAAGACCCCGGATACTTCACTTAATTAATTTTCAGCTTCATATCTCACTGTCATTGGCTGGCTGTGTTTATCACGGGCCAGTATTAGTCTGAGCTGCCAGTCATTACAGCCTGCATGGAGGTACTAAACTCCCAGTGGACTGCATCATCTAATGAAGGTAAATTAAAAGGGGAAATGGTCCCTTTGCACCAGGCTTGGAGATAAGCGTTTGCTAAGCTGTGAGGTTGGACTCCACATTATTATTTATTGTTGCTAACTCTAATGTGCGATTAACAAAAGAGGTATCAAAGTAGAGGCATGCATGAGGGAATAAGGGCGGGTGACGTGGTTCTCAAAAATCGAATTTTGATCTAATCTTTTTGGGGAAATTGCTTCTCTGTTTATTGCTGGTTTAAGCTCAAACACAGGCACTTTTACCCACCCACTCAGATACCATTGGTCAGCTACTATAAGGATGATAAACAAGTGGATGTAATCAATTAGAGAAGAACGAGCTCTTAAAGGTCCTATATTACTCAAAATTGACTCTTATGAGCTTTAAACCATGTTTAATGTTGTTACCTCATCAAAAACATACCTGGAGTTGTGTTTTTTCCATTCACATGTTTGAATAATCCAGCTCCAAAGCTCCAAGTGCCCTGTTCCCAGGTGTGATGTCACGAAGTGGTAGTTTTCAAGGTAACAGCTACCTTTTTACTTTTTGTTCAGTAGAGATCGAACATTCCTGTACTGGAATAGATGATTCTAGTGAAGATGTACAGACTTTAAAAACACAGTGGAGCACTTCCTGTATTGCCACATGACATCACAAGGTGGAATAGAGTGTTTTTTGTTTGAGAGAAGAACTCATCCTAAATATGTAGGGTTTGTGTGAATGAAACAAACGCAACTCAATGCATGTTGTTGATGAGAAAACATAAGTATAACATAGATCAGAGAGTAATATGGGCCCTTTAAGATGATTTGACCCATAAAGATATTACATGGATTGTGTTAAAAAAATAAATAAAAATCTGCCACCCACAGCTGTTATAGGGGTGTTCAGACCAGAGCGTCAAAGCATCCAGTTTCTCTGTAAAGTCTATGTGGACGCGCAACTAGAGCGTCCTGCATTTTTGCGCCGCGTCTTCGGGCGCGAACCTGGCCACAATCACCGAGCAGGTCACAAGGACTATACCAGAACCGGACCAGGACTAGACCGGGGCTAAACAAGGACTAGACCGCGAGTAGACCGAGACTAAACCAGGACTAGACAGGGACTAGACCGTGACTAAACCAGAAATTATCCAGTGTCATTAGCGAAGTATAAATATATATACGCCCCAGTCGTCGACCCGATCGCCTCCGCTGATGTTTTATGTTATAAAAACACTAAAGTCTCTCTCAGTCTGGTCTGACATCGTTTCAGGAAAAGACCGGGACCAGGCTCTTGTTTCCAGCGCGTACTTTTCTCCTGTTTGTCCATGGCATCAAAGATGCACGTCTGGGGCGTCTAAATTCAAATGCAAAGGTGTCCAAATAGAGGCGTCAAGCCGTTTTTTGACACTTTGGTGTGAACACCCCTTATTTTAAGATGATTGATTCTTAACTTTCTTATTTGTAATTAATATGTAGATCATAGCAACCATTGTCTTTTTTGTACTATAGGGGAATGCTATCCAGGCTTGGTGAATTTTATCAAGGGGAAAGACGTTATTGCCCTTCTTCCTATGGGATTTGGGAAAAAGCCTAATATACCAGTTGGCCCCATTAGCGGCACATTACATACGTCACGACCAAATAGCAGCGATTGGTTACGTAAAAAAATACCCACCTACCATCAAGCAAACGAATTCTTATGCTGTGAGGTCAGACGGTTTCTACGAAGTGAAACCGGCTAATGAATCAGGCTACGGGAATGCCACATGAGCTTCTAATAAAAATACAGAAATAAAGAAACAGTCTTGTAAAATGTATAATACACAGAATCCTCCATTTATGTTATGTCTTCATTTTAATCGCCCATGTTCAAAAAATGGCTTGTGGGCACTGTGTGGGAGTCTTTATTATTATTATATAAACCAAATCAATTAGTGGTAGTATCTGTAGCGCTGTCACTTTGATGGGAAGTGATAATACATTAGCAGCCTAACTTTGCTGCAGGTATTTCCACTTGCACGGTAAGATGAACATTGCAACGCTCATTTTGATTTTACATGATTGCTTTGCTAGACGAATGTCACTTGTACCGTGCGGCCTTAACTTCAAACCATACGCATGTTCCCTTCAGCTGCTGCTTATAAAAGTGCCGGGGCCCCAATTTTTTAACAGAATTTTTCCACAGTAGAATTCCGAAACGCACTGATGTGTTAAACAGGTCTCAGCGGGTTGTCCAGGATTTGGGAAAATATGGAAAGCGTACTTGTAAATCCTTTCGGCAAAGTTATTAGGCAGCTTATGCTCACATAATCCCTGATTGGCTAGGTGACAGTTTCCTTTTCTTCAAATTTATAGCTTGGATTGATGTCTCCGTGCTGTGAAATATGGTGTCTTTCAGGACTCGCTATAATTTAACGGCGGAACTAAGCTAATGACACTTTTACAGGTGGCGCTAATTGCCAGCACACATCACAAGACGGAGGAAGGCGAGGGCTGATTATGATGCATCGCCCGTGATTACAATGCTATCAGAAACTGTGCGTTGTGGCTATTACGAGCTGAAGGATCTGACATTTAGCGAGGATATGTCAAGTAGCAGTTTTTGCAGCACTTCCATTTGTTTTTGCCCGCTGCCTCTTGGCTCCGCTGACAAGTGAACGTACACTGAGTGATAACACAGCACAGCGGAGGTTGTAGAGATTACTGTGGTACATTCTGCCTTTGAGGCCCCTGGGAGCACCATGTTGGATCTCTCTGTCAACAGTTTCCGAGTGCTACTACGCCTCATGCGCATTAAGGTTTGTGTGTGTGTGTGTGCGCGCGCATGTGGTGACGCAGTTCTCACATCGCCGTAACGCTGCCAAAACCAACCGCCCGACTTCCTCTCTCGTCTTTCTTTGCCTCGGAAATTACCTGACTTCTGATGATTGTGCAGCAAGAGCATTTAAGTTGTCCGTGTGTTATATAACTGTTGATCTTTTATTGGGTTTAAAATAACATATCCCTCATATAGATTTAAAGCTCCTATATTATGCAGATTCAGCTTTAAGACTGTTTTCGTTCCATTCACTTTTTCAGTAACTCTATATTAGTCAGTAGTTTTCAAGTTAACACCTACATTTAACCTTTTGTTCAGTCAAAACGGGCAATTCCAGGGCTGAAATTATCCCAGTGATTCTAGTGAAGGAGTATGCAGTTGAAAACCACAACATAGCAATTCCTGTATTACCACATGACAACAAAATAAAACAGAGTGTTTTCTGTTTAGAAGAAGAACTGGCAAGGTCTGTGTAAACGACTCCAGGTATGTTTTTGATGAGGAAGCAACATTATAATATAGATCAGAAAATAGTATAATATGAGCCCTTTAATATAAACTGCAGAACACATTTGGACTGTTTTGAAGCCTATAGATTGCTAACCACAGGCCAACCATAGAAATGAAATTTACATTATTGATGTGATAAACGTTCACACTTTAGCTCAGGCAAAGCTATGCAATCAATGGTTTGTGTTTGTATAATACATTTAAGCATCTGTTACATGACCTCATTGATGCGCTATGCCTTGACATCCTTTACTCAGTGGCTTTTGGAGTAAGTAATGTAGACTTTGTATGCTGTTTCATTGTATTTTGTATTGTATTTTGGATGCGTGGTCATTTTCACAATTTACATAATTCTGAATGACAGATGCTTTACTAAGAATATCTTGAACTTATAAGCACTGTAGTTAAGTATACATTTAGATATCTGTACTTTACTTAAGTAGATTTTAAAGTTTATATTTGGGAGAAGGTATCTACTTTCAACTCAACTACATTTTTCAACAGAACTGTAAGTATTTTTTATGATGTTTGAGACCTGCTGAAATACCCAAGGGTTTATTCTTAACACATTTATAGTTGGAGCAAATGAAAGTATACAAAGAAACATGGCTAGGAAATAAAAAAAAAAACAAAAAAATCACACACATACAGTTATTTCTGTTGAACAAAATTCAGCACAAATCGTATGGAAGATAATTTGTTCCATCAGATTTAGAATTTTAAATACGACTGACTTTCTCACTTTGACTTTTTTTAAACTCTGAAAAATGATGTTTGAATTATTTTTATTCTGAATTTTAGTGGCTGAAATTTGAAGTTTACTTTCAATTCAAAATAAACAATATTTTCAAGCCCTCAAATTCACCAGTTGAAATTCAGAATGTAAAATTCGCAGTGAAAAATTTCGCAGCAAAGATCCAAGATGCCAAGGCAGAAGCAATCGATCATGTGAGCAAGGAGGACAGAGGCTGTTTCCTATTGGCTGTTCTCATATGTGGGCGGGGTTTACACTTAAGAAATGAAAGAGATGAGGTTTTGATGAGGTAAATTTTGACCGATCAGATCTCGTCACTGCAACATTTCCTGTTTCTTACTAAGTTAGATCGGATCACTTCGGATTGATTGCTTCTGCCTTGGCATCTGGAGCTTTACAGTGAATTTTCTTCACTGCGAATTTTACACTCTGAATTTTGACTGTTGAATTTGAAGGCTTGAAAATATTTGTGCTGAATATTTAAAAGGTGATTTTTTATTTTTTTTATTGAATTTTATACACTGAAAATTTACGCTTAAAATTTCAGCAAACAAAAATTCATAATAAAAATAATTCAAACGTGTTTTTTCAGAGTAAAAAATTTCAAAGTGAGAAATTCAACAGCATTTAAAATTCAAAATCTGATGAAACAAATTATCTTCCATAAAATCGCTACTATTTGAAGCTTTATTAGATCTCAAAATCTGTGCTTAATACTTTTACTCTATACACTTTTTACCCTGTTAAACAAGTACTTACCTTTACTTAAGTAGATTCAGTAGATTATTTAATGTGATACTTTTACTTGAGTCTATTATTATCTATTGCGTACTTCTTGAATACTTCTTCCACCACAGCATCAAGTCCCATGTAGCTGCATTTGAAACTTTGTAACCTTCACTCCATCTGTCACTATACTACTTTACCAATAGCACAGTGTTTGGTCCTCGTCATCGGCTTGCCAGTTTGCCATTAACTCTTCAAGTGACTGAAAGAAACCTGGAGGATCTCGCCCACTTGCTCCACTAGCGGCTTAGGACTTCACATAGTGTACGCTGGAGGGGTAGTGTTGTAATGTGACAGGGCTGGGAGCTTTGCGTTAATGGCCCCAGCGTGCGTTGACAGATAAGTTGAGTTTCTCTGGACTTGGTGCCTCTCCACTTCTTCCCTAAACGGCATAGATTGTTATTCTTTCCAGCCAGCCATACAGTAGCTCTGTCCATCATTACAGTTATGAATCATGTCTGGGACTCCCCGTGGGCTGTATCATTGCTTCATCTGAGCAGATATCTGTGCTGGGGTGCTATAGATTTCTGTTTGTAGAACAATTAACAGCGTGCTCAAGTTACTGTGTGTCATGCAGCCGGCACACATTTGCCATGGAATATATTGCTTTCAACTAAGGTGATGAAATGCTTCAGAGGGAGTGTTGAAGCGTCACAATACTCAACTGCGCTAATATGTTTAGAATGGTACAGGGCTGTGCAATTAATAGAATTTTAAGTTCAGTCATTTCTATAACCATTTACGTCTTTTAATCGAGAGGTCTTCAGTCTAAACCTTGGTCAGTAAATGTGTGTTGGTCAGAGCAGAGTTAACTGACCTTTCTATCGTCATGAAGACCAAACCAAACCAAATTATGGGTCAGATCTTTGGAGAGGTGACCCCACTCCAGTCAGAATGCCATTTTTTCTAGGTATTTTTGAGCTATAAAACCACCTGTAATATAATAAAAGTGAGGTAGAGCTGTTTAATGTCTGGAACACTCCAGGCAGAGCAATGACATATCCACAGAAATGTATCCACCTTTAAATGACAATGGCAGTGTTGTATAGTTAATTTTTATTTTTTTCTTTTAAGACATTTTATTTGTTTTTAGGAAGTCCAAAAAGTCAAATTAAGATCGATGAAATTTAATTTTTACAGTTTGACATGTTGATCTGTCTGCAGTTAGGCCTGTCATGATAATTACCATATCGACTTATCATTCAATGCATGTTAGATGGGAACATTGTGGTTGTTTTTCTGTACTAGGATAAGATTTGAGCTGTAGAGGGTTGAATAAATAGCATTTTATATTTAGAATACTGTTGGTAATTCTGCTTTATGGTTCAGTTTCAGTATTATCGTTTATCGTCTATATTTAGTTCAGCAATATCTTACACTTAAAAATCATGATAAGCCTGCAATAAACTGCAATATTTGTACTTTCAACTTTTACTTTTTATTGCAATACATTTTGAACCTCAGGAGCTAGGAGCGAAGAGTGCAAATACAGCCACAATCTTCACATTGTTATTTAAATTCTCAATTAGTACATTTTATGACAATTGTGGTTTTAATTGAACTATTAAGAGACATTATGAGAGTGGTTTATTTGGACAAACTGTTACTTTAGGTTAAATAACATTTCAAGACCATTGGATGATTCAGGCATTTTCAAACTGGTAAGCAGTTTGCAGCAATGATAAAGATGAAAAGAAGCCACTCCTCCAGAACACTGCTTCAGGAGGACTCAGCCCTGACTTCAGATTGGCCTCATTAAAACGGTCTGCTAGGCTCTTATTGATTTCACTTTGAAGTAGTAATCTGTATGCAGTGTTTTTTCTCTCATAATGATGCCTTAAGAGTTACGCAAATGTGTTCCATCCAAATGATAAAAGATGCAGTATCAAAGTTATCAAGAGTCAATAAATAATCATGTATTATTAATCTTTGATCTCTTTTATTGTAGGACATTTTTACAGTTAGTTCAAATAGTTTAACATTGAATCAAATACCTTTTTTTAGTACTATCAGACTAAAGTATGAGGATTCAAATGAGTAAAAAAAAATCTACCTCTTGTTCTGTGAGGTTGGGGTTAGGATCTGGAAGTGTATGTTTCCTCTGAGATGAGTGGGGGCAGTCACATGTCCCCTCCATCATTCACACAGTGCTGCGCTGCTCTTCTGTCTGCTCTGTGAGCTGAGTGCTCGTCCGTCTGGCACAGCCTTTGGACAGGGCCTGGCCTCAGATGCTCCATCTGAAGACATCTGCACATTTGCTGCTTTATTTACTTATTTATGACACGAACACAAACTAAGAAGACCTAAGTTTTATTTTGAAACACAACAGCAAGGCTCAATGTACTAATCCATACTAAAACAGGTATCAAAACAGGGGGAAGCTCATTTGAAGAAGTATGGCAAGTGTTTACATCAACAAATATTTTTTATCAGAACTATTGAGCAAGACCACACGGTAATATTAATGAATTTTATTTTATGGTTTTGTATTGTGCTGAAAATTACATTCTAAAAATGTGTGTTTGTAATTATAGTGGCATTGAAATTGATATTAAGTATCCGTCCTTTTCCTTAGTATCAATATTGTGTTTTTACAACAACAATAACAGTCCACTTTGATCTTCTAATGGCGTGAAATGTTTATTTTGGTCTTGCTGTATTCTTGACACGGTGCGATCTGCTCTTGTTTGAATGACTCATTGAAAATGCTGTTGCTTTCTTTAGCGCAGAGATGGTGCACACTCTCTATGCTGTCACTTCAGACAGCCCCTCATGGAGAGCTCTCACATCACACTCCAGTCTCTCCTTAGACTCAGGAAGTGTCGGAAGAAGCACTCTCCTCCAGACTCAGCTCATTGCATATTTATGACCTCGCTGCCCACAGTTTATACAAAGAAGAACATGCAGATTTTTATAGTTTGGGGTTTTATGTAGATATTTCATGAAGACTTATGCCCAACAGAAATGAAATAGTAAAATACTGACCAAATGAAATATTACAGATAATTAAGGATTTCAGTATAGTCTAAAAATCCACCCACAAAAATCCACCCACAATAATGAAAGTTCAGTGAAACATTTCCTGTATTCCTGAGGGTGATATTATACCCAGACAGTAGACTGTGTTAGTGGACATCTTAGGCAGCCCCTGCAGTGGGGGAGGCTCTGATACAAACAGTCCACTGCAGCTCCAAACAGAGTAAGTGTCTCCTGCAGTGGGCTGTGCAGAGCTCTCTGCTCCGCCACAGTCAGATTAATCACCCGCAGGTCCAGCTGAGAGACGGCTGGCGCGGCGGGGGGCGGAGCTCAGACTGAGCCTGTGAGCTATGAGCTGTGAGCTATGAGCTGCTCTGCTCTGCAGGAGGAAATGGATGCTGCTCTAACAGAGCTGTAGACAGCAGAAGTGATCAGTCTGTGTGTGAGGGAGAGACTGTGTGTCCAGAGAGTGGGCAACACAAGACAGAGACAGCTGAGACAGGGATGATAGTCTGTGTGTGCTAAGAATTGGACTTTTCCAAACTAATGAAAGTGATGGGAAATGAAGCAACGCACAAGTCATTTTCTGACTTAAAGCTATAGTCCTGATTTGATGCGATGATGTGCAATGTGTAATGAGTATCTATATGTCATTGGATTGTGATGCTTTAGATTTGGCCAATCACAAATAGCTTGTTGGCGGTCCACTAGTGTGTAACATTTTATTTTGGTAATGGTAAAATTTTCCAGTCAATCAGATCTGAATTCCTCAAGCAGACCAGACAGATGCGTGCCAAAGACTGGGGCGTTCCTTCATCTTTGTTTCGGGGTACATTTGCTCCTGTTCCCCACAAGTTTCCCCCACGCGGCCGCAGAGGGGGTTCATTATTCTCATTTTACTCCTTTGCTAATTATCATTATCATTACGCTGGATAATTACCATTTCTCTGCCTGCACTCACAGGCTGCAGCATCTCAGAGTCACTCACACGAGCTTATCAATAGCTGCTCAATTGCGGTTTCATCTGACTAATTATACGATTTGAGCTTTGTGATAAGTGAATAGGAGGGAAAATCCAGTATTATGGCTTGGGGAGAGGCAGAATGTAAGCACAAGGCCCGGGAAGAAATGGATGCGTGCAGAGGATGTTAATTAAAAAGTAGTTGGATGCGGAATATAAATCAAGAGAACCACAGTTATGGAACCACTGGAAGGCTAAGATATCCTTAGTGCTTGCGCAGTAGACTTATGAAGTATTTATTCTAGTGTGTGTCTACTCTGTGTATTCTTAAAGGTAGTGTGTGTTTCTGATAGTGGTTCTACGTGCTTGTTGCTATAGAAGTGTTATTGCTTTGCCTGGAATGCTCCACAGTATGGCATTAAACTTCTATCTTGCATTTATTCAATTACTGATGTTTTAATTGTTCAAAAAACATACATTCTTACTCTCACCTCTGCACAGACCTTACCTGTATCTTGGCCTGGTAGTGTCACTTCTATGTCTGTATGGACACAGGTAGCTTTAATACAATGCTGTGGGACATTCTATGCAAAACAATAATCCTCTATCAGAAAAGTTACGTAGTGGACTTTTAAGAAAAACTGAAGAATAATTGAATCATTTGTGGAAATCCGTTTTGAAGTCACAGGGCACTGCTGGGTTCAGCGCCTAACACTATAGTGCACGATTAATATGGTTAAATGAATGCAGCAGCAGTGAACAATTGCTCAAAAGTGTTATATTTCAACACTGGCTCTGACTTCTGGAGAGCTTAGAAACTGTGTTCGTCAGGGGACTCTGTAAATCCCTGTGTGGCATTTCCGAGCTGCAGCTGCCACCCCAGACCTGATGAATGTCCTCTCCATCTGCTGCCGGCTACAGCACTGCCCTATACTTAAACTTATACTTATACTTATACTTATACTTATACTTATACTTATACTTATACTTATACTTATACTTATACTTAGTCTATATTATTATAAGTCTTATTATACTTATATTATAGTCTTGTATGTTGTTATTAAAATGCATATTAAAAGAAACTTTAAAAGCCAGGGCTTAGAGCTATTTTTAAATATAAATTGTGGAAAAAGGAAGAAAACAAAACAAAAAACAAATACATTATTACAAGCTTTTGCAGTTGGATTTGTGATTTAGAATTTTAAATCAGAATTAATTTCCTGGAAGCATTGCCATTTAAGAGAAAACTGAAATGGGAAGTGCTAAACTAATACAAGATTCAAGAACATGTTTATAGAGATTTAAAGTAGGCCTAGCCAGTTTTACATGCAATAAAACAAGGGATTTTATTATTTGTAGAGAAATTTAGATTACTTCAATAATTGCTGTCTTTTCAGTTGGTACCACCATTCAAGTTGTGATTGTGGTTCGATTGTGCTTATATTATTAATAGCCTTGAACACAGTGTCTATATAGTCAACTAAAATCTACCATTTGTATAATTTTCTTCGCCCAAACTGGACTAAGACTATGAAGGCAGAAAAAGTGGCTGTGCATGCTCTGCTGATCCTTTGATAGACAAATGGATCACGTCCGTGGAATGTTGTCTACAGCGGACCTCATGACAGACAAGAGGCACATTCTTTTTGACCCCAATTACCAGAGGTGTTCCTTTACTCGGATAATCCACTAACCCTGCTCTGCCCAGACTTACACAGGCTCTAGCTTTCACTTCAGTCGTATGGCCCTTGTCATTGTGGTGTAAACTGACATTTTCTGACTTGTTAGGAACCTGCTGGCTCTCAAATACTCACTCACTCAAAATATATTTGTAGTAATTGTTCTGTACCACAAGAACCACCAATATTGTGATTTACAGTTGCTAATAAGTTTTTTCAACATTACACATTATTAATCTTTGTTTTTTTTTCTTTGTCTAGAAACACTAATGGACTCCACCACAGCCACGGCAGAGCTGGGATGGACAGTCTACCTAGTGTCAGGGTCCAGCGAAAACAGTGTAAGTATGATCATGTGAAACTGCTGCTACTTCATCACTCTGTAGTAAAAATGTATACAGGCATCACGACAAATCTGCTATTACAAGCCATAATACACTAACACAAACAGTGCGTTGATTACAGACATGATTCTTGTTTTATTTCGTTTTAATTTCCAACATTGAGACATCACTGAATCACGAACCTGTAGCTCTGCCAGCACAACCCTGGAAGATCTCCAGTTCAAAATGACTGTTGCAAAATTGTGTTCCAGCAAACAGTTTATCCTCATTCCTTGTTATAATGATAATGATATCTCTACAATATGTCTTCCCTAACAATACATTAACTTATTACATAGCTAGATTAAACATAAAATTTGTCCAAAGTTCTGAAAATCTCATTTTAATTGTACCAGACAGTATTATTGTTATAGGAAACGCTGACCAGGCTAACAGGGTGAGGGCACTTGGTCATACCTATCACTGTGAAGGTGCAGGCAGCTGAGTAAATTGGGTCTGTCCCCCGTGATCAATTTAATCCTGACATGTTTTGGTATCTCACCTTTAGGTCAAAGCTCAATTAATGAATGCCGTCCGGACCTCTACAGCCAAAGCTTTGCTCAGACTTCAGAGAGAAACCAGTTAAACACTGTAATAACAACTATGGGACATATTAGCTCTACCTGATTTTTACTGTCTTACAAGTTACCCCTCTCTTACATCTCCAAGCATCCTAATTTCATATATTTTTTTTACCATATTAGAGTTTTGCCATCACGGTAATACTAACAACAACATGCTAACAGTGCACTTCCTAAAACACTTTATAATTAGACACAGCTGTCTGTTTCTACCTAAAAGGTGCACTGTGCGACTTTTCTGGTAGATTGCCCGTCAACTTCTTGTCTCCATGGAGATGTTATTGCTGGAATGTCCCATGATATGGTATTAAAAACATCTATGTAGCATTTATTCATTACAGGTGTTTCTATTGCTCAAAGGTGCAATAATTAGGTCTGTGAAGAGGGTTGCATCTCCACAGATCTGACCTTACGATTACAATGAAACGAATCACTGTATCGGAAATGATTTGTGTCCAGACACGTCGTTTCTGTGTCCGTTCCCTATCCACACAATAACATGAAACCGGCCTGAAATGCTAGTCACATGACTAGGCTGGCGTCACGTGGGCGGTAAAAACAAGGAAGTGGAGCACCATGTTTGGAGTTGCAGCAGCCGATTTCAAGCTGAGAAAGATGGCAAGTGTGAAAGTAGTAAGTAGTTCTAGCTACACTGTTTCCCGTTTGTCTATGGTTTGTTTAAACTGTTTTCTGCAATAGCGTCACATGATCGATGTCACGAACCCAGTGATTCAGGAAGGCGCAAGTCACAGTGACGTGGTCCAATAAGGATGCAACTAGATCTCCTACATCAGCGTACCAACGTTTTCAGGCGTCCACACAGTGCCGGATCAGATCTGTACTCAGATGAATTTGTGGGAGCTGGCAGCACCAGATCGTTCCGTCTCTGGAGCTGTTTTCCATTGGATTAGTGTGGGTGAACACTACATCCGCAATAAAACAACTCAAATACGTACTAGTGTGGATAGGGCCTAAATGTAGCATATCGTTGTCTCCCTTGAGAAAGATAGGTTTCATCTCTCCCATGGATAATTCTAGACAAAGCAATAACAACTCCATGAAGACAAGCAGGTGACGGAATCTCTACCAGAAAAGTTGTGAAATGCACCTTTAAGAGCTGCTTATGATACAATATATCTGCACTGGGTTAAAAAACAATTTGTCAACTGCACGGAAAGAATTGGATCCAACCACTTTGATTATTTAAATACACTTCGTACCCAAAACATTCTCTGAGCCTGTGTTGCAACATGGGTAAATTGTGCTTTTCACAAGGAGAATAACCAGTCCCAAAGCCACACTGTTAAGCCCAGAATTCCTAAGCCAGACAAATAGCTCCAGTATGTGGTAGTGTGTTTGGTGCTGTTTGATGCACTCTGTTTCCACATGGTTAGCCAAGGCTTGGGTTCCTCTGAGCCACATTGAAGTCGGGCCTACGCAAATCCAGCCAAAACCAGAGTCTCGTTCCCCTTCACTTTTTTCTCACCACAGGATTTAGACTTCTTAAACCAAGTCCAAAAGAAGGAGAAAAATGTTGTACACGTATTTGCTGGTGCAGTTCACAAACCTCACTACAATTTTATTCAATTATTTATGCTTCTGTGGCTTTGTTATAATATGGTTTCAATTATAAGCTATCATTCTAATCAGAAAAATGGCCACATAGAGAGAAGTTCGAAATTTTTTGAATAATTTAAAAGAGCTTTATCAGTCAGATATTCAACAATTTTATTTCTGCCAAGTAAAATATGACTAATAATACACACACTTTAATGTTTTCCCTATAATTTTCTGAGAATTTGGTGGTGGTTGCATGCCAGTTTATCACATTGCCAATATTAACAGATTTTTTAAAAATGATTAACAAGTCCTTTTCCCAATACAATGTAATAACTATTCAATACATAAATAAATTAATCAAGTTTCATAATTATTTCCTACCATAGTCGGCTTTAACCATTATTGAAACCTGAATCTTATTTGCATATTCTAACAATAGGTTCTGTTATAACTCACACCTCTTGTATAAAACAACTGAACTATGAAATTCTCTTTGCCCTATGAAAATCTCCTTAACAATCAGATTTAAGAGTGCAATGAAACGCGAACAAGTTCCAAAGCTGCCGGATTTAACCAAGTACAAGTGAGCCTAGTCTGAGTGGGTAGAGCAGATTTATGAGTTTTCGGCGCTGTGCATTCAAATACACAGTAAAGCAGTAGGCGAAGTCCGTCTCTAACCGGCCACGACAACAGGTGTGGAGTCTGTTCTAACCCTCACAGCCAGAGGTGCCCTACAGAAGCTATTGTCTTACACATATATACGCACTGCTGTATTTGGGCTTAGCTGGAGGATCAGTCATATCCAACTGAGCGCCACACAGACATTTGGCTTTCACTAACTCTTAGCGTCATGAAATATACCCCGTCACGAGAATGCGATACTTGTGACGCCGTGGAAACACAAACAAAATGAAAGTTGGTGTCACCTCATCTGTTTTATTTAAGCAGATATATGAACATCAGCTATCACATTATAAGTGTAAGGCAGCCGTCCAAACACCGCCATAAACAACTGATACAAGGTGATTTATGTTAAACGCTATCTCAGCTTTGCCTGGGTAAATCATCTTTATATATATGACTGCACGTATAGCCAAGCTGTTGCTCTATTTCATTAAGTTAAATGACAAGTAGAGCTATGCCGTATCTGTGCCAGACACGTGAAAAGTCTATTATTCTTGTCTGGAAGTAAAACTCATAACATAACTTATCTGTCATATTAGAAATGCAGACACGATGTAATACACGGGTTTCAAAAATAGACTTCTAACTTTTGACCTGAGACTAGCACACATGTGAGGTCATGAACATTGCTCCGCCCACATCGTACTGTAGAAACTGTGTAAAAAATACTCAACCGGAACTTCACACTTTAGACTTAGACAAACTTTACTGATGCACAAGGGAAATGATTTGGACACAGTAGCTCACTTATCATAATATATTATAAAGAGCAAAAATATAAATGGTAATAATACATTCAAAATAAGCAGCAAAAATAGCAAGAGAGTGATGTCAAATAAGGCAGCAGAATTACAAGTAAAAATAAAATACTGAAATATAGTAATACAAAATATACCTCAGCTACTGTATATACAAGAGGTCATTAGGAAAAAGAAAATAAGGGTGAGTTGTTGTACAGTTCTTTGGAGTGTGGTAGTCATTTTCGTCAACACACTTGCCTGAAAAATGTAATGAAATGCATTGAGCATATTGGTGAAATGTGTTGAGTTAAGTTCTATATTTGCACATTCTAAAGATACATTTATACACATAATACTGTAGTACTGTTGCATGACAATTTGTACAAAATACTTGAAAATGCTAAATCATTATTAGTTTAAAAAAAAACAACAACTATTCATTAGAGGGACGTTACAATACTCGTAATACACTGTAATATTAAACTTTCCAGATATGTAAGAAAACATCTCCATGAAGATCTAACTCAGCTATATTTAAGCAGAAATTAAATCTAATTGACTAAAATGTGTATATCAATATTTAACTGGTAGCATTTGACAAGAATGTAGCAGTAAAACAGCTTTATGTGGCCTGGCTGAATACTATTTCTGAGAGCTCGCCTGATAGAACTCCTCTGTGTAACATATAGCTAGGCTCAGTGGGACAGGGTTAAGTGGTCAAGACTTTCATCTCAAGTGGAGCTGCAAAACTCGTGAAGAGCAGGTCAAAGCTCCTGACCCTCTCCCTGCCACACTCAAGAGCACACAACAAGCACAGACAGTTAGACTCTGAATCTGTTATACATAAAAGACCATTCATATCTTCATACAGTTGGATGAAGATATGAATGGCCTTGCACTGAATGACAGAGACTGAAATATGCTTGTTTATTTAAATCAGATCAGCAGTGATCTAGTGGTAACAGTGGTAGTAGTAGCATCTATTAGAGGGGTACTATAGAAACAGCACCTTGGGATGTAACAATATCTAAATGTCACAGTACAATAGTATCACTATATGCATCTGCACAGTACCATATTTATTGCCATATTTTGGAGAGGTTAACAGGATTGTAGATATGCTACTTTTTCCTTTTCAAATGTCTTCATTGTGAATCATTGCTGTCATATTCCAAAGAATTAAGATGTAAACGTGCTTAATAACAGTTATTTTAACATGGAGTCTGTAATGAAATGAAGTAAAGGACCATGGCCTTTGTAGTTCCCTCTTTTTAAATATTTTTAAGTGAAAAGTTTGGTAATTGTTAATAGCATCACTACAACAATAAACTAGTAGCAGTTGTAGTAAATGTACTGATAACTGTAGCAATAAATGAATACATGTTTAAGTGTTGCCATGATACAAAAACTCCCTTTTGATACCAAGAAAATGCTAGATACAGAAATAGAGAAATATGATGTATTTTTTTCAACATAAAATTATAGTAGTTTCTAACACTACCATACTCTTTCTCATCAATCCAAAAATGTATTCATGAAATGTCCAACTTTCTCCTGTTTTTTCAATATAAAAACTTGCTCAAATGAATGACCAGTAAAGTCTTCGTTTTGACTTTTTGACAACCCTAACATCCACCACACCGTAGACAGTTGTGGCATGACTTTGTGAGTAATTTGTTAAATGTTTCCCAGTACAGTCATACTTCTCTTAGCATGGAAGCATGCCGCTATACGTTCACATGTTGTGCATTAGCAGTGGTCAGTTGTAATGGGAGCTGACTTGAGCAGACAGTTGTACTTAAGTGTATGCTTGTATCTGGCCCTCTCTCCCATGGCCTCTGTCGAGGTAATTGAATGCAGAGAGTGGGTGTCATTTGTCCTGGCTGTCCCTCTGGGGAAGGCACTCCTGCTTTGACAGATTCCCCACATCTGCAAATGGGGCGACGATACCACTGCTTCTGCTAGAGGAGTTTTCTATACCGGCCTCTCTCTCTCTCTGTCTCTCCCTGCCTGATTTTACTGTGAATAATTCATTTGGCTTTGGCAGTGATGGAGAGCGGAGTGCAGGCCCTAGATTGTGAAGCACGACTAAGTTCATTCGTACGATGTAATGACAAAACTGTGATAAATAGACGGTTGGTGCGACGTCGAATGTGTGGGAACTGTGTGTTGAGTGGAGCTATATTGGGACGTGGTAGTGCCCTTGACTGATGTGGGAAAACATTTCAGCACTGCTCGAGACTGTCAAAATGAAGACTATTAATGTGCAGTATTTTGACACCTGAAAGTTTGAACCCAGCTGGAGTCCATTGATGTGTGTTAGTAAGGGATGAGACAAAACACAATTCCTACAAGACAAGAGGAGACACAACACTGGGTCCACGAGAACGAGACAAGAGAATATTTTGACAGAATTGGGGATGAATAAATTGTGAGGTTCAGTCCACCAAAAATATATCTATATCTATATCTATATCTATATCTATATCTATATCTATATCTATATAGCTACACACACACACACACACATATATATAGTTATGCTGTAGTTCTGCTTTTTTGAAACTATGGCTTCTCAGGAGTTGTTACTAACCAGCAGTATTGGAAGGTAATGAAGATAAAAGTATAAAAGTTGATAAAAGTAAAAGTACAATATCTGTCTGTCTATCTGCTTGACTGACATAATTATTTTCAGTAATTTCTTTCAATATAATTTCGATAATTTTTACAGTGGATTCTTTTTTATATCCTTTTTATCCTTTTACTTCACTACATTTGAGAGCATGTATCTGTACTTTCTACTCCACTACATTTTAGATCCGGACTGAAAATAAAAAGTACTTTTCTTCATGGTTTGAGACATGCTGAAATGGCTTATAGACTTATTTTTAGCACATTTAATTTGAGTTAACGTCCCAACTTTGAGCAAATCAAATACACAAATACTCAAAAAGCAGCTAGAAAAATTAAGAAATCAATTCACTTTAACTCAGCTAAATTCATTATCAGAAGAACATTTGATGAGTTAATAGTTCTAAAAATCGCTGCAAAATACTTTTACTTTTTGCTCTTACACTACATTTTAAAACAAGTACTTACCAATACTTTTACTTAAGTAGCATTTTTTTCATATGATACTTTTACTTGAATAATCTTTTGCTGCTCTATCTATACTTTTACTTAAGTAACAAAATTGAGTACTTCATTCACCACTGCTAACTAGAACTTAACCCTCTTCATTCATGCCAAATGTAAATACACTGAAAGTAAATCTCACAAGATAATTTTAAACATGTGTGCACAATCTTGGCAATTTTATCTTGTGCTATCTTGTGGCCTGAGATCTATTACTTACCACCAAACTTTTCTATAAGTCACCCTGAAGTTATCTGATGCCGTAGATTTTCCTTGAGAACTACAAGGACAGAAAGCCTTGGTCAGGTTTAAATGCTGTGCATAGTGAGCCAAAGAAAGGGCCCCATATCCATGATAAGTAAAGATGAAATATTTGTTCCTTTAAAGAGCTCATATTACACTATTTTCTGATTTATGTTATAATGTTGTTTCCTCATCACAAATGTGCATTGTGTTTTGTTTCATTCACACAGGTTTAACTCACAAATTCTTCATATTTAGACGGAGTTCTTCTCTCAGACAGAAAACAGTTTGTTCCACCTTGTGATGTCATGTGGTATAGGCGAGTTTCAGCTGACGTCATTGTTATTAAAAGCCCGCGTTGCATGCTGGGAAATATTTTGGTCGGAGGCAAGAAACACGATAGCGGTCAAACACAGTGCGTAACCTTGCGTATTTATCCCCGATAATGGTAAATTCCTGCTGCATTATCGGATGCACAAATAGAAGCACGGAAGAAGGAAAATGTCTTTTTCATATTCTGAGTGAAAAGAACCACTAACGGTGAATTAAACGGCTTTCAAACATCCGCAGAGCAAACGTAGAAGATCTGAGCAAACCGTGGACTCCAACAAGTTCAACAACACATCGAGACTCTTGGAGGTTTTCATCTTTTCTGCTGTGAATGGCCCAGGAGTTTCCACCAAGTCATTGTGGATATCGCCGAAGTGAATATTTGGCCAGGTAATTGGTGATTCAGACCAGAAATTTGGTTTGGTCCAGGCTTTGTAGGGGTTGAAAAGGGTGATTTGTCGTCCGTCGATGCTTATGACCAATTTCTGGTCAAATGGTCTTGGGTCCTCTGCCGTTAGAGTGGATAAATAACCGGGATCAATACCCTTTACGTGCTTTCTCACTCCGTCCATCATGTTGAATTAGTGTTTATTGCGGCTGACCAAAATAATTCCCAGCATGCAACGCACGCTTTTGTCAACAATAAAACTCACCTATACAGGATGTGCTCCTTTGTGTTTTTAAACTTCATACAGTAATTTCATCTCTGGAATTGCTGATCTCTAATGAAAAGATAAATGTTAACTTGAACACTACCTTCCACTGCATGACATCACAAGGTGGAACAGAGCATTTTGAGCTTTGGAGATGTAGACAGACAAATAATAAAGGATTACTCAAATGTGTGTGAATGAAACAAAATGCAAAACCAGGTATGTTTTTGAGGAGTTAACAACAGAACATGGCTTAAAGCTCACAGGAGTCAGTTTTGTGTAAGATAGAACCTTTAATGAACCATGAGTTTTCAACATGATATAGAATGTATTACTGACACTCAGAGAACATACTCATATCTGAAAGCTGGAAGTCACCAGCCTTATTGATTGATTTCTTGAATAAAATGTGAAAATAATTCCTTGTGTATCATTAGTTAAACTTTGGTTTTGGAGTTGACAACGAATGAGGCTATTGACAGTCAGCAAAATAATTCAGTATCTTTCCATTGGCCCCTAGCCTTAGACCACACAGCAAACCCCAGACAACCTGTATTTATCATCACAAAAATAAAACATTAGTAGTACCATGGATATATATCAAATGTCACTTTTCACTTTGTTTGGCAGTACCGTCTTTAAAAGCACTCATCTTTAGAAAAGCAATGTTTCAGAGTGAACATTTGTGGTCGTTCTACACAACTATCTTTCACCCTTTTGAGGTTAGACATCTCAAAATCTCTTTTCAAATACCTGACTTAGCGGATGTCCTTGAACATGACAGGCCATCCATTACCGCCATTACTGCAAATGAATTTGGATTTTGGACGTCAGTGAAGAGCCCAGATGTAAACATGTCTCCCTTTCTTCAGACGACGGTAAAATTAGCGGTGATAGAGGAGTCCAACACGAATCTCCCAGTGCTTTTGAGTGAAGGCTAGTGCTGTGTTTGGCCTTGATGCAGTGTTACGGTTGGCTTTGTAGGGACCAGCTGTCACAGAGATGTATTATAGAGGTTAGCTGAACAGGCCCTGTCTTCCCTGGAGAGGCACTAGAAGATATTGATTCTGAACTTCATTGTCAGTGAGCGTCGCTGAACTGTGCCGCTTATGTGTAACTCTGAGAAAGTCAACTGGAATGCAATAACCTCTGCTGCCCAATATACTGCACAGTATATCAGAAAATATATTGAGACGTGCCAGCATACTGTATATGTAATGTCTGTATTACAATAAACTACATTTATATAACAGTGGTGCTTGTTTGGATCTTTCAGACATTCACTTGACATAATAAATAAGAAACATTTAGATACCTCGTGTTTTCCTGCATCTTCTAGTAGCTAATTTATCTCTCCCTTTTCGGTGTAGCCATCTTTTTTGGTACGGTTTTGCTCTGTCATTATAAACCTTATACACATAAACACTATAATTTATATTTACGAATCTAGAAGCCTTTAAGACCAAGAATCAGCCGTTAATAGCAGTTATAGTGATAAAGATAAGTACAAGTTTGTTGTGGTAACAGTGCCAGAGCAGTTGCAAATAAAACTGTGTGAAATAATGACAGGTGTGCTGTTAACTGACATTCAGTACAACATACCAAATGTTGTGCAGAATGTCAGTTGTGCAAAACTATTCACTCTTAAAAATCCACATAGGAGCTGTCTCTTAAAGGTCATATATTCTGCAAAATGGCCTCTTGTGAGCTTTTAGCCATGATAGAATGTTGTTACCTCTTCACAAACATACATGAACTTTTGTTTTGTTTCATTCACATGTTTGAGTAACCCTTTGTTTGTCTGTCTACATCTCCAAAGCTCAAAATGCTCTATTCCACCTTATGATGTCATGAAGCAGTAGTTTTAAAGTTCGCTACCTTTTACCTTCAATTCAGAAAAGATTGGCAATTACAGGCTTGAAATCATCCAAATTATTCTAGTGAAGAACACTGAACACTGTGTTTTTTTCAACTCAATACATTTTCAGACCAGATTTCAGATGATGTTTTTGTTTGAGAGAAGAACTCAGCCTAAATATGCAGGGCTTTGTGTGTTAAACATGTGTGAATGAAACAAAACACAAATCCAGGTATATTTGTGATGAGGAAACAACATAATAACAGATCAGAAACTAGTGTAATATGGGCCCTTTAAAGGTGCACAGTGTACCTTCTCGCTCTCAATAACAATCCATGTCATCTTCCCCATCGACTGAGTGTTCACATTGTGGACTTTAATTTATTTTCTCTGTTCCATCTATTATTCGCCTCTTGATATTTACGTCAAACGCAAACGCAACTAGATTTAGGGCATTATGTTTCATAACCTTGTGTTGTGAAGTTATAGGTGCTGAAAAATAATTATGTGTCACATGCCAGCCACACTAAACAGTGAAACTCATTTGCCACCATTGTATAAACAGGATTATTAGAGACTGAGATCCTACAAGAGCAATTAAAGCATAAAAGACTGGGCTTTTGTATGGAGGTAGTCATGCATCCTATCTCACAGATGAAGTGCCTCTGTGGGTTCTCTCTGGGGACTGAAGCGTGCGTACCACAATAAAAGTATTTTCTTGTTGCTTACCCCAAAGAATTCATATTTTATTTAGTACACATTTAGATTTACTTCGAGTTGCAAAAGAACTTCAAAGTCTGTACTGTTAAATATTTCGGAATAAACTTGTAATTAATTTAGTACTGTAAAAGTTTACTACTACTACCATCATCTATTACTACTGCTGCTATTAGTACTACTACTAATACTACTTCTACTAATGGTAGTGCTAATGCTGCTACTACTATTGCTACTATTACAACCACTGCTACTACTGTTTCTCCCACTACTACCACTACTACCACTACTACTATATATACAATCTTTTGTAAACACATTGCCAATTGCCAGTTCTGCACCCAATACTTATTCTTACTGTTGACTGTTCTATTTTAGCTTAGTTTAGATAAATAGCTTAAATAAAAAAAATTGTTTTCAGGCTCTCGTCCTAGCTGCCCTTAATCCTTCCTGACACTCACCACCTCCACGTTCAGTACTTAAAACACATGACTGGTCTTTTTACACCAGCGCTGGGCAAAAAGCTGTGAAAATGAAGACGTTTCTTCTAATTTCACACTCGGAGCTTGATCGTTGGGCTCTTATTATGCCCCATTTGCTTCCCTCCACTGGCCCTGATGAAAGCAGGGCAAAGAGGCCATGACAGGACAAAAAGGGGCCCTCCATCAAAACACATTTTGTTTGGGGTCCTTCTAGCACCCTCCCCCTCAGAGCAGGACTAACACTTTCCTATGTGGTTTCCCCTGTCTGTGGCTCTCATTAGTGACCACCCCCACCTGCGTCTGCATTCACTTTATTAAACTGGGATTGTCCCTTGCTTCGCACCGGCCGGTACACTGTCCACTCTGCTTTAATTGGCCCAGAGTCTCCCCACTGCTTCTCAACAAGTGGGAAGGTCAATGGCTGCGCACGACCTGAGATGATGATGTCTGCCAGCACAGGCCAAAAGACACAGCAGCTCTGTGACATGGTGCATGCTGGGAAATACAAGCTGCTAATGTTAAATCCACCTGGGTGCATTGCTTTGCACTGAAGCAACTGAACTTTTTTTTTTTAACTCTTGCACTTTACTGTGTATGGTATTCATGTTTTTTGCAATAGTTGATATGAATATTTTCCTTTTTTTGGTTTGCAGATGTATTACATTTTTGGCCAAATGAAATCACAAACTAAAACCTTGAGTTACACTGTTGAGCTGCTCCCTATGTGCCATAGTAACTCAGTCTTTTCAAAGTGTCTTGATTCGTATTATTTTCTACAGTGGGCAGTAGGTAGAACCACAGGCTTCATAGATTTAGCCAAACATGCTCTGCTTTCTGTTTGGGTTGGCTTGTGAGATTGGTCGGGCACTGGGTCAAGCCTTTGCTGAGCTGTGATTAATTAAGACATGGGAATTACCAACTAAAGCTGTTGTAATTAGTCTGGGGTGTTTGGTAGAGGCCGCCCTGTGACACGCAGGGTGACTTACTTCTCCCAGCCCGTCAAAAACTGTCAAAATCCTTGTAAGCGCGCACTAATTTGAGGAATTATATCAGCGGTGTAGTGAAGAGTGAATAGAGGTGGAGCGCAGGGGGCCACAGCTGATTCAAAGTGTCTCATGGGGGTTAAGAACAGACTTTCTTTCTTGGCTGAGACGGAGAGGTCAAGGTTATGACCTCTGTGTTGGGTGGAAAACACAGCGTGCAGTGTAGTTTATGAGCAAAGGCAAAAACACCAGATGTAACACCTGCTTATTTACATAGGTACAAAGTAAACAGTCTAAAAGTTATTCTTTTCATGTGACTGTGTGGCTTTGACCTTGGTGCATTCTGTGGTTGAGTGGTTTTGCACCATATTCACTGGTGTGAAAAAGAAAACTGTGGTTAGAAAACTCATCATCAAATATATTAGTGAAAATTTGACTTGACAGGCATATGTAAATCTATACTTTATGCATGCGGAATGGAGATCTGTGATAATTGTGCTACTGCAAGTTGGAAAGTAGAAAATAGCCAACTGTGTATGTATTTTTAATTTTTATATGATGTATTTATTTATACACAGTATTTGGGGTGAAAATGTCAGTTTAAAGTAACAAATACACACACAGTGATATGAAAAAGGCAGAGCTTTTCAACAAAATTGGTTTCTTGAAAGCTGCAAAATAATACATCCCAATTCCATATAACTGTAGTGTTAGTAACAATAGCAATAACATGGGTTCAGTGAAAGTGTCTAATAAAAAATCCAATAAAACACATGCACTATCACATTAACAAGACTGCGCAAGAGATTAAATGCCAGCTTTACAAGTTCTCTGCAGTATTTAAGTCAATGTTTACTGTCAAATTGCTTTGTCAGTAGTATTTCTAATTCCTCTGTTGTCTTTCCTCTTCCACAGTGGGAGGAGGTGAGTGGTTATGATGAGAACATGAACACCATCCGGACGTACCAAGTCTGCAACGTTTTTGACTCCAACCAGAACAACTGGGTACGCACCAAGTACATCCGACGGAGAGGTGCCCAGCGTATCCACGTGGAGATGAAGTTCTCCGTACGGGACTGCAGTAGCATCCCCAATGTCCCAGGCTCCTGTAAAGAAACATTTAACCTCTATTACTATGAATCTGACTCGGACACTGCCACCAGACACTCCCCTCCTTGGATGGAAAACCCCTGGATCAAAGTGGACACCATCGCAGCAGACGAGAGCTTCTCCCAAGTCGACTTAGGGGGCAGAGTGATGAAAATAAACACGGAGGTTCGGAGTTTTGGTCCAGTTTCCAAAAATGGCTTCTACCTCGCATTCCAGGACTATGGCGGGTGTATGTCGCTCATAGCTGTACGCGTCTTTTACCGGAAGTGCCCTCGGATCATCACAAACGGGGCTTTGTTCCAGGAGACGTTATCAGGAGCAGAGAGTACATCCCTAGTGGCAGCGAGAGGTGTCTGCATCCCTAATGCGGAGGAGGTGGACGTGCCCATTAAACTGTACTGCAATGGAGACGGAGAGTGGATGGTACCGATCGGCCGTTGCATGTGCAAAGCTGGGAACGAGGCCGTCGAGAATGGAACTGTTTGCAGAGGTATTTTTTTTAATTTATTCTTTAAACGTGCACTATGGAATATCTCTGATGGAAGGTCTGCCAGCTGCTTGTCCCCACTGAGATGTCGACTGAATTTTCCACAATATGGCATTAAATGTTTGTATCTCCTTGGAGACAAGCAGGCAATAGCATCAGGCCAGGTTTCTGGCCAGATCTGTTTGGAGGTAAACCCAATTATTGGAAAAATGCCTGTATTGTTTACGCAATAAATGCAAGATAGATACAGTTAATGTCTTTCTGTGAAAAATTTCAGACAAAAAAATGACATCTCCATGGAGACAAGCGGGCAGTTACCCCCCCACCAGTACAGCTTTAAATAAAATATGTCATGGTTAATGCTTATCCAAACACAATCACATCCCACAAGGCTTTCTCAACTCAAAACTGATTTAAGTTCTATTCAGCTCCTATTATGTGATGCTTCAAATAGCTCTATACATATTGAAAACGCTTATGCTGATCCTTTCTGTGGAAATATATATTTTACCTGATTTACATTTAAATGTCATTGCCATTTTTCCAGTTTGTGCACAACAGAAAAACATTGCTGAATATAGCAATTCAAATGATAATTTTTGTCAAGGTCTGATCAGAGAATGTAGTGCTGCATTCATGTTGGGAATCAGGACAGTTCTTTCATGCTGCCATATAAAAGGGAGGGTGGGCGTCAGTGCAGGTGTTCGGTCACAAATCTCAACTTGACAGTGAGCGGTTTGTATTTCTGATCAAAGTGCTTGGTGACAGGAAACATCTTTTTGAGGTTTCTAATTTTATATTCCTCTTTATTACTATTTGAATATGTTTGTTGTGTTCTGTCTCTTACCACACAACTTACTTTGATGGAAAATTTATGCTGCGAAAAGTTGGCAAATTATTACAAACATGTCAGTTTAGTTGTATAGAGCAGTGTGCTTTTTCAGATAAAGAAAACATATGAAACGCAATTTTCAAGCCAGCAAATTTCACTGCTAATCTGTTGGTGAAATGCCTTCTTCCATGCAAGCGAACAAAGAGGATATTTTTCAAAATTGCCTCCATCTTCCTATCAATTTTCACCTCGCGCAGGCAAATCGATGCGGGCTTTTCAGAACATCAATGCCGCAGACATGGTGTTGTATGCTAGCAGGGCTGTGGCAGGTGGCATTTGGTCAACGTGCACTGGGATCCTCATCATTTGGAGCAGTGTGAGCTAGGGTAGCCTGCAGACTGGAGTCGTGCTGTTGGAGCCCTGAACAACAAACCACCCACCTGTGTGTCTGATGGCTGTCTCTTGTACGTGGGGCTGTAATTACAACACTTCCCCTTTGCGCACGTGTGTGTATGTGTGTGTGTGTGTGTGTGTGTGTGTGTGGTGAGCAGGGAGGAGAAACATGCCGGGTGCTGCTCCACAAACACAGCCAGCCCTATTCTCTTGACTGGTAATGAGGAAACAGGCTGCTCCTCCTATAGGAATACATGCTAATAAGAAGTACGAGGCCTGCAGTATGCTGTGTATACTACTCTGCATTACACACTGCTGATCTACAAACACAAAAAAAATATCTGCGTATTTTTTCAAAGTTGAGGTAAGACCAAAAAACAGTTTCATAACATCTGTTTTATTTGGTCCACTGAAATGGGACAAAATGCAAACTTGAAACTTTCACAATTTCTTATTCAACACACTAACATACTTCATGTTTTTGATGGCAAAAGATTTACCTAAATACATTGTCTCAGACCACCTTTTTTTAAATTTTTTTTTCTTTAGCTCTACACTCAGAGGTCAAAGGTAAAATCAGTGATGATGGTTGTGATTAATAAATATGAACTCATCATATGGTAAGACATACCTTTGACATACACAGTAGGGACAACCTAAACGTTAAAGCCATTTTTCTCATTGTAACTATAGTGCAGATACTGAATAATCCAGCATATGTCTCTGTTTAATGCAAAATAACTAGATCATAGAAAAAAATAGATATTTGGTTTTGATTAAGAGCTGTTGGGTTATACAATAGCAGGAAACACAGCACTTATCAATATTAGCATGAAGGTTGTGGGTTCAATCCCTAGCAACAATCTCAGTGTTTAAACTGTTTAATATGTACCAGAAACCTTCATAGAATGATATAAGTCTACATCTAAAAATTAAAAACATATCAGAAACTGTCATTTGAGTAATTTTTGTCGAGTAAATGTATTTCTTATCTGAATTGGAAAAGTGCTCTGAACCAAAGACGCTGTTTTAATTAGGTAATGCTCTGATAAATGGCAAAGAAGATAGTACTCCTTCATATTGACTTTCCAACTTTTCACTTCTCGATTTACAAGAACTCATGGATTAAAGTGTGTCTTATAAGCATTTTTCCGAAACAGGTACAGTATGTGAGGTTTGGACTGTGCTCCTCTTCATGCTGTTTCCCCTCATCATGTGACGCTGGAGCGCACATTAAAGCTGTATGAGGAGAATGCATTATCTGAGATTGCTGCTGTGGATCGCACCAGAATGCTATGCACAGATGGAAATGTTATGACTCCTTACAGTTCTCACAAAGGTTGCACCAAAACAGAGAATACATTTTCCCCACCAGTTTCTCTAAATGCGAAAAGATTAGACAAGATATTTTATCTTAAAGCAGAAAATAAAATACTGTTTCTTTGCTACACTTTTTTATCAGTAGTTAATTGCTACTAGTACCACCATGTTCATTAGTAATTGCAGTAAGTGAATACTAAAATTAACTTACTATCAATATCGAGTACTACTTTAATCTCAGTAATAATAGTATACTTATATTTTATTACGTTACATTACCACTCTCAACAATATGCACTTTTCATCTTGTTGTTCTGTAAAAACTCTTTATATTTTTTACTCTTTATTTCCTTTTTTAAAAATATTTTCTATTTTCTGCTTAATAACCCTCTTCTGATTGACTGCAGCACTGTCGACATCTTTCTGTGCACTGTAAGATGATATATCATTGGTTAAAAGTGTGGTCAGGGCCTGCTTTTCAAGTGCCAGTAGTTGGATAATTAAGTCATCCATGAGAGATGCATCTTGGTTAGCCCATATTGTAATGAATTGGTTTGTGAGAGGTGCCTGTCGTGGTTTTGGGCAGATATCCTCTTTCATAGCGGGATTATGGAGCTAAGAAGACAGGCAAAATGAAAGGGAGTATTTGTAGGGCAATATTAATGTGGGAACTACTGCTTTGTTCTAACATCTCTTCATCTAAACGTGTAATTACGTATGTAACAATTAAAGTCTTGGCGGGGATCCCAGCAAATAATTACGCTGTCATGAAATGTGTCACAATATTGATACTAGAACTAGTGCTTACATCAAATTGCAGCAGCTTTTCAGTGTAACTGTCTTACAAGAAAGATGAAGTTTGCTCTCAGTGAAGGCAAAGAGTTTGACAACCACACACAGTTTTAGTTGAGGCATGGAAAATAGATCTAATTCCTAATAATTCCCAAAATAATATGTCCCAGACATTACTGTTCATTTCTGCATGGATCAGTTTTTACTGTCATGTGCGTGTGTGAGTGACATAGAATGAGCTATTATACAGTTATGAACATTAAAATGCTTATTTCCTCAGTAACTCAAACATTGTTGGATATGAAACAACTTACTGCATCTATCGTTCTTGTCATTATTGTGTTTATGTAGATCCATAGTCAGTAATGTTCAATAAATTCAACTGTATTATATCTATGCTGTAATATAGCCCACATTCTGTTCATTGTTAGACCTTAAAATGCATTGCATTGTGCTAATATATCTTGGTTCCCATTTGCTCTTGATACTACATTCAAAATGATAACCAGCCTTCATGGTTTGACGAGATGCTCACAAATGAAATCGACCCTTTTAACAATGCCCTTGTGTTTCTCACAGTAACAGGATCATGTAATTCCATGCTATTGTAAATTCAGCAGCCCATCTCACAGAGCAATAAAAATCCAGACAGAGACTATCCTGTCACTGACGATAACAGCTTCCCTAGTTAAACATTTGCTGATTGCTGCATTTACACAGAAAATTGTCTATTTACGTTTATGTTCTGATTTGTGGCAAATGATGAGAGCGCTGAACAGCAGACTCAAATGTGGTGGGTAAAATATTCCCAAGGGCAAAACTAATTAGTTTCATTGCTTGTAAAAATAGTACTCCAGCATTTAAACTTAAACAAATACAGTACGACATCAGCGTAAAATATTAGAGCTGTGTCCTAAGCCCTCAGTCCTCTGACTTCACTTTAGCAACCCCATTTGTTTGCTCAAAACTAAAATTATTCATTTTTAAACACATACTTTTAAATGTAAAGTTGCAAAATGTGGTCTATTTTGACAGGAGATCTGCCACCAGCTTGTCTCCATTGAGATGTTATTGCTTTGCCCAAAATGTTCCAGCATGGCATTAAACTTGCCTTCGCTCACCTCTCCCCAGGTCTAGTAGTGCTGATTTGACTTCGTGCTGGGACAAAACTTGCCGTCACATAATTATTTTTATATGTTGCTTGATCGGGGTATCCCCAGGTTTGACTACCTCAAATTTAAGATGTTTTAAAGACCTTTTTAAGACCACTTAAATAAAAATTAAGACCAACATTGCACCCATTATGCAGGGTAAAAACACCGGGTCTAATTCTAATAATGACCAACCAACTACCGGTGCTATATCTAGAATCTAAAGCTATGTTTATATGACGGTCCTAACAGAAGACACAAAAGTGGCGTAGCGTCTTCGCTTTTTATTCCCTGTTTAGACAAGCATTTTTGGGAGGAAATTTGCGTGCATACGGTTCCGCAAAAGTGTGTGGAATTGGGATTGGGTATGGTGGGTCAGTGGTGACGCTCGGTGGTGATGTATGTGACGAAAACCCGTACGCGATGTGAGCAGATCTGACCAGAGTTTTGCATCTTGGGCAGTGTAGACGAAACTGATTGTTTACTTTATTGCCGCCGGCGCCGAAAAACAAAGTATTGTTTTCGCATACTCCAAATTAGACGTTGATTCATGTTACATTATCTCACTTTTTTTTTACCCTCCCTCCATTTAACATCGCACTGCAGCCTGGTTGAGTAAACAAAAAAAAAAAAATAATAGGCTAATGAAATTTAAGACCTTTGTGAAAAAAATAACACTTGGATAACATAATTTAAGACTTTTTAAGGCCGTAATTTAGGAACATGAAATTTAAGACCTTTTTAAGACTTTTAAGACCTTCCGGCTACACTGTTGATTTATTCTTGATATCTTTAAATATGTTCACAAGGAAAAACCTAGTACAAATGCAAATGCACAAAGGCAATCCTGGAAAAAAAAAAAAAGTGCAATAAAACTATGTATAGGTCGATCATGGTCTTGAAAACCCTGGGGCTAAGTTGGCACTGTTAGGATTAGGAAAGAGGAAAAACACCCATATAATCCCTATGCATCAGATAAACTGTGCATGTAGCTCAAGACAGTTAAGGGGCTGGGGTGTGAAGGTGAATCAGACAGTCCAGATTGAATGATTGCATTGAAACAAGCAGGGAGGAGACAGGAGTAGAAAACAAACCCACAGTTATTACCAGTGCTTCGTCTGGAGAGGTTGAGGGGGCTGCAAATCAGTGTTGCACCGCACCTTTATTTCCCCTGGTACTTCTGTCTTATAATGGCAGCTCTAATTGACTTACAGCGCACGTGGGGTAACTGCCTCGCCAATGACTGTCCTCTGCGCCGGAACGAGACGCAAAGCAAAACAAAACAAACGCACCCCTCAAGGCTTTGACGCTGTAAGCAAACAGAGATGAAGGCAGCTTTGCATTGAGCTGTAATAACAAGCGAAGGAGAGAGAGAGAAATGTCAGAAATAATGGGTTTCTACACTATGTTATGTGAAAGTAAAAGCCCTACTTATTTTCTTAGATTAATGCCTGTGTTATGAATGTTTAGCTGTGCGTTATTGCCTCAACAGATGTTCATTATTGCCACATTTGCCGGGTAAATGGTTATGCAGACAACATGACTCAATTTCGGGATAAAAGATAACAGCCCCTATTTGCATACTGATCTTTTTAGAGCCAAATAAAAGCGGGTAATACGTTTTAGATAGTTGTCACCTTAGAAGGATGTTTCGGACAGCTGGAGACCAGAAGGAGGGCTATAAGACAAGTCGGTTTGTTCACAGAAGCTCCAGGAAGAGCCCCGGCTGTGATGGCTTTTCAGTGTGTCCACGCAGGTGCCTCTTTTCCATCCCTCTTGGTTTTACAATCAAACTGGGAAGAAAAAGCTTTGGCAAACCCTCAAGAGATACAAGTTGTAAGACTGCAGTTAAAAAAATGAGTCTCCAAAGTATGATCCATTTATCATGCACCATCTAAGCCTGCGTGGAATAATCCTTCACACTTGATTATTTGTAATATGCAGATGTGATAATGTGACCTGTGAACTTGTAAATCTCTTTGAATGGTAGGATCACGGCCTGTTAAGCCTGTAAATGTTTTTCACATGTTTTGCACATGGTGGATTCAGACCCTTACTACCAGAGCGCTCTCACACGCTCTAACCTCTGTGACTCGCTGTACATTTTCAAACTGTCTGTTGTAGTTTTAACCTTGTGCTGGATAATTCTCCTAAATGGTACCTTGTTGGATTACCTGTTGTAGTAGTACTGTTCCTGCTTGAGGTGTCAAATTACATCTCATTAATAATTGTTGTTTTGCTTTTTCTATAACAGTATAACAGTTGATGTTCTCTGTATGACAAAAACATTGCTAAGTGGATGGAATTTGTTAAAGAACTTAGCTGGAATCCCAACCAACATTTCTACATTTCTATTTCTATTATTTTAGATAGCATTTTGGCAAAAAGTCTTTGTCAAATAATTTCTTTCTTGCTTTGGACCACAGTACACAAATTGGTTGCCAGCCGAGACGCTCATTAGCCTGATTCATCAGCCAGTTTCACTTCTTAGAAACTGTCTGACCTCGCAGAATAAGGATTCTTTCGCTCAACGGTAGGCGGGTACTTTTTTTATTTAACCAATCACTGCTATTTGGCTGTGACGTGTGTAATGCACTACTAACAGGGTGAACTGGTATATTAAGCTTTCCCCAAGTCCCATAGGAAGAAGGGCAATAACGTCTTTCCCCTTAATAAAATTCATCGAACATTCTCTTTCCTGCTTCCTGCTTTCGTGCTTTAAATCCTCAATCTCAGGAATCGTTGCCAACACAGAATATATGGCTCTTCGCTGATTGGCTGGTGCCCGAACTCGCACTTCTGGGGTTTTTGCGAACCTTCTAGTGTATTCTGATTCCTGACCAAGTCGCTAGAGAGAAATGAAATTAAGTGGAGGCACTAGGTGGCGCCAGCCTGGGTAGGTGCTCATATCCCCCTCCAACAAACTGAAGGTTTTTACACTTTTAAGTTGCTGCTCCTTGCATTTACACATCTACAAGAACGTTGCTGCATTTTCTGTTTCATTTGGAGTGGACTTATTAAGTCTTTCCAGATGTAAGTTTCGGTAGTTTGTGTTTGATTTTGAAATCTCAAAGGAGAGAGATAATACAAATGACAGTGACATTTTAGCTCATTCTCTGCTTGATTTGTGTAGTGAACGTACGTGATAACAGTTCATTTAAAAGATTACCCTCTGAATGGTACAAATTCCACGGTAAGAGTTGAAGATGATTAGTGCTTCTCATGAATCATATCTATTGTTGTTCTGCGTGAGAGCTGCTTGACAACTGCCATCGCTTAAGCCCCTGATAAACTTGTGCATAGGCCTGGCTTCTTTTACATAGGCGAATGAGAGCGCAGTATAGCAGGGCTTCCATATGGGCCTCTCCTCTCTGTCATCAGGGACGCAGCCATGGCTTTGTCCCGTTTGAGGATTCTCGTCTGTCCCGTGGCTAAAGGAAGCTGATGGATCAAGCATCTGTCTAGTTAAAGGATGTGAAACAATTGGCGCTTCGTGCAAAAGGCAGGAATCCCTCTCGAGTATCACTGACCCTGTTTCCTCTGATGATGTATTACAAGTCGGTCAACACTGCGCGAAAACTCTGGCGTCTTGTGTTGTGCGCCGTTGACCTATTTCAGAGCTGTTATCCTTGCTTGTAAGTTAAAGAAGAGCCGAACAATTCCTTACATTAGCAGCATATGGTGCATGGGTGCTGCGCTTGTTAGTTTACAGTTAACACTTGGGTGGGGTCAGTGTGCAATTTCAAGAAACAGATCTTGTGTCATGACTTTGTGGCATGTCCAACTGTGCTCTTTTGTGCTAATATAATGTTCATTGCTGTTATGTTGTTGAGTTAGTTTAAAGGTGTCCTGTGTAACTGCTGGAGGGTCCGTCACTTGCTTGTCTCTGCGGAGATGTGCCTAGAATGTTCCACAGTATGGGAATAAACTTATGAATCTTCATGGAGAATTGCCAAATTGTAGGTTAGACTCCACTCACAGAAAGGATGGATGTTTTTTTGAGGATTTGAACACCTGTAGTTGAATAAATGCAAGATAGATTAGTTTAATACCAAAACCAAACTATTAACATCTCCGTGGAGACAAACAGGTTGCGGACCTCTCCAAAAAACCTTTAATGATGCACTTTGTAACTTTCCTGGAATGTTTCACACTATGGCATTAAACGTATCGTAAACCCTCCATGCAGACACCAAGCAAAGTTACAAGTCAGATGTGCAGGAAAAGTAATCCGGCGCACAGTAGGGAAGCACGTTCCTCAAGGCATTTTTGAGAGAAAAAAAAACATGTAATGGAATAAAAGAGATCAATAAGTATAATGCCACACATTGAACCACTCGGAGACAAGGAGGAGGCGGACCCCCCATCAGAAAAGTTACACAGTTCACCTTTAAATCTTTCGACAGTTGGTTCCACTTACACAGCCCCGTAACTGCCCCCTCAATGACTTTGCTCTAGTGCTGTAAATCATAGAATAGGTACTTCTCCCTAATGCTGGAACATGATAATGGATTCTAAAATAAGAAACATCACACTACAGAGATGTGGTGGATTTCACTTGATTTAGTATTAAACAGCTGCATGGGCCAGAGGTATGGGAGAGAAAACAGCATATGTGTGGAAGACTGATGTTAACAAGGACATGTGGAGCTCAGGAATTCACCTGTTAAGGCTCTTAGGGCTTTCCTATACTATACACTATAGCTGAAAGCTCAGAACAAAATAACAGCAATGAAAACAAAAAATACATTTGAAAAAGAGCTACTTTCAAGAGAAGGTCCTGCAAGGTTGATGGTATGATTATCGTTTGCCCCTCTCTCTATACTGCATTTACACAATGATTGTACTATGTCAATATATTTAGGACATAGGACATATAGGAAACTTGGGACTAGTAAGTACTCATTGTGCTAGCCAAACTTTGCCAAGACAGTGTTAAAAAGTTTTTCAAATGCTGTATAGATGCTTCTTTGTCTTATTATTATTATCAAACGGTATTTCTCAAAGTGTATTTCTCACAGGAAGACCAACTTCTCATTCACTGTTATCTTCTGCAAGGACAGTCCTCCCTACGCACATCCCTCGCTTACACCTCAGCAGCTGGCACACACACACACACACACACACAATACACACCTTTATTCTCTGTGTTTTTTACTGTGATAGAAAAATGTAACCACCCGTTCATTCTTGTAACCTGCGTGATTCAATAAATACATGACGTTGGACGGTGGTTCTTCGGGAGCTGTAACACCGCCACTGTCCCTCGCCGCGAGTAAAAACCCTGAATTCTGCCTTCTGAGATTCTTTGTGTTAATATCTCTGTTATTTTCTGACAGACAGTTATGCTGATATATATATCTGTATATAATACTGAACCTCACACATGGGTCCATTATAATCTTTTGCATTTCAATTTAGCTTATTACTTGACCATATTGATATAAAACGCCAACTGGTCATTTTCTATAAGTTTCATAAATCTCAAATGAAAAGCTGGGCACTGGAAGGACTGCAAAGTGTAGCAGATAGTTGGTGAAGTACTTTTGAAAGTGCGCAGTGCCCAAACAGTTGAAGCCAGTAAATCCAGTCTTATCTCTGCTGCTGTATATCAGTGCGATGTGCTAGGCTGGCACCATGACTCAGAGCTCACACTAAATCTGTACGTCTGTTTGGTGTCACTAAGATGAATGCTCAGAGTCTTTATTACCTACTTATCAAAGTGATTTAGAATCTGAAAGTACACAACACCATAGGGCTGCAAAGTGTACTCGAATCAACTGTGAATCTTCTCGACATCTGCACGCTAAATAAAACAACAAAAAAAGCTTACACAGTTTGTCCACTGCTGAGTTAAGTCAACAACCGACTGCGTATAAATTATTTTCTTTTGGATTTTAATTTCAAAATGTTTAGACATCAACGCACTACTGTCAGCTCTAATGTTTAGCTGGCGTTGCAAATATTTCCGCCATTATCCCCATAGGAAGTTGCTGGAAATTGAGCTCAGACTTCCAAGACTTCCAAGACTTCCAAGACTTCCATAGGGTAAAGTCAATCTCATTCCCTGTTGAGAGCCTGCAACCTGTGTTTTCTTTGCTCGATCACCTGCTGCGTCTTCATGACTTAAATACAGGTGGATGAGATTTGGTTGGCTGCTTATATTTCTAGTTTTATTACAGTTCGGTCTAGAATATTTTCAACTCTATAGCAGACTGGCTGTAGCACTGAAGTTATTTAGAAGTTTTTAGTGCATCGCTGGTTTGCTGCACAGAATCACAAATGCAAATCAGCTGAGAAGGTCAATACTTGAGACAAATACGCTTAGAGCTTATTTGTGTAGACTAAGCACATTGATCTTTGTAAACAAGCTGTCCACATGTTATTGCAGAATGCTGCTTTTCTTCATTTTAACCTTATTAAAGCTGAGAGACCTGATTTTCACACTGCGTAAGTATTCAGTAAGTCAATCTCTCGTCCCTAGCACTCTTCTTTAGTGGGAATACATAACATTTACTCATTTATGAAAAAAAGTTGTTTGAAATGTGCATATGCGTATAAATAATAATGTAAAGATGCACTGTGGAACTATTCTGGTGGTACGCTACCATGAAGAAGTTATTGCGTTGTCTGGAGTGTTTCCATGATTGATGTTAAACTTATCTAGCATGCATTCCCTTCATCGCAGTGTTGGTAGTGCTCAAACATTACTTTGTGAACAAGGTCACTTCTCCACAGATATGACCTGTAAACTGGCCTAGCTGCATCTCCTGCTTGCCTCCATGGAGAGTGAATTTGTTTTAACGCCACACACTGGAATATTCAAGGCAAATCAATGAAATCTCCAGGCCCTCCTCCAGAAAAGTTCCACCTTTAATGTTTTATTCCAGAGTTGTCAAATACTGCATGAGATAATCTGACATTCTGCATGATGGGGACGGGGTCTAGGTCTAGATTAATTGTGCGACGCCCGTGCTTTCCTTTTGCCCAGGGAGACAGCTCTACAGCTTGTAAATGAACTCAAAAACTCTGGACGGTGTATTTTTTCTTCCCCTGTGCCTTTGAGCAACGGTTAGACAAATAAATTTCACACTATAATGAGGCGTTCAGTATTCTCTGTGGAATACCCAGCCTCCACGTTCGAGAGGTGCGGCTCGACAGGCTTTCTCATTCTCCCAGCTCTTGTATGGGGACCGGGTTCAACCAAAGGATAGCTGCTATTTCTATCGCGTTTTGGCTGATGAAAGACAATATCCAATCTACGGCAAATCCTTATCTATTCTTTGACAATGTATAAGCAGGCTAGTGGGTGACAAGTATATCTCTGTAACGTGGCTATTGAACTTGCTCAACTTTAAGAAATCTAGATTCAAATGTTTGGATGGGCTTTGTTCCTCGTGCTGTTTGTATTGGAAGACTTTTGGGGTGTGCTGATACTGTGCTGATACAGAGAAAGAAGAGGTGAAACTGTAAACACAAGCTAATGAGAAGCTGCACTGTTTAGTTCTATGAGAAAAAATAACATTTGATACTCTCCGTTCACCTCAGAATGTGAACTTTAATCCATAAAATGCTGTAACCACTGGTACGTCGGTGGTGCACACGCTTGTTTTGGTGGTACACGGATGCCTCTTAAGATTTATTGTCTAGTGTTAATTTAGAGAAAGCTATTTGGGTTTTAGTTTAGTTTTAGATCTGGTTTAACCTTAGACTAGACCTGGTATTGTACAAGTTCTGGTTTTGATCTGGACAACTAAATATTTTCTTAAATGATACTTGGTTTTAAAAGTTGAAGAATCACACTTAAACTAGCTTTACATGAAATGATTTTTAAGATTTTTTTTTGAGTGCTTATGTCACCTTTCACACTTTCAGATCATTGTCCGTGGTGTACTCCCATAGCACCAGAGGCTATCGCTTTGATTTAATATATTTTATTTCACGTCTGTAAGGTTTGTGCTGATGAGATGGTAAAATAGAAATAAATAACCAACAAAAGCAACATAACATAATCCCACATATGCACTCTTGGGGCCATTAACCACCCGCCTGTGCTTACTCCTGAGCTCTGATTGGTCCATGCAGTCCTGCAGTGGTTCCTGGGAAATGTTCAATTCGTGCTGAGACCACTGTTCTGGTTTATTGTACTCGTCACCAGGCTGTGCAGGGGAGGGGGTCCAAGTATTTTCATGTGTGTATTTACTCTGCACTGCTAAATAACTGTGTCAATATGCTATAGAGCCACTGCAGTCTCTCCACTCTATTGAGCAGACTAATCAGCACCTGGAATACATCAGCCGTGCTTATGTGTTTATGTAGGTTTCCCTTTACTCTGGTTTCAGCTTGTTCACATGTGTTCAAAAAAATAAATAGCTGCCTATGCTTACGCACATATGGTAAATCATTAATAAAAAATGCACATATTTTGAAATTCTTGATAGGATGAAGCTATTTAGGGTTGTATGCAGTATTAAGACTATTACTATTACAATGGACATAGAAAATACAAAATAGTGAGTTGCTGGGATTTCAACAGTGCCTATCCACTGGTTTCAGAATGACCGAAAATTTAGAAAGTTGCCATAGTGATTAACAAACACAATTATATATCTTTTAAATGATTAAACCTTGCCAAAATATGGCATTGAAGAGGAAAGTGAAGCCCAGAATACTGCCCACCAACACCCAGTATGACCCAATTGGAAAGTTGATTCTATATTTAGGTTCAATTTGATAACTTTGTAAGACCTAAATGTTGGTACTTTCGACTTCTGAAATCCTCAGAGTTCTGTGACATTTTCAACAATCTTGTAAAGTCTCAATGTAGCCCCTGAAAGGTTAATGCTATGCCCTTGACACTTAGCAGAATGATGACATTTGGAGCAGCCAGGAGGGGCACGTCTCTCCATGGGGCGGATTTTTCACCAGGGAGGGCATTTTGGATCTATCTCCATCAGAGCTGCCTCAACTCAGTCTTAATAACTCCTTCTGATGACCTTCTTACTAAATATACCCATTTATGTATTGATTTGGGGCCCAGGCGTTCTCACAGCGTGTCTCCTTCGTAATGACCCATTTCAAAAAATTGCATGTCATTTTTGGCCTTTTTGTATCGAGCCACTGAAAGAAAAAAACATTGCCTTTCTAGCTCTTCTCGTTTGCGTACATAGAAGCATTATGCATTTTTGATGGTCTCTTGGCAACATGTACACATATCTTTTATGGAGTTTGCCCATTGATTCTATCAATTTTTAATTTACAATTTGTTTACACTCTCAAGGCTGCCTGTTTTTTCCTCTGAACTCTTAACTGAGTCAAAAGTTCAAACTCTAACAGATCTGCCTGTAGATATTACACATAGATGAACAGTGATATTGAATGAAAGCAATAGGGAAATGAACCAATGAAAACTTGAATTCCTCATGACTGTACGCCACTACAGCAGACAGGCTTTCCCTTGGCGAATGACTGACCATGATTGAAATGATAGCTGTTATGTGCTCTGTCAGCTGTCAGTGTGGTGGAGCAGGACATGCTGGGATCAACAGGAACTGTCTTACCAGTGAGGAAAGAGGAGATCCAGAAACCACTAAGTTATTTTGTTAAAACAATCAGGGGACATGTCTAAACACAGCGTTGTTGATGTTTTGCCCTGTTTAAAGCTATCTGCAGACTATGTTCTTTCATTTCATTGTCCATTGACTTTCACTGTTAAACTCATATAGAAACTCTATTACTAAATATATACTGTTACTTGAGGAATATGAATGTGTCTGAAGTGCTTTAGTAATCAAAAATAGCATCACAAGAAGATGCAACAGTGTGCTTTAAATAGTGGGCTCTCAGACAGGCGAATATGAAGTCCTTTATTGTGAAGAGGGACACTAACAGTCTTCTGGAGCGTCTTCAGTGGTGTCTAAAATACAGTATGAGAGCATTAATGACTAAGATGTGAGAAACTAAAACTAAAAAAATATATATAATTTTGTTTACTACACAATGATAATTTCTTCTAACTCCTTTTTTTTCTTGTGTTTACACTGTCCGCTTAGCTCTTCCAGTGTGAATGTATTCTGGCCATACTGTAGCTGCATTGTCATGTAGCAGGTATCAGGCACAAACCCCCAGAGAACAGCAGTCCTTCCTGACTCTTTACCTGTTCTCTATGGCCTCCACAATCAGCTCTTTGTGACTGTGCTTGTCTGTCATCTCTCTGCTTCTGCTGATATGGGCCTCGTGCTTCAAGTGTGCAGTCCTCATCCACTGCACTAAACGCTGGCTAATTGTGCTTGTCCAGCCAGAACCTGTTAGAGTGCTGATAAGAAGTTATCTGACATATAAGCAGGCCTCTGCAGATGCCCTGTGGAATATGTGCCTCAAAGCTTTGGAAATCTAACCTAGTATGTTATGGTTTTGTTGTTGTGGTTGGTTAGCAACATAGTAAAAAATAAAAATAATTTGATTTCAAAAAGTAAGTAAGCCACATCATTTTTTTTTTAGTATGGGTGTCAAATTGATAGTGCACAACATAGTCTTGAGGAGGCACACAATACTTTTTTACCTTTCACCATGAGAGTGGCAAACATGATATGTGTCATTATGCACAGTTCAGTCACAGGCAGCACAGGAATGTACTCAGTTGTGCCAAGAAGTAAGAAAAGCCTCAAGTCCTTGAGCTTTAGGTCTCATGCAGTATGCAGGGTACATGTTTATGCATACCACACCATATAAACCATATCTGTGATCATAAGTCAGATCAGGTCAGCAAACAAAAAAAATGAATAACTGAAAGATGGAGTTTTGGTCATGTAGACTGGCCAGACGAGTTAGATTACCACCATACTGAAATAGGTTGTGTCTGTGTAATATTCTCAGTCAGACATAGGCCTATGTGATTCATCGAGCAGATCTTGCAGATGGAGACTAAAACTGATGCAATAATGCATATATAGGATCAATTCAACAGGAGTCGTTGCCAAGCAACAGTGGGCTTGCCTGTACCCTCTGCTCCTACATCGCCCGACCCCTCTCTGTGTGAGCGGGGTACTTAATTTCACTGACCCCCTGGGTCTGCGCTGAACAGCCTCCATTGATTAGGACAAATGGAAGGAAGAGCAAGCAGCCAGCCCCATTCTTTATCAGGGTTAAAGATGTAGTCATAGCAGGAGAGAGGTGCAGGGTTCTACATGAATAGATCTGTGATCCCTTGTTTTAAATAAATCAATGACAAAAATGCAGTCTAATTGGTTGATCTATTGAATGAGTATATTTTCTGGAGCTCTCACCTAACCCCACAGTCATGAATGAATGAGCTCCAAGACTAAACAGCAGCCATTAAAGCCACCAAACAAATGGCGTCCTTACAATGCTGGCACTTAGGCATTCATAATGCTTGGGGCAAATTTGCATGAATGTGAATGTTCAAATGCCAATGTACATGCAAAAAGAATTTAAAATATTTTTCTAAGTTAAAAAGTAAAACATAAAGTCTCAAACTTTCAAGTGTAACTGCAAGTTCCTGCTTCCTTAGTCTTTTTAGTTTGGCAAAAAGATTATTGCATTATTATTGATTTTTGTGTTTTTATTTAAGTTTAATAGAACAGCTGAACACTGGTACAGTCCAGGCTCTGATACTTAGATGTGGTTGAGTGATTGTCAGTTGGCATAATAGTCTTGATATTTCAAATAGTATAATGTTTTGTGGTTAATGCTTCATTGAAGTGTCTTTAAAAAAATCTATCTCTTAATCTAAGTTCGGGTCTTGAGAACACAACCATTCAATTTACAAATGCTGGAAGAGTCTATGGAAATTCTATGGTCTTGCTACCATGTGTTCCTCCTTCTTGCTGGGGACACTGGATTACCATTACAAACATAGTTAGTCATAGTAATTTAACAAAAAAAGTCTAGGTCAAGATCATGGAGATGAGTCCCTGAGTGCTGTCCAACACTCACTGCTCCTGACAGGCTGCTCCAGCGGCATTACGGGATGGGTCAAATGCAGAGAACCTATGTCCCTCAAGAGGGATCAGTAAAGTACCTTACCTTATAGTGATGTGGCTTGATTAAAAACAGAATCTTATAATGGTGGACTTTGTAATTCATTAATATCATTTAATTGCAATTTAGCAATACACCTCACGTCCGCTCCTCTGTCCCCATTTTAAATTTTTTTCTTTGTGGTCTGAAGCCAACATGCTTTATTTATACATGAGTGTTTGATTTTAGGTGATTTAGTTAGATAAGATTGCATTTGCTCTGCAACCATTTAATCAATTTGAGCTGTTCTAGGTCCCTTTATATTTTCAACAGTGCAGCTATTGCTTCAGTTTTTATGTATAAGCTTGTTCCCAAATACTGTGATTGTGGTGGCTTCCAGGACTGTGTGGGTTTGTTGGATGCATGCATGCATGTGTGTAAAACAACCACATTACAGCTGTTGTTTCTTTCTTTCTCTTGAAGCTCCAATAGATAATATTGCTCTCCTAGACTCCCTGCTGCCCCATTAAATGCTTGTGGTTAGAAGAATTCATATAATCTTTAATAAACAGACCTGAGGGAGACTGGGTTTTGACTCTACTCTATAAACGTGATAGTGGAACGCACAGAGCGTTTTGTTCTTTGTTAGAGGTGTATTCACAGACTTCACTGGAGGGTTACGCAGGGACAGGGACTGGATTGGGCACCAGCTGCTCCTTGGAACGCCTCCTCCCAGACGCCCCCCCCCTTTCTGTGACACCCCCTTGTCTCTACAGACTGGACAACATGCCGGCCCTTTATGCCACCTGTCCATCAGCTCCACTGCACCTTGGGGAGCTCCTGTCACTGAGCTCCGAGTAGCCCATCGCTGCCTTTGTTCACATTCTGGTAACCCTTCCTCCCTCCACCCCCAGCCCTCTCAGTGCTGTCTTTTATAAATACAGACACATTGAGCATTGGATTGCCTCTGTCAGCTATTTCCTACATCTGCCTTCAGGCACAAAGGCACAAGCCCGTCACCACTGTCTGTCCCTCACCTGTTGTGAGTGGACTGTCTACTCAAACTGTTGTGTGCCCGAGGTGAAGATTGAATGCTTTTTTTACAGAACCATGACTTAAAAGTTGAAAACACAAAAACTTTTTATAACAACTTACTGGGTAACCTAACCTTGTCTAATATGTTTTTCTAGTGATGTTTTTCTTTATTTTTTTTTTTTACTTGACTGATAGAAAGTTTTTGTTTGTCCTCTCCTCCTTTCTCAGAGCTTTTCTGTCACCCGCACAGTCCTGGTTCCTCCTGTTGCCTGTCCAGTGTTGTCATCTGTGGCTGAGTCCACATCTTGAAGGTCTCGGTGCAGTGTGCGGAACGGAGCGGTGCATCTCCTTACATGGTCTTGTCTTTAGTTGCCCATAGCAACAAGCTGTCCTTGAGAAAAGGGTGCGTTAGTGGTTTGGGAGGCCTCTGCATTGACAGCCACAGTCAAAACTCAAGAGTTGTGGCACATTAAACTGTCTATAGCATAAACAAAGTCCTTCACACAAACTTTAAAAATAAATCTGTGAATCAGAGCATGGGGCACTGCGCTGGAAAATATGTCCACTGGGAAAGAGCATCTCCAAATCTCTCAGCCTGCTGCTGGTGTGGGCGCGCTGTTCAGTGGAACCAGTGCCACAAGTGCTCATTTCACACAAGATCCAGGTCGGGTGGAGGTTGGCCACATTCTTTTGTATGCTTTGACAATGGCCAGTTAAAACTTGGGTATCGTATCTCTCCCAGCGCTCCTCATTTCCCAGCTCTTCTAATGTTTCAGAGTTTGCCTATTCAAGCACAGTAGAACACGGGGGAACAGGTGTATTGCTTTTACCTCTTTACCACAGAATCGCTACAGCTGTAAGACTACAAGTGCAGACCACAATGACAGCATCTCCTCTTACATTTCTGAAACTGTTCTAACTAGAAAGATTGAGCATTGCCTTTTTTTTTTTTTTTTTTTTTAAATGACTGCCTCCTACTCAAAATGACCTATTTAAATTTGCATTTTTGTCAATGTACAACATATTCATAAATTGGCTAATAGTCATTCCATTAACATCAAATAATCTATTTGCTTCCATGCTATAAGGTGGCCAGATTGTGTGTTGTGATTTCAAATTATCTGCCATTATCATCATTAAGGGACTTTTTACCGATCTCCTAATGGCCCATGATTACTGATAATGGAATTTAATGTAGTCGGTTTGATGTGATGTGGATTGTGCAGGTTGAAAGCCAGCCCTAAATGGAGATTAATGCCGACACTGGCCCTGCCTCCTGCCACACCCGAGCCATCTGCGGCCCAGTGTAGCGAGGAGGTCCACAGGCAAACCTGATTGGTCTCCTCTATCCTCCCGAGAGCGAGCTGTCAAGTGATCCGCCTGCATGAAATGACCCTTTCCGCTTTATTCCCCTCAACTAGCCAGCCCTCTAACCTTCTCCATACTTGCACTGTATGTATTCACTGGCTCAGATGCCTGTAATTTTACTAGTCCACACTTTTTGGGCCTGGCTTCCCACTTTGGCCCTGAAAGAAACAGTAACAGAAAACCAGAAAATTCCAGACGATATTACTGCGCTTTGCTCCGGGAATATTCTTTCATCTTTGTTTCTTCCTCTGCTGACAGATGGTAGTTATCAGACTGTATGGTAATGGTGTGGTTAAGATACTTTTCACTCTTGCTTTTTTTGGGGGGCATTTATGACCTGATGATTATTATGAGGGCAGTGTGGTCTCCAACAGTGGGACACTGTGCCAGCATAAGGCTACACTAACGTTTGCCACATGGGAATGACGCACTTTAAATTCTGTTAACTTAACTAATGTTCATCATGCTGAGGAGTCTTGTTATGCTCAAGTAGTGATACAATAAATTTACCAATAATTCGTCATTGCCAAGGCATTTGCCCCACTGCTTGTTTTAAAACTGTGCAATGATGTCATGTTCTTTAGGGGCTGAATATGCTACAGTATTTTATGAGACAAATCCAAAAGCCAAATCCATTCAACAACAGCTCTTTGTCTTAATGTATTTATCCAGTCAAATCATAAAATGCCCTCCCCTATTGAAACTACACACTACAATGTTTCAGTGTCCTCATTGTTAAATAATATTATATAATACGCATATGCTTAAAGTCGCGATTACAATTTCGTGCATTATTTACTCACTGGTGGTAAACTATTGTAGCCACAGCTGCCCTTGTGTAGACTGATGGAAGCAAGACTGCCTCCAACCACCACCAATCACTCATTCACACACACACCACATTCATACTAGGCAAGTTGGGCAAGTGTTTTGTTTGACTCAACAGCAGGATGGACTATACAAATCAGACCTTTTCCTGGAAAGTAATCAAGTTAAATTGCAACCAACATTTGTACATTGGCAAAAGCTTAAAAAACATCCTTGGTGGTAGTATTTTTGTTCACTCTAAGCTATTTAGCCTGGTGTGTTGCTGAGGAGATAATGAGAAATCAGGCCAGTTGAAAGTCAATTTAGACTGGTCGTTACGTGACTAATATCTCCCAAGAGGAGTATTTTTAGCTGCCTGTGACATTTTGAACATTGCCACAGCTACATTTTTGTCCTTGTAAATACCAATCTGGTGGCACATATACAGCGAGAGGTTAAGCCCCACCAGGATCAGCTGAAACATCCCTTCAGGCTCTGGACAGATGAGGTGTACCAGCCGTTTCTCCATGTTACATCTGTTTATTTATACTTCGACAAATATAAATGAGGAGAAATGTAATTAGATACTGCGGCTGGGGGTGATTATTTGCTGTTTTCTGTACGTTTTTTGCTGGTTTTCCATCTTGTTTGCTCGGAGCCCTAGGAGTCCTGATGAAGCCGTACCTTGGAGCTCATTTCCCAGGTGTCCCACATTTCCAGCTATAATCTGCAGCGCACTCCGGCCCCTAATCTGTCTCCTAGGAGCCCGCTGGGTTGTGAAGGGGATTGAAGGATGTGAGATCTGTGACAACCGCACGGGAGAAGGAGCTTAGAGAAAAATGCTACGGGATACGCAAGTCACTTTCGCTTTTGCTGTCCTGACATTTCCTCCATTATCCCCTGACACACATATCCCATATATGCTGCTATAATTGATGACTTTTTACATATCCCTCAAAAACATGGGTCTGAACCACAATTTTAGGTCATAAAGATGCTATTGATTTACTTGAAATATTCCACCCATATTTGCTCTAGCAATTGTCACTAGAAAACAGTTACATGCTGTATCAATTTAACACTATTTCTTTGTCCATTATACAGAATTTGACTTTAAAACCCACCATCTTACAAAGTTTTAAGTCTGCCTGGCATCTTGAGTGACACTGCTGGCACTGTGTTTGACCTCGCCTGTAGTAATCCTGAATAATCCTTCCTAGGTCAGTTGCACCCACGGACCCAAACAGAAAACAGAAAAGCAGGAATTAGATGAATACTGTAGTCATTTTGCAACACGCACTAGACATCTCTGTTCAGTCTGGCCTGGTTATATTAGGCAGACGGCACTAACCCATTTAAACGACCCTGTTGATATCCTTGAGCCTGATTTACACCTAGCAGGTCATCACTGGTCACCCGCGCTCTGTCCTGGCTTACAGCGCCCTGCTCCACACTGACTCCCACACCTGTTAATTGCACCCGACATGGAAAACCTCGGGGGGAAGAAATGAATCTCTCGTTTGTGTGCCAGTCTATGTGTGTGCGCGGGGTGAAGCCAATGCCAGTTGTCTAATAGCGTTCACACAAGGCCCTGATTGAATTAAATGATGAGGGGGCCTGTGTTCCTAATTGAATTGCGGAGACCTTGTGTTGTAAACAGTGTGGAAGTGCTGAAGCAGACGGAGGACAAGCTGGCTTTATAATGCACACAACTGAGTCCTGTGGGTCATGTGTGGACACAGCTTTCTTTTCACAAGGTTACAGTCTACTTCAACTAGATTGGTTCAAAGGGTAATGGTCACTAGTAGCAGTTTCACAATGGTGGAGGTAATAAAAACAACAATATACTAGCATATGTGGAATATCTTGTAGCTGTAAATGTAAAGTTTTATGGGGGTTACTTTTTACAGCATGTTTTTGGATGCTGTACTTGTTTCATGTAATGTTTCATGTAAAATGGCCCAAATAAACTAAAACTATAAAGCTGTAATAGACTTCCACTGACCTAGAAGTGCATTTCTTGAATTGTGTATCAAGAATTGTAAAGATTTTTTTTTTTCTTTTTATACATTTCATGGGGTTTAGGAAATTTGAAGTACTGAAAATGTAGTATTCGAAGTAGCAATTATAGCAGACTCAGAAGTATGATATTGGATGAAGGCAAATGTGTATGTGTAGCACAGTTCGTAAAGTAATTCAAAGTGCTTTACAAATGAATAAAAAAAAAAAAAAAGCTCAAATAATCATTATAAACTTAGCAGTAAAAGAAAAGAGTGCAGAATTATTTTTAGCAGCCTTGTTTTTGCTGCTGCTCCTACATACGACTTGCCTTTTCATTATTATTCAGCGCTGTTGTCCAATAGCTGTTCTTGTACCTAGAGTAACTAAAGCAAACAGAAGGCAGAACGCTCCATTCTGGTGGCCTCATTGGTCACAATAGATACAGGAAAATACCCGACATCACACACACAATCCCTCTGACGCTGGCCATTTTCTCTCCTTTCAGCACTTTTTCCTGCTGTGTTCACAAAACCTCCCACCTCTGATTTTTTTTCTCCTCTTTTTCAGCCCTCAGTCTATTCTCTTTAGCACTCCGAACACGTGCACATGCTCTGCCCATCGCTGTCTGCCCGCTCGCTTTGTGTCCAGTAAATAAAACGCTTTTGGGGCTGTCAGGAGTTGTGCTGTGTTGTTCTGTGATGCCTCATAGTTTCAAATAGGTGTGTTTTTCAGAATCAGTAGTTAAGACTGAATGCATGTTTGATTAGATTCAACTAATGACAAACAAATGTTAAGGCACTTGTTTATATACAATTTGTCCTTTACTGATTACAAAATTGTTGGCAAGAGAACAGGAAACAATGGAACAAAGAATCACATATATTGGCTTTTGCGGGGGATCTAAATTGGTTTGTGGTATGTATCAAAATCATACATAATCACATCAAATTCAGTAAGCGCTAATTCATATCCTTCCTTTATTTATTTCAAATTTGTTTGCAATAAAGCAAAAAACGATTCCTTAGAAGTAGATTGTACGGAAGCCGAGAGGGGTCACAACAAACTCAAACAGCGCAACAAAACGCAAACGCCGCAACAAATACAAATGCGACAACACAACAAAAAGCCACAACAAACCAAAAAAAGCCACAACACACCAAAAAAAAGCCACAACGGAAATGACCATGGGACTCTATTTTAATACAAACGCCGCAACAAAATGCAAACGCTGCAACAAATACAAATGTGACAATACAACAAAAAGCCACAACAAACCAAAAAAAGCCACAACACACCAAAAAAAGCCACAACGGAAATGACCGCGAGACTCTATTTTAATGCAAACGCCGCAACAAATACAAACGCCACAACAAAACGCAAACGCCGCAACAAATACAAATGCGACAACACAACAAAAAGCCACAACAAACCAAAAAAAGCCACAACACACCAAAAAAAAGCCACAACGGAAATGACCACGGGACTCTATTTTAATGCAAACGCCGCAACAAATACAAACGCCACAACAAAACGCAAACGCCGCAACAAATACAAATGCGACAATACAACAAAAAGCCACAACAAACCAAAAAAAGCCACAACACACCAAAAAAAAGCCACAACGGAAATGACCGCGGGACTCTATTTTAGTGCAAACGCCGCAACAAGTACAAACGCCACAACACAAATGCAAATGCCGCAACACATTAAAAAGCCACAACACATCAAAAAGCCACAACGGAAATGACCGCGGGACTCTATTTTCCGACGGACCGATCAAGCGGCAAGTGAAGAAGAAGAACTACAACGTGAAACGAATAATGATAAAACAATAAATAACTTTTACTTACGTTTCCAACTTCTCCGTTCCTTTACTTTTCATGTTGTAGTTCTTCTTCACTTGCCGCATTTTGCTTTTTGTTGTGTTGCCGCATTTGTATTTGTTGCGGCGTTTGGGTTTGTTGTGACCCCTCTTGGCTTCCGTAGGATTGCGCACATTATGTTCAGATGATGCACAAAACAAAAGCAAAAAAAGAAAAAGAAAACATACTAAAAACGACCCATTTCCAAGTTGCTGGAGTTGTAATGCAGCATTTATTTTATGTTATCTATACAGTTATTATATTATATCATATTGTGATGTTTGAGCTACTGTGTCCAAATCATTTCTCCTTTGGATCAGTAAAGTTTTTCTAAGTCTAATTTGACCAAGTGTTTCTCCTCTCTCTTCCCCCATAGTCCCGTAGTACCTTCCATGTACCGTCTATGGTTTTAGCTGCAGGTCTCCCCTCCACACTGCTATAAATTTCCGAAGCTGTAATATTCAGGAAACCTTTGAAACAACCAGCAAATTACCTGCTATAAAGACTGACTCGTGCCCTGGCAGCCGCTCTCATGTGTCTCGCAATGCTATTTTTAAGCACCAAAAAGCCCTAATTAAAGCCTTATATCTTATTGAGAGTCGTAAACACAGACAGGCGAGCAGATGCGGGTTCTGCACATGAGTGTGGGAAATGCGTTATTTAGCACTCAAGTTTATGACGAGGATTAATTTTATTTAAAACTTTACATTACAAGCAACGCAGCAGCCTATACCTCGCAGAGTCAATATTCTGGCTTATGTCTGGAACCACTTTCAGGTGATCTGGACCTTTTCGACATTGCTAACGCCAAATTGAACGTGAATTGTTTATAAATTCTCTAAAAGCTTTTTCATGAGCTGTTTTTTCTTGAGTTTTTGCCAAATTAGATTCCCTGCATCAAATCCAAAATCCATGCCAGTGCTCCCTGGAGATACTCGATGTTTGTTTGATCGTTTAAATAACATTAATAGGAAGCAGGAGCATTAATGAATATTCCTGGCGTGATCGGTGCTACGAAAAGCATGTGTAAGGTTAGACAAAGCAGTTTTTTTGGCTTGTTGGTTTAGACTGCGGGATGGTAGTGATCAAACAACCTGAGTCTGGGCAGGCAGGGAGGTGGGAATTAAAGCCCAAGATCTGTTTTTTAATTACCACTCTGGTCTGGTGCATCTGACAGAGCTCAACTTTAAGACTCCTAGAAGATGGCATCTGCTGCAAGTTGGAAAGTCCCCAGATATGTATCCAAGTAATGGCTATGAGGACAAAGACATTATTTTGCTATTTTATCATAAGTTTTGCATCATTGTTAATTGGATTTTTTTACAGAGAAACAAAAAAACTAACACATTTGGAGCTTGAGTTCTGTATTGGGTATTAGAGAAATAAAAACACCATGTAGAGCAAGTTAATACAAACATTTAAAGACCAAAAATGACAAAGCTCACTGTAGCAGTTACAGAAAGAGGGGTGACAATTTTTTTTGCAAAGTCAAATGGAAACATGTGGAGTTGATGGAACTGGAAACTAACCTGATTCATTAGCCGGTTTCATTTCGTGGAAACCGTCTCTCCGACCTCGCAGCATTAGGATTTGTTCTCTTGACTGTCGGCAGGTACTTTTAAAATTTAACCAATCGCTGCTATTTGGTTGTGACGTATGTAATGTGCCGCTAACGAGGCTAACTGGTATGTTAAGCTTGCAAATCCTGTAGGAAGAAGGGCAATAACATCTTTCCCATTGATAAAATTTACCAAACATTCTCTTTGTTCCGGCTTTAAATCCTCGATCTCGGGAATTGTTGCCGACACAGAATGTGTGGCCTCGTCTACATCCATCTTGACTACTTTGTTTACTGTTGTGCTGTACCACAAAAAGGGACCCAGTCATGGCTTCACAGCTCTTTACTGATTGGCCGGTGCACGGTCCACAACTTCTGGGGTTCTTGCAAACTGTCTAGTGCATTCTGATTCCTGACCTAGTCGCTGGAGAGAAATTAAATTGAGTGGAGGCAATAAGTGGTGCCAGTCTGACAAACCAGAAGTACCCCCATGCTCACTTTGTATTTGAAACATGGCGACTAGCGGGTTGGCTTTGTACATTTACATATATATATATATATATATATATATATATATATATATATATATATATATATATATATATATATATATATATATATATATATATATATATTTATATTTATATTTATATTTATATTATTTATTATATACAGTCTATGGTTGCAACTAGAGATAAAAAACTAATAAAATTCTGAATATTTTGTATGTGATCTCTGAGGACCTGGTCAGATCAAGGCATCAATGAAAAGCATGGGAGGGATAGAGGAGCATGGAAAAGAGCCATTGAACATCCAGTCTCGAATAGGAAACAAAAGGATGTTTTACACAAAAATGATGATAATAAAGAATTGCAATGCTATTTTGTAAAGTAGTTCCCCACAAGCATCATAATAATAGTTTTGATTACGCTCCACCTCCACACTTTTGTAGCAAACACACTCAAAGGTTGTGTAGTAGCAGTAGATTCCTGGGATCCTCTTGTACAGCCCTGCTCCCCTCCTCTCCCTCTCTCTTCTGCTTTCTTTGTTGTCCTTCTTTACACTTCTGTCTGTCCCCCCTTTGCCACTCCTTTATTCGGTTCCCTTTGGTGCTGCGGCTCTCCCCATTCCCCTCATGGCAGTTGCCTGGGCCTCATTCACACTCTCTGTTGACTGGCACAGTGAATGTCCCAGCCTCATGTTTCGCCCTGTACCCCAAACCTCCACCCCATCCATCACGGAGCAAGAAAAACATGTCAGACTTAATATTTACTGAAGAGATCTGTGAGATTATTTGAATTTATGTTGGAAATCCTTACTGATATTTTTGATAACGTTACATTCCAACACTGTGCCCCTACTTTTACTGACTCCTCCGCAATCTGCATGCCCTTTATGAATAGACTCATTCTTGTTAATGTCATCCATCATTTTCTTTGTCCTGCACTGGTGTCACCTTGTATTTCAACGAAACAGCTTCTTGTATGGCTTCACTTTTAACATCTAAATGCAAAGTGAAATGGTCATTAGTTAGTCATGCCTCCATCCCACAGCATTCCTGAATATGATGTAGAGGAAATGTCTCATACCAGTACCAGTAAAAATACTTGCCCAACTAAACTAAACTAAAACTAGAAAGATGTAAGAGACTCCCACTGACCTAGATGTGCATTTCTGGAATCGTGTATCAAGAATAGTAATTGTTTTTTTTTATTTTTATGTTTTTATAAATATCATGGGGTTTGGGAAATTTGGAATATTGGAGTAGCAATTATAGCAAACTCAGAACCATGATAGTGGATGACCTGGCAAGCAATTCAAAGTGTTTTACAGAATAAGAAAGGCATTGCAATCACAATACGAACAAATACATATACATATAATCATCATAAAATTAACATTAAAAGAGAAGAGAAAAACTACAGCTAAACAAAACCATATGAGCCTGGATTTAAACATTGTCAGAGTAGAGACCAGTTTTTTTCCTTTCTTTTTTGGCAGCCTGTTGTTGCGTTAGTCAGTCATGACTCCATCACACAGCATTCCTGAATATGATGTAGAGGAATCGTCTTATACCAGTATTTAAAAATGCTTAAAACTGGAGTAGCTGATTTTCACACTGCAGAAGGTCGAGTGAAACTGGAGCGGACTGTCCAAGCACGGAATGTTGCTTTCCCCACTGACTTCCAGGTTGACAAGAAGTAAAAAGTATTTTATTATTAGCTGTTGAGCTCACAAAATGCTGCTTTAACAATATACTCTGTGGGGGGAAAATAAAGTAAAAAAGTAAAGTACCACAGCTTTACATTTAGTGCACAGAGCAGGCGGGATAGAGGGAGTTAGAAAGAACGAAATGTGAGTGTGTGAGCTTGTATGTGTGTGATATTTTGATATTTGATTCTGTTGAAAAATTCCCTGTATTTTCTACCAATAATCCCACTGCTTTATAGTGAACTGTGTAAAAGCCTTTCTGTTATGAATTAGCCTAGTCTATAAACATTGTGATACCTGCTGCAGATTACTGAATTGTTAATCTATGTTTGGTGTATCTGTCCCTTTTCAAATAAACAATAAAAAATACATTACATAGCTGTAGAAAGAAATGCACTCTCGCCCATGTGCTGGGGGTTGTGTGAGTGCAGGGAAGTGTCTGTCTAGCATCAACATGAGAATTGGATGAGGACTAATTCTGCTCTGTGATTTGACCTCTTTAATGGGAATCACAGCTGTTGATGTTTTCCATATTCCAGATGCTGGCCTTGTAATTACAAGTGCAGATTTCCAATGAAGTAATAATGTTTTATTACCATGAATAATACAAAGCCATTATGCCTTAGTGGTGAAAATGTATAAGACGTTCTGCAGTCCTAAAGTTATAGACTGAGCTAGCTCAAACTCAGAGCTCCCAAAAAGCTTAGACATCTGCCAATACAAAAGGAAAGATATTAAAACATAGCTGAGCGGTCAGTGCTTTCAAATGTCTGAAAAAATCTGCTTTGTCTGGCAACTTTGACAACTAACTCACAACCATCAAACAAACCCATTGTCAAAATACATTTTCCTTGACGGGGATATCAAAATAAACCCAACCTCAGGGCTTCAAAGTACATGCACAGCGTCCCATGTGTGATTTTTTTGATGCGTCTATACTTCGCACCTCTGTCTTTTTCTTTCTTATCTGTCCAGCAGGTGGGAGCCATGTTACCTGGAGCTAAACCACAGCAGCTCAGTCTAGAAATAGAAAGGAAGGAAAATCTATTAACACTGCACAGGTGTAAATGCAAGCAAAGGTTATTTTTCAACAGTGAATGTTTGGGGAAGTGTGACTCAGGAGAGGATAAGGCGCTTGGCAGTTCGACAGCAGCCAAGTTGGTTTGTTTATCAGCGCTTATAGAGGCCAGCACTCACCCAGGGGCAGATGCACAGCTACATGTTGTGTGTCTGTGTGCATTTCTCCCAGATTTCCTCCAAAAGGCCTTCAGCGTAGCTCTTAACAGAAACCAGGGCACTTCAGAGATTTCCCAGGCAACTACAGCCCAGTGAATAATTCAAAGCAAACTTACAACGTGTTGCAATGTTGCCAGCGAGTTGCTTCACATGCGAAGCTTTTCCCGAATCTATTTATATGTCACGCTCTGATTTATATTTATGCGGATTAAAAATCAAGTCTTGTTTCATTTGTGGAGACCCTGGCTACGATGATGTCACAATCGTTTTGATTTTATTTTTTTCATTTTTTTGCAGAGTAAACATGCAAACCAAATCATTGCAATCAAATCATCCAGGCTTCCATGTAAAATATCTTTGTCAGTCCTGTAGCAGTTTGTTGTTTCCTTCTTGAATATATTTTCTGGCTGGTTTAAAACCCTTACTCAAATGTAAAAATAATACCTCCACATTATACATTTTGGCAGATCATTAGAAAACAAAATTACTATTAGTAATTGTATCTTTTATAGTGATTTTAGGAAATTTGCAATCTAATTTGTTTCTCTTTGTCTTCTTCCAGCTTGTCCATCTGGCTATTTCAAACCGACCCAAGGAGATGAGGCGTGCATGCAGTGTCCCATCAACAGCCGCACCACCAGCGAAGGTGCCATGAATTGCGTTTGCCGCAACGGATACTACCGCACTGACTCAGATCCACTCCAGATGCCCTGCACAAGTGAGTATAAGATTTAGACTCAAAACTCCTTTCCAGAAACCAGCAGGCAGACAAGAAGGCCAAGTCTTTTATGTCAAATATGAATCCTTTGACAGTACACATTTCACACCCACTACTAGAAGCACCCGGGGATCAGAGGACAGTGGTCGTCTCTGTAGATCCAAACAGAAAACGCCTGTCAGAGCTGTCCTTCACACAAATGCGATGGTGACATGCCCATAGTGTAGCTGTCCAAAACTCTGACCCAACACACAAGCTGGGCACATCCCTCCTCAGCATCACAGTGTCTACTCCAGGCGGGGGCAAAGGTCAGTGGGCCAGGCTGCGGGGCATTATACTGGGCCAGGCGCGCAGAATGGGTCCGGCCGTCACTCTCTGTTGTCATGCCAATGAAGGTGTTTAAATTTGAATTTGAAGCTGACACAAGGGCCGAGGATAGAGGGGAGTATCACCAGAAAGAGAGACAAGAAAGTTTGAGTGCACATTTCTATGCATCTGAATTAGTTCAAAGAGTGGTCAAACTAAAACAAAACAGGTGAGAGTTGGGCGATGAAAAAATACTTCTTTCAGCGTGTCTGTAAAGTTTTTTTCCTCACCCTCCAGCAGCCTGTTGAAAGAAAGTAAGGAGGGGAAGAGATTTGATGGTCTCCAACAAAAGTGATTTGCATAAGCCTGGCTCTGGGACTAGAGCAGCTGTTGTGAATGAAAAAGTGGCAGCGTCACGTCACCAGAATTAAACACAGCAGGGCCCAGTCTGATTAAAGCAAAGGGAATGGGCCCATCACAGTGGACAGCTAATGGGGGAGAGCAGTGGTCCTCCCAGCAAAGAGAGGCCCGCGAGGAGTTAGGTTTTCATGTAGAAGAGACTTTAAGAAGGGGAATTCAATGGGCCTCTACCCAGATGATTTGGTCATGACGAGCAATTAGAAGAGCGTTAAATAAGAAGATAGATTTAGGTTTAAGATAGTGTGGGCGTTGTGGAACTGCTTATCCCATTAGTCCTAAAGGATATGTCTTCCATAATTGGCCCCACATGGTTGAAAAAGATAAACACTTTTGGTTGTTTGTTTGTTTGGCCTGTCACTCCAAAAGCAGTTTCTCGTGGAAAGTTTCCACCCTGGCCGCCGGGACCAAAACATAAAACATAGGTTTGTCTATTCTGCGGTAAGTGTGTGAAGCCCCATGAGGAAGTCATCAGGAAAAACGTTAAGAAAACACTTGACTAAGTGGACAGCGCAGGAGAAAATGAGAGCGTGTAAACAAGGCTCTCGAGGGAAGAGGCTGTTAGAGGCTGAAGGAGCGCATCGAGCCAAGAGCTTAAGAAGTTTCAATTTTCATGAGCTGTTTGTTCTACCCTGTGTCTGTATTGCCCCATTCACTCAATAACACAAAAATTACAATCTTAACAAGCAATAGTCAAGCATTCAACTTCTGCACAGCCAATCAATGTGCTACCTCTTCTCTCCAAAACTACTTTTACTACTGCTGCTAGTACTACTACTCTTAAGTCTTTTTATGCCACGTCATTTCACATGAATCACAGAACTGCCATTGCTTAGTTTCACCATATGTTTTTTGTTGATGAGTTCATTATAATACATACATTTCAATACAGTATCAGCTCTTAAAGTTGTTTTTGTTTGTTACCACTCAGAAATGCTCAGTTACACAATTTGTGCTAGTAACTATCTTATTAGAGTTTTGTATTATTGTACATCACCTTGTTGTTGTTTGTTTTATAGCTGTACCCTCAGCCCCCCAGAACGTCATCTCCAGCGTGAATGAGACCTCTGTGATGCTGGAGTGGATGGCTCCCAGGGATTCAGGGGGCCGTGAGGATGTGGTTTTTAACATCATCTGTAAGAGCTGTGGCGGCGGACGTGGAGGGTGCACCCGCTGTGGGGATAACGTCCAGTTTGTGCCCCGTCAGCTGGGCTTGACCGAGTCCAGGGTCTACATCAGCGACCTGTTGGCCCACACGCAGTACACCTTTGAAGTCCAGGCTGTCAACGGGGTGTCAGACCAGAGCCCCTACTCCCCCCAGTATGCCTCAGTCAACATCACCACGAACCAGGCCGGTAAGTGGGCCCATCTGTCTGCAACCACACTTTATCCTCCCCATGTGCTCTGTACTTTTGTCTTCTGTATGTCTGAATATAATTTAGCCTGTTCTTTTTTCTATTACGACATCTCTGCAACTACTCCAGCGTACAATGGTCAGTATTTGATTAGTACATTTAGTCAGTTACTAGTTACCATATGTGTCCTAGAACAGACTTAATTCAAATCTGGGTAATATTTAAGGTGTGTCCACATTTGGTTCTGGTTTGAGCCCAGTTTGAGTTCTTATGTAGATTTGGCTTGATGCGGTTCTAGTCCTGCAAGTGTGAACACACCCGCTACATAGATATGATATTTATTTTCCTAAAATGTTTCACAGTCTAGCATCAAATTCATCACACACACACAGATTGTAAAACATGCATTTTTAGAATGCTACCTTTCCACAGATCTAACCTGTAACTTGGCTAGCATTGCCTCCATCCATATAGATGGTATTAAACCATATTGTGGAACATTCTAAGGAAAGTAATAGCATAGCTATGGAGATATGCAGGTAGCAGACCTTCTACCTTTACCTGTTGCAGTGGCTAGTCCCTGTAATTCCTGTTAGGTTTAATGTAGTATTGACCAAGCCTGGGCAGTCAGATTCCTCTCCATATTCTTATTTTAGACTGTGTTTGTCCTAGTTTACACCTGGTATGGTCCTGGATTAGACCTTTCCTTACTGCTCCCTGTTTTTTCTATTATCTTGGTTTAGTCCAGATTCACAGAAACCCTGGCAGCCACTCCACCAGCTCATATAGAGTACACAGAGTGGACTCTCTCTTGTGTGTTGCTGTATGCAGATGTAGGGCTGGAGAACTGGACGTAGTGAGCACTTGATGATGTGACTGATGAGCTGTGATGGCTGTGGGTCTCCACACTGTGACCTCATCATCAGGCGACTCTGAGTGAGGAGTGTAGCTTTGGGCTGTCTCTGTGTCATGTCTGTTCTCACTTTGTATGGTTCACTTCTCGTCAAAAATAGGTTAAATTTCTGTACATCACAAAGCAGTACACAAAAGCCACAGTTCGATAGGCATATTTTTCTTGTCAGCCTAGATTTGACTCTAATGGAAAATAAATTTGACAAGTGTGTGCATTGAGCAAATATGGTATGGTCCAAAATTATTTGTTATGACAAGAAAGCTGTCACTTAAAAGACTTGCCTATTATTTGTAGTCAGGCCTTTTATGATTGATAAATTATAACTTTTCTTATCAGTGTTGTATAAATAATTCAAGCAGCCCAAGAGTTGTAAAGTTTATTTTCCATCAGTACAGAATATGACATCACTGAGACATGAACTCTTGACACACTGCAGTATCATTGTGTTAAATTGGCAGTGCTTCAGTTGTAGGGAGTATTATAACCTCTGAAAATGTGGGTCAGCTATCTGCAAAGAAATGTCAACAAGTAAGCAAATAAGTAATTAAGACTTTTTTTTATGGAGCACCTTTCACATATAAAACGTGCTTTACAGAGGATAGAGCTGGAGGTGTCTTGGGAACAATAGAGCAGTTTCTTCATAAATCTTTTGCCAGATATGTGTGCTGAAGTTAGTGTGGTTTCAACATTTGTTTTCAATACAGTTTCTCCCTTATTCTGAACCAGTAAGAACAAAAAGATAGTAATTACAACCCCTTTTCAAAACTCAAACTATATTTACGGAAGCACGATGCCCATTGGCTCAAAAGAAACAACAACAAATATAACTTAGAGACAACAAAACAGAAGTGCAAAATTCATATTCATTTTCCGCACTGCAGCACTCTATTATTACAGGGGATGTGAGGCCAGTCTCTAATTATTTTTACTGAGACGGCTGCATTGATTCGCTCTTTAATTGTCTCTGTGTGATGCATCACTTGCTGTGCCAGGCTCTGTTGCCCTGGGCGCTGATGAGCTGTGGACTGGAAAAAAGAACTGTGGGAACTCTTAAGTATACGTAGAATTGATCAAAACAGCATTAATAATATAGAATTAAAATGAATTCACGCTCTTTCTCTCAAAGTATATTCTAATGCTAATTAGAATAACCACTGGATCACTATATGATATAATCTATGACATATACTTTTTACACAGCGAAGTACTCTAAAGAAAATGCTAAAGATTATAAATATTTTTGTCTGCATGCATCCTTGGTTAAAATTACTATTCAAACAACAGACATAGACCACAGCAGCATTGCATTCCTCTGGCAATAACCATAAGGACTGCAGGTAGAAACTACTTAGTTATAATCTAGTGCAGCACACATCTGTTTTTATTAGCTTAATGTCTTTGTACATTGTCCCTTCAAATAAAGAACTAAACTATAAAGGGCTTGTCATCTCTAATAATCCGACACATTTATAACAAAATTTAAATATGCACCCCCACTTTTTGGTTGAAAAAGATTCTGTGACACATGACCCACTAAAACGATGCCAAATTCACACTATTTAGTAAACTTTGGGATTTTTATCCATGTGTTTTGCTTCTTTGCAGCACAAGTTTCCTCAGGACACTCCAAAATAGTAAATTGTTCCATTAAATCCATGTGTGAATCGTAAAGGCACACTAGAGTTCCCCTTGCACACTGTTTGAAAAGCAAGGTTATATTCAATGTTAGTGGACACAATGTTCTAAGCTCTACAAAATTATCACAGTTTTAAATCAATATCCAATAGTTGCACGCATAGCACAAGTCAGATTCTTCTCAAGTTGTGTAGCACTTGTGTAAAGCTTCATTAATTTGTGTGCTACAGTGCCAGCTCTCCCGCTTGCATTCTAACTGAGGACCTTTATTTGGACAGCCACCTCCTTTTTATTGTCTGTTTTGATTTGAGTCACTGGTGTGGAGGGTTAATGAGGACCTCTGAGTGCAGTAAAGCGTAGTAATGGCCCCCCTTCCTTCACTCTTTCTCACTGCAGCACAAAAAAATCTGCCACCACCCCTGCTATACCACCCCTTTGACTTCTCCGCCTCACTCCAGCCGATAGGGCCCTGGCGGAAATCCAAGGGCGGGGGTGGCTGGGTCTCTCCGAAGTGTCCCGTCAACTCATATTAAATGGACAGAACTCGGAGCTGTGAAAAGAACTCACCTCATGGTTGGCCCTAGTTTAGCCTCGCCACCTTTTGCCGTCACCCAGCGAAACCATCCTCTAGCACACGGGGCTGCAGTGTTTTGTGGTGCGTCGGGGTCAAAGGGAACAGGAACCCATAATTGCAACTAGTTGGTGAGGCTTGGAGGTTACATAAACATCATGTCATTCCTAATTACCTTGGGCAGTCCCACGCCTCCCTGTTCTATAGAGAGAAAGAGCATGAGATTGAGGAAAACAAAGATAACAGTCAATGAACGTAGATGTACACTACAAGTATGTTAATGACTATAACCGGACCAGAGGGTGAATCCAAGTGAATCCATGTGAATGTGAGTGGTATTCAGTTCAGTGTTTACTCATTACAACTTTCACATATGACTACAAATATTATTTCTTCAAATGCTACACGTTTTAATTGGAGCTGCTTTATTGTTTGCACAGACAAAGCATGGTGCATCGGTGTGCTCAAAACTAATAGAATGAACATATGAAATGAAAGTAAGAGAGGATGTTCATATATTTATGAACAAGTATGTGCCAACCCACAGGTATCCTTTTCTCTTGCAAGAGCACTTGCACCCAAATTCTGCATTGGGGCAAATGTAACTGTAATACTTGATTCAGTTGATGACCCTGCTGATATGTACTTTTGTGTTATTCTGTGCTGAACAATATGATTGCAAATGGGGTCATGTGACACATGTGATACCAAAATAGAAAGTTTTCTGCTATTAATACTACTATTAATCAGTACTGACTCCTGCACCTACTGTTATCAGTATTATTACTTTTTGTACCCATAATATAACCAGAGTAAAAACTACTATTGTGTCATGCTTGACATTAATTTGTTGGCCCATTGGTGGTCACAATAGTATTTCTTATAAATAAATACTAATGATGGTTCATCAGCCAATAAATGCTACTACTGAACTGTTTTCCAATTTCATAAAATGCCATGTCCTGAGTTATGACTGTTAATGTATGGAGCGGCAGAGGGGTGTAAGCACTGACTCAAACTTCTCAGTCTCTTAATCAAGTACAATACCCAGAGGGCTCCTCCTCCCTCTGTAGGTGGCTGGCGACAGTTGATAAAGGACGTGATTGGCCTGGAAAGGGCAGTGCTTGATTACACACTGTACAAAGGAGAGCAATGAATAGCATTTGAGTCTGCTGAGCATATGACGAATTCCCAGAATGCATTGTGCTGTATATGCAGCAGTCTATTCAAGGGGGAATGCCCCCTTGAATAGATTTTACAGTTGGCCATGCTGTTTCTTGGACTCAAATGAGATCAATGGAATTAATTGTGTCTATTTTAGACACATAATATAATCTAGAAACAAATGAATCTAATTTATTCCATTCATTATTCTTTAATTACCATTAGGGGGCACCAGTCACAGGAGATCATAGAAGCTATGGGCTTTAGGAAGAGTACTGTTGGGACAGTGGCCAGGTATAGATGCAGGGCAACAAGACAACCATTGTTGTTGGCAATAATTCACTAGAGGTAATATTACACATAGCACTGAAAGTTAAGTAAAGACCTTTGATGAAATGTGTTTTTATTTCACAGCCCTGCTCCTAATAGTTTACACAAGGCCTGTGTTGGTATCAGCAAGCACAGTGTATTTTGGAGGAATTAAAACACTACATTACTAGTGTACTCCACACTTGTGCTGCTGAAGTTGAGACATAAATCAGATCTGGTTTAAATGTAATTTCAAAATTGAATTTAGGTTGTCAAGATCACACCGCAAGCATTTGCACAAATTGTTCTAGATGAGATGGAAACAGTTTTTCCTGCAGGCAATTTTGTTTGCCATCAATGTTGAGCACTGAAATAATCTTTAATAATGTCATTTTTTTGTGTATTGACTAACAGTATATACATATATCTGACATTGATGTCTGTTGTATATATATAAAAAAATTAAACAGATTTACAGAAATAGTCAATTGTGATTAAAAAAATAAATACATTCAACCACAGACTTTCTCCACAGTCCCCAAGCCTTATTGTTGGCTTACATTTGTTATCCTCTAAAGTGAAAATTGTAACCGCATCTGTGCCATGAAGTTCAGTCTGTCACTCCTCATCATTCACATGGAGAATACACACTAATGCACTTCTCCTGCCACTTTTCCTTCATACAATTTAAGAACTCTAACTGGAAAGATGGGTAACTCACACATAGCCTATATTTTGAGCTTCCCATATGTCAAACATGTCAGGGAGCACTGGGTTATGGTTATGGCCTGCCAAACCTATGTTTAAAGTGCCAATACATTTCAATAGCATGGTTGTGATTAGAGCGACTGGAGCGGATGCATGGTAGTCATGGCTAAATGTTGTTTATAAGAGGAAGAAGTGGCCTTTGAAAGCTTTTTATTGCTTACAAAATTGCCTGTAGACATTCACAAACAAATTATACCTGGAAGCCATGCTGTAGTGTTTTCTTCTCTGGGCTACACACTATGCACATTTATAGTTCATTCCAATAGTGGCAAATATTGACAATGGTATATAAATTGTGTAGATATCATCTCTATAATTATAGGATTCTAAACCCAAATATCTCTGAACTATTCCAAACGCAGATAGACCCATACTCGTGGCTTGCCATTCCAAATCCTGCAAATCAAGAAGGAATCTTTGAGCCTGAAAACCATGAATAATTACACTGGCTTTAGATCTGATTTAGCTAGCAAGGTTTATCTCGTTTTGTCTCATAATTTTTGATTTGGTTTCCAGGTTTGTTAGTTAGTCTAATAACATGTTTATCACTATGTGCTGAAATAACATTTACTTCAATACTATCTGAAAAATATTACATTACACAGAAGATACAGATGGGCAGTTTGCCTATGTGGGCCATATTGCATTTGATAGCTGGTTATATTGGATTCTAGAGGACATATTAGTTTGGCGTTCCATTAACTCAAGGTGAACTCTTCAGCCTGGCCATGCTATCAAGAACCCGGGCCAGTCAATTGGTTTCTTATCTGGTGAACTGATTGAGGAAGTGAACCACATTTCCTGGGAGGTGGGGGTTTAATCATTTGCTGCCTTTTCATATGTTCTGGAGAAGATTTATGGCTTAATTATTCTCCAAATTCTGTAGCGCAGGTTAGCTGGTTTTAGTACTGAGGGTTAGTGTGTGCCACTCTTGTTTGGAGCCAGAGGGTAATGCCAGGATGTTCCAGACACCAGGGCTGGATAATGCTGATCTGGGTCAGTGTCATTGTTATAAGCATGGGTTTAGTCTAGTCCAGTGGAATGTTATATTGATTCATTATTTACAGAGCAGTTTTGTAACTATTATATTGTTACATCAGCAAAACCTTCATGTGCAACAGCAGAGGCATTATACAAGTCTGGATTAACTAGACCTATTATCAAACCTACCTACATACAATATTTAGCCGATTGATTGCCCAAGTTGGCATTTAAGGATGGGTCAAATGCAGAGGACAAATTAAGTGCACCATTAAGTGCCAGTTAATTCATTAATCTTAATGAATCATTTATATAGAGCCTTTCAAGATACCCAAAGAGTGGTTCAGTGGTGTTAAGTCACTATTCTAGCCACAGTTGCCCTGGGGCAGACTGACGGAAGCAAGACTTCCAATCTACGCCATCGGCCCCTTCGACCACCACTAACACTCACGCACACACCACTTTCTAAAATACCTTTATTTTGTTGAAATCATGTTTAAAATATCAGAAAAAAAATGTGTTTCTTCTGTGTAAATTGTGTTGAACCTATGGACAGAATTCTCCCTAATATGATGTCATCACTATGTTGTAGACTCTACTGCAATTTTCAACATATTTTTCAACTTTTCTTCACTAACTGCTTCTGCATTGGTGTACTATAATAATATTTACAATAGTTATATTTCCACCAAATTAATTCAAAATTAGAAAATCATAAAAACTCACATTCATGTCATACACACTTTAACCTTAACCCCAAAATGTTTACTTCCTTACTTCCTTTTTTATTTAAATTTTTGTTTCCCGAAATATTGACATTATTGGTTAGATCTTTAAAATGGTGCATGAATAAAGATCTCCTTCTTTACTAGCATTCTCCACAAACTTCCTTCATGTTCACTATAGAAGTTGATTTCCCACAAGTCATTCTCCCAGCTTTTATTAAAGACAGTGCTTACTAATGAATCTAAATGACCAGGAAACATCATTATCAGGAGGAGCAGGGGTGTCATGGCGGGTGGCGTGACAGTGACAGAGTGTTAAGTGGAGCACATATGGTGGATGCTAGTGGGTCAGTCTGTGTGCACCTGAACTCAGAGATGCAGAAAACCAAAGAGGCAGCTTCCTCTTCACACTGTACACACACACACAGATGAGACAGCATCTATTTTATGCTTCAATCCAAAGGGTCACTTTTAACAAATTGCAGTGAAATGATTAAAAGAGCATCTGCTATATTCCTGTTTTAGACTGTGCTGTTAAGTGTTCACTATAGTCTAAATGAAATCTGAATTTTTCAAATGATCAGACGATATGGCAGAAAAATTCAATGTTTTTTTTTTTTGTCATATTGTGATTCAGTTCTTCTATGTTTAATGCTGCTTCATGCTCAAAGGTAGCCAAGCAGACGTCACCTAGTGCCTCCGCTCAGTTTCCTTTCTCTCCAGCTACTAGGTCAGGAATTAGAATACACAAAAACCCTGGAAGTGCGAATCCAGGCACCAGCCAATCAACGGAGAGCCATATATTCTGTGTTGGCAACGATTCCTGAGATTGAGTATTTAAAGCCGGAACAAAGAGAATGTTATTGCCCTTCTTCCTATGGGGTTTGGGAAAAGCTTAATATACCAGTTCGCTCCGTTAGTGGCGCATTACATACATCACGACCAAATAGCAGTGACTGGTTAAAGTACTTAAATTCTTATACTGCGAGGCCAGACGGTTTCCACGAAGTGAAACCGGTTGATGAATCAGACTAACTCAAAGGACGCATATTACGCAATTCTCTGATCTATGTTATAATGTTGTATCTTCATCAAAACATACCTGGAGCATATTTAGGCTGAGATCTTCTCTCAAACGGAAAACACTGTGTTCCACCTTGTGATGTCATGTGGTAATACAGGAAGTGCTTCACTCTGTTTTTACACTCCAAACACCTTCACTAGAATCATTTGGATGATTTCAGCGCTGGAATTATCAATCTCTACTGAATTTAAGTAAAAGGTTGGTGTTAACTTCAAAATTACAGCTTGATGATGTCAGAAGATGGAACAGAGCATTTTGAAATTTTGGGGATGTAGACAGACTAATAAATCACCTAAACATGTGTGAATGAAACAAAACACAACTCCAGGTATGTTTTTGAGGAGGTAACAGCATTATAACATGATTTAAAGCTCACAAGAGTATATATATTTAATATTTTTTGTGATTTTAGTCAAGCGTGATGAATGAATTTAACTAACTGTTGATGGAACAAACCATTCTGCACTGGAGCACTGTAACGCTTTATTTTGTAACTGTATTTTATACGTGCTCATTGATGATGATGTGGACGAGTGAAATATGAAATGTGGAACCAGCCTCTCAAATCTGCGAAACAAATTTACCTACGGGTACGAATAAAGCAACCTAACCTAACCTAATGTCATGTAAGACCTCCAAACACAGACAATTTTCTTCACTGGCTCCTCTTATTGCTCAGTCTGTCGTGTGTGTGAGTGACAGGTGGATTTAGCCAATTATTGTGAAGTATAAACGTTCAGAAGAAGATGACAGTTATCCCTTAAAAAAGATACCAACTGTATAAACTTCAGTGATCTAGTCTCTTGATATTATTCCCCACTTAAATAGTTGTCATAAAATAGTTTCCAAAATGGTCTACCCTGATTTTAATGGATGATATGGATGTGTATTCTTCCTAGGCAAACAAATCTATATGTTTTATAGTGGCATTTGTTTATCAAAGCTGTAAAGGAAAAAACAAAAACAAAAAAAAACTATGTGAAATGAATCCATTGATGACTCCCTACAAGCCAATTAGTGCGTCAGAATGACTTAACGAATTGCTTCAGTTTGTAAATAATTCATCAGCATTATGCGAGTGTGTTTTTTCTGTGTACATTAATGCATTTCATCCTTCTGCTTGGGATTTGCAGGGCTTATGAGCTTTCACTGGAGTAGAATGAAGTGAGCACATCGCCTGCATACAAATGTGGGTTAAAAGGCCACGATCTTTTGGACCAGTGGGCTGTAAAACGGATCATAATGTGTCCACACAATTCATTATCGCTGAGTGCATTAGAGTTATGGCAAAATGTTTCAGTAATTGAGCACGCTTTACTGCACTCATCTATTTACTTTTTACATGCAAATTCATTAAGAGAACACAGTAAAAGTAAGATGGTAAAACAAAAAGGGGTCACAGCTAAGTGTTCATTTTCATTTGTTTATAAATCAACCTTATCCAATTAGGAAAATGGATTCTAACTGTTCTAACAAGGTCTGTCTTCCTTCAAAATATATTGGGTTGGGTTGAAAAATATATCACTATCAATTTAAATCACAGCGTTTAACTGATCTGAAAGTTTGGCGGTCAGTCGAGTGGCCAAATCCACCGATCCGCAGGTGGACGGTGCAACTGTAGCTCCCACAGATGAATGCTGTTGTTGTGTTCTTGGGCAAGACATTTAACCCACCTTGCCCCTAGTGTCGTGTATGAGTGTGTTTGTGAATGGGAGAGTGGTTCCTTGATTTGTGTGCCTCGAAGATGGATGGAAAGGAGAAATATAAAAATGTGACCATGCCCATTGACAATTTGAGTGGCGCACATATCCTCTACAAACAATAAAATATCCAGTCTTACCATGTTTATACAGAAATGTTCTGAAATGCATGTATACGTTTAGTAGTTCATATTTCAGTCCTCTCTCATATGTTAATACCCCTGGATATGTTTATAGAATCATACGATGACAACATGAATCGAAAAATGACCATAATTGCAATGTTTGTCCAAAAAATTGCAATTAGAAATCTTTCCAAAATCATTCAGCTCTAGTTGAAATTCCTGTGGTGGCATGCAGATTATGGATTCTTTTAAGGCTATTGGAAACACAGAGTCATTGTCTGCTGCGACTGTCCTACAACTGTCTGGAGTTTATAGCACAACAAGCTGTTCTTCCCTGGGCCTGCTCATATGTCACTAATACCTCTCTTTTTAATGTAGCCTGGATTCACTCACATGCCATCTCCCCTCATCCCTCTAAGGTTTTATGTGTAAATTGAGGTCAGGAACTTTATAAGCACAGATGATCTTTTGTAATCCTTCCCCATTGTGCGCCGCTCATCGCAGGAGCCTCGTACTCTGTAGTTAAAGCGTCATTCGGATTGCTTAAGCCAAAAGTCATAACTTGAAAAAGAACTGGGGCACATGTGGAATGCACTTCCACAGCAAAATAGGAGTCACAGAGGAGTGATTTTGTGTAACCAAATCCCGTTTTTCATACAGTCTGAATCATTTTTAATCAGAAATGGCCATACTGGACTATTCCTAATACATGTTGTTATTATTCAGATCTGAATTTGACCTGGATATTGATATTTTAGCCTATAACAAAGCATGACATGAGCCAAATCTGAATGCAAAACGCTGTCAAATTTTTAAAAAGTGCAGCGTTCCAAGAGTTTTAAAGCCGCCCTACATTTTACATATTTTATTTTTGATTGCAAACAGATCTCGCAAAATATTACTTTGACTTTAAAATCTCTGCTTAGGCTCTGTTGTTCTTGGCTAATGAGAAATGTAGCCACAATATAACCTTGGTTACTCAACACAGCATAATGTAAAATACAGCAAGTTCAAAAGAGTCTATTCTTCTACCTGTATTTTGTTTTTCTAAATGTTGAAATTGGCGTCAGTGATAGTTTCCCCCCTACGGTGAGTTATTTAAATGTAGACATGGACCAGGGGTTGTCCAACACTGGTCGGAAATAACTTTTTGGCCTTTTAGTCGTGTTCTTCTCGGCCCAGCTTTTAGCCTACAGTGAACAAGAACCTCTATGGGAATTTACTCACAGTATTTTTCATGTCATTGGCCAAGAAGAAAGACAAGAATGCTGCACCTCTTTGTTGCCTTTGTAGGATATTGACATGCAATCTGTGGTTTGTGTAGCGTTCCCATTACAGATGCCAGTTTGGAAGTTGTTTGAAAGCAGAAAAACAGTTTACTGATTAAACAGAGTCCAGCTTTCCCCAGGGCAGTTTTTAGACTCAAAAAGTAAATCCTTGTGTGAACAGTGAGCTTGTTCAAATCAAATCAGTCCCCTGTGAATATATGACCAATCTGTTTCTTCGTTGTATAACAATGTATGTGCATTTGTTTTGTTCCAGTCAATATAGAAACAACCATGTTTAGCATTGAATACAATTTATAGCCTCATACAAAAATGAATGTTGTTGTATACACAGTGAGCCCTAATTCACTCACGGGGAAATAAAACTGCTGTCACACTCTAGTACAGTTGGATAAGTAGGTGTGCCCATATTGTAAAAAACAAAAACAAAACAGATCTGTACTGCAGTTCTTTGGAGCTCCCAGTTTTCATTATATTAATGACACCACAATGTGATGTTTTGGGGTGAAGTCCTTCTTCAATATACATGGACCCACCTTATCCATATACCAAAATGCCAAATGACAATTACACTTAGGGCTTGGCAATATGGTAAAAAAAGAATCATGATTTTTTTTCCCCCAAATTGATCGATCTTGATTTTCAATTCTATCTTCAATTTCGATTTAACTTCAGGCATAAAGAACAGGCTGTCAGGACCACTACAGCTTTTATTCCATGTTTATGAGTTTGTACAATATAAGAAACCTAAAAGCATGTACACTTTACTGTCATAAGCACAAAATGCACCAAAGTAGAGATTGCAATCTATCCATCTTTTGATTTTGGCACAGCCCTAATTATACTACTTCCAAATTGGGACTTGATTTGAACTAAACAGGGACCAAATCAAGATTAAACCGGGACTACCACAAGGCCAACCCAAGACTGAACTGGGGCTCAAACAAGGATTACAGGTCTGAACACATCCTGTGAACGTCACAGTATCTGTGTAATCAAAATGAAACTATTTACAGAGATATAATTAATGTGTTCTGTATTGGCAAGTTGTTCAAAACTAATAGAATCGTAAAGCTACTACACAACCTTCTTTAAAGTCTATGACAAAGAAACAGAGAAGGTAAAATCCAGCTGTAAATTCTTCGACAGACTCTCAGTAGCCATGGGGTTTCCTCTTCTGCTTACGTGGTTCTTATTTGGCTTGTAAATTGGTATAACTTAGTTCTAAACCATAACCTCTGCTTGCATGTCAAACTTCCTGAACTGCCTATTTTGGAATTAGCTTATAGCACACCACTGTGTCACAACCCCCGGCTTTTTACCAGATGGCTTTAAGCTTGATGAACGCAAATCTTACTTTTGTAGCTTTACTGCGCTGGAAAATCTTTATAGATGTAAAACCCACAATCCTTTGCAGCTGAGGGAGAAGGGCAAGCTGCCAGTGTGCGAGAAGTACATGCAAATACGGGCCTCTCCCTTTAAGACGGCTCAGAGCGCCACTCATAAAGGAGGAGATGGGAAGCGAGTGAAGGGGTTGCAGGCTTTTTAGGAGACTGCTGGGACAGTACTTGTTGCTTTGGGTCCTCAGAGAGAAGGTACAGGAAAGAAACTGATTTTGTAGTGCAAACGAAAAACAAATTTATATGTTTTGACCTTCCCCTGATATCTTCTCTCATTGTCTTCAAAAATACATGTTACTAATTGGGCCATGTGGAGATCAAGAGTGAATCATTATTGTAAATTCAAATTGGCTGTAGTATTTCTTGAGTTAGAATACTCAAATCTCTTTTAATTTTGGAAATATTTTTATATTCTTATATATTTTTTTTATATTTTACCTCATGTAACTTATAGATTAACTGTAACCCTCAATTATATGAAGAGTATTTATAAACCAGCAGGTATAAATATGAACATGTACATGGTGAATGTGTTTGTGTGTGTATGAACATCGACGTATATTGGATTGTGTTCAGTATTGTGTATATGTGTGTACCAAAAGATTTAAGTACATATTCTTTCCTGCACTCAAAAAAGATGAGTTTTGTGTTTTTTTTCTGTAAATAGTTCTGCCATCTTGTATCCTGTTCTATATGTTAATAGGGTTTGACAAAGTAAGTGTTAAACTTCAGCCTAAACCCCTTCGGTCTATAGAATAACTTTAGTGATATGCAAAATGTGTTAAATCATTGTAATACGATGCATGATTATGTTAATTGAGTGAAGAAAATAAACAAACTAATTATTATTTATGTCAAAGTAAGAAAAAATAAATCATTATATTATTTAATATTTATTTAAAGTATTACTCATGTTGTAGTTTTCAGTCTTCTATATTGGTATTATGAGGTACTGAAATGATTTGTGGCAAGTAAAAAAAAAAAAAAAAAGTTATCCATATTTAAATATATGGTTAAATAAGACTATGATAATTCAATTTTAAAGTCACAAGTTGCCATCTTTATTATGCATGCCACTAACACTTTATTGACCTTAAACATTTCACATTAAAACTAAAGTCCAAGCAAATGCATGCAGTATATAAAGCTATATAAAACTAAAAACCGTTAAAAGTTTAAAATGTCAGCTTTAGAACAGAAGACAGATTTAAAGAGTAACATCTTGAGTAACCTTTGGATAAAAACCTCAGAATGTTGCCTTGTAAAAAGCTTGTTGGATCTGAATGAGTCAAACTGTCTAAATAACACGTTTATTAGATTGGGTGAAGTTACTGGCTGCTAAAACACTGCAGTAAAACATCTATTAGCGACATTCTTCAAAAACGAGTCTTTTTATCTTCTTGTTTTGGTACAAGGCCAAAGTGCCGTGCTACAATAGACTCCCCAGCACTCCAAAGTCCTTCATATCAGATCCCTGGCTGCGCCCTGAAACCCTATTCTTTAACAACAGCTGGGGCCTCCAATTCGCACAATTAGACCATGTAATATAGAACCTTGAAGATTTCGTTTACAATATTTACCATTTAATTTGATTACAACTGTGATTATCTATAAGCCTTTAAGATTCGTGCGGAGCGAGGAATGTTGTTGTGACTGTTTTTTATCTGTAGTTTTGACTAGTGGCCTCTATTGTGAATACCTTTCTGTCTATCTTATGGGAAAGCTATAAAATACAATTAAAGACAACTCAGTGGAATTTATCTTATTGGTTAAAGCAGCTAATTTAATCATGTACTTACAATACATGTACTTGTCATTGTAACTTCACATTGTAACTCAAACAGGATCGAGCATTCATTGAAAAAAAAACAGGCGATATGAGTGTAGGTATAGTTCTCATCGCTGTACATTACACAAACCGAGCTTTTACAATATTGTTTTACGCATCTAATTGTCCTAATAGGGTGCAATCCACAGGGTTTAAAAATAATTACTGTAACAACAAAGAAAATGGCTTGAAACAACTCAAACATGTATTTAGCGGCGTAGCTTCTAGACTCATGTTGACACAATGAAAACCAAGTATATTTACTCGACCTCTGAATTATAGATTAGCTTGAAGAAGGGAAAATGGCAAGGCTTGAAGATTGGGAACACAATAAGGACTTGTAGTTTGGGAGTACATAAATTAGATGTAGTAAAATGGCTTTCATATGTGGATCAGTGCTGTAGGCCTAACTCAAGTGTAACGGGGACTTGGCCTGGTACCACATTCCACAGTCAATTGGTGGAACGTCAGCTTTAGCTTGAGACGCATGGACTGAACTGGCTCGGTATACTCTACACAGCTGGATGGCCTTTTCTCCGTATGATAAATATTTCATACGACACTCTCTTGCTATACGCCGGAGTCATATACAGCTATGTTTCCAATGCAAAATGCGCGGAAATAGCTCCATGCGCTTGATATGCTGTAATATGCATGGGAAACTTTACTGTGGATATGTTCAGTTAAAGGTGCATTGTGTAACTTTTCTGAAGAGGGTCCGCAACCTGCTAATGTTTTGGTTTAAATTGTCCACAGTATGATATTAAACTAAGGTACAGGTATTATTTATTGCTCAAAAATATCTTTAAAAAACATCCATTCTTGTGTGTAGGATCGCCTCTTCACAAACCTAACCTGTAATTTAGCTTGCAAGTCTCCATGGAGATTCTTAAGTTTATGGCCATACTGTGGAACATTCTAGGCACATCTCCATGGAGACAAGCAGGTGACGGACCCTCCCCCAGACAAGTTACACAGTGCACCTTTAATATAAGACCAATTCATTATTATATGAATTTGCTTTGTATGTTCTGGAGTAAATCGCCTGGATAGTGATGATAACAACATATTGTGTGTATAAATAACTAATTAAAATAAAATGCCAAAATGAATAATAGGCCTTCCTCGCGACATATTATCATGGGGTCATTAGCTTAACAGACAGTGATAGCTGCGTATCTTTCCACAGCACTTATCTTAATGACATATATTCATACTAACATTTCTATTTATATAACTAGACATTAATAACAAGCCCTGGGCCAGATGAAAATTTAAAAAAATAGCTCCACTGACCTTCAATTAAGTATTTTACCATTAGGACAGACTTAAGTAGGATTTTGCATACAATTATTAAAAAAATAATAATAATAAGTTTACAGCAGTAATACCAGTAAAACATGATAAAATACAGGAAGAAAATATACCTAACCTTTTTTTTACCTTTATAATATTTTAAGTTATTGCAGTTGTAGTTACACAGCACCTTATATTTATCTTTAAACATTTCCCCGTAAGGTTTGTGGGTGACTGAAGCCCAAATAGACTGATGTGAATTGTTATTTTAAAGTAATAGTACCTTTACGTTGAGTGACAATTTTGACTGAACACTTAATTGTCCAAGCCGTTTATTTTTTCAACAGGGATACTTTTAAGAGAAGAAGAAGACGTCCGCAGTGGTGCCCTCAGAGTGCTTTTATGTTGGCATGTGTCCATCCCCTCTGCATGAATACATGAGCTGCCTTTGTTTCTGTGCCTCGGGTTGGGTTTCCAGTCATGGCTGTACCGTGTGTTTAATGGAAATAGTATGCAGGAGACGGCCATGTGGCACTCCTGAATATGTGTATATCCGTAATGGGATACTCGTGAGCTCCCCTCTGCCTCCCTATTTGCCTTATTAGGCCATCGTCCTGTGAGCACAAACAAACTGTGTGTGGAGTGTGTCCGAGGAGATTCCCCTGTGTCCCGGCTGGATACGTCTGTGTTTATTATGGGACCTCCGGCTTCAGGAAAGACTGCTCTGTAATGTATTCAAGCAGCAGAGGTACACGGCATCACAGTGTTAAGTGCTCCACTCACAAGAACACTACAGCGATTTATTATCCACAGACCCATGTGCCATACATCTCCCAGTGACTCATGCTCATTATTTATGTTAGGCGTGATCTGTTGTGGCCACAGATAAATATCTCTGCAGGTGAGAGATCAGACAAGGCTTGATAGATTGGCTGATACATGAAGTGTAATGGATAACACTATTCTAATACAATATAATGCAGTAAGACATTAAAATGGGGACAAGCTAAACATTATTGTTGTTGAACACTGGTTAATAGTTCATGAGACTCGATATCCAACAATACTTCATATGAAACACTTTCAGTTTTAATATGTAAAGATATTACAATCGGTGTAGTGTGCTGTAGGAAGTTCCAGGGTTCCTGCCTCCGAAGATTTTTCTATCCATAAATCTTCCTTCCCATGTAGAGAAGGTTTCAGTGGTATACACTGGACCACAGCTGGAGGAATGAGGGATTACACTGTCTTCCTCTATTTTGTGTTAGCTCTCAGGTTAAAATTTCTCAGGAAACTAATTGGGAATATTGCTTAGATACGCCTTTCCAAACACAACTCAATCTTTTTACAAGACATTTTAAGTATTGGTTTTCATATGATGGATTTAGTAATGTTTCTCCTTTTTGAAACTCAAGACATGTCTTATTTCAGAAAAATATAGTTATCCATTTTTTTCTTATTATTATTTTGTCTGCACTTTGTCACACTAACTTTGTTTTTAAGTCAAAGGCTGAGAAAAGTCATTTTATTTTGGAAGAACAGGTGTCGTACCAGCTGCTTTAACATAACATAAATTGTCCAATTATCTTCACGCACTACAGATTTATAGCAGACATAAATTCCACCAGTGAAAAGGCTCAGTGCTACAACAGCATAGATTCACCATAATAAGAGTAATAAGGGAGGCGTAGCTGCTTTTCCAGTCAGTAGACTTTCCATAGAGAACATGTCTTTATTGGTGCACCAGGGGAACCACGGCGTGTGCGGTTTGTGTGTGGAGATGAGTGGAGGCCCCTGTCATAAATCTGCGAGCGCGCCCCTCCCACCTCCACACACTCTTCCACAGACACTTAGCGGGACAGGCCCAGAGCTGCAGGCCCACACTGTGCCCTCCTGTGTTAGCTTTACACTTAGCCTGAACTAATCTTAATGGTTGTTGAAGGACTTCGATGTGTTCACACTCAGCTCTGACCTTGGCTGCTCAGAAAAGGACAATAAAGAATCATGAAAAAAGAACGATAAGTGGTTGATAGTTTATAATAACTACACTATTTAAAACCTTAATAAAGCATGAAGAAATATATGGTTTGTCAAGAGTGAATGAGGCTAAAACTACTTAATCAAGAGGAATTGTTACAATTTAGGGTTAGGGTAGTTTTTGTTTGTTCATTATGCATTAAGTGTGTGTTTTGTTTTTTTTTTTAAGACTAATTCATCTGTAATTATTATTGTTATAGTCTCTACTGAAAATAAATGGTCACAGAAAGGGTAGATGGAATAAGTACTTTCAAAATGTAGTAAATTATTACAAAATGAAAGATTTATAGATATGAAATACTTGCATTTTGTCACGACCACCCATACTGTAAATGATTAATTTGAAAATGATTGTTTTGTTTTTGTAAAATCAATCACCGTCAAATGTTTCTTTAAAAAAACTTTGTTCTTTCGCTGAGAAATTTTGTTTTATTCCAGCTTTAGCAGCGGCTAAGAAAGAACTTTTGTCCCATGAGGTTTCAAAATAGTAGCAAGACGTCTGCTTCTCTAGAAATATTTATCTTGGATTCAGTTGCACAGGCCAAAACTGTGTAGTAACCTAAACATATTCTGCAATGAATTATGTTGTCATGCACAAATAAATACGCACGCACAAGTGAAATATTAACGGGAAGGATATTAAATCTGGTATTATGATTCTCACTTATACACTATAGATTAGTTTATAAAGTCTTCAACACTGGCTTATTTTACACTCCTTACAGTGCAGTTTGAAAGATGCACAGTATTCTCAGAGGGTGGTCTATCATCACATTTCTAAGTCAACATTTAAGTGTAGGTTGATACTGGGGAATCCCATGGGTGCACTTAGAATTTTTCGTTCCGACATGCCATCCTGCCCACTCTCTGAAGATGAACTGCCTTACATCATGTTACTGGCATTGCAGATTCCCAACTAGTATTTTACAGCAAGATTAAAGATGCAGGGAAAGTCGTGGTATGTTTTTATAACTTTTAACACACTATTTTTGTCTGTTTACAGCTCCATCCACGGTGTCCATTATGCATCAGGTCAGTCGGACAGTGGATAGCATCACCCTCTCCTGGTCCCAGCCCGACCAGCCCAACGGAGTGATCCTGGACTACGAGCTACAATATTATGAAAAGGTGACAAATACAGCAGTCTTTCAATAATGCTACTTACTATGGCGATACAAGCTGAACATTAAACAGACTACTGTACATGTTTTGTTTATTTAAATTTTTAATCGGTAATTATTACAGTAAAATACAAAAAAAAAAAATGTCTATACAGTAAACTCACAAAAAAAAAAAAAAAATCAAAAAGGTTCATTTCAGTCTTATCCAGATAGAGGTTCTTTTTGACATTTTTCGGATAACTCGCAAAAATTTCTTACTTTTGCAGTGACATTTTTTATTAGGTCATTTTTTAAAGGCTTGCAGATACTAGGGGTGTCAAATTATGGCGTTAATTGTGATTAATTCATTACAGTCATATTTAGCACGTTATGTTTTTTAATCGTGTTAATCTCATTTTTAATCTATAATTTTACTGTTTCTGTTTGCGAGTTGCCTTATTATAAAATCTGTTTTTATGTGTTGTTAGGACACAGTCTGTGCAGTCCTGCTCTGCTCGCTCCCACAAAGAACTGTTATGTAACGTAATGTCTCGCCCGCATTTGCGATAAACCTGCACACGTCTGATCTCTTAAAACATCTCGACACAGTCACAGAACAGACTCACCTTCAGCATCAACATCCCTCTGTCACAGAAAGAACACTCATATTCCACTGAGTCGTGTCCTTTAGTCCGACAGAAGCTGAACCGCATCAGCGCACAAGAGCACTTTTTTTTTTCTTTTCTCATCTTAGTTTATGCAAATTAGCCATGCAGTTTTTAGTTTCGTTTCTGTGAGAGTTGCGCAAAGCTGCATTAGACACATTATAATGTCAAAAACGTTAATGATAGTATGAAAATAATGTAATAATGAATTCAAATGAAAAATATCTCCAGCTGAGGGCTTTTCTCAGCAATTTTTAGGTGAGATTAAAAAAGAGATAAATTAGATTAATTAATTACAGATCATAATTAATTATTCTCTCAATTTTTTTAATCGCTTGACAGCACTAGCATATACATATACATATACATACATACAGCTTGGAAATGACACATGTTATATTTAGTTTAGAACAGGCAATCTTTAAAATACTTTCATATTTCTAGATAAAATTCAAGAATTATTTGGATTTTAAAAAAATATATGTTATATTTGTGAAGAAAGAATTCAAATTGATTTTAGAGATAAAAAAAATAAAATAAAAATATGAGGTCATTCCACAACCACTTTTAGAAATTAAAGAGAGAAAGAAAAAGATCTTAAAAATTATAAGAAGTCAGTAAAACTATAAGCCAGGTCAGTGGTAGCCTTTGGAAACATTTCCCCACAATACCCTTTGGAGGAAATGAGCCTTAAGCTAAATACATTAGGCACTAATCGTAAAAACAAGTTAGTTAATTTGAAGTAGCTCGTGATAAGAGCAGATGAGGAGAGGCATGTCTCTGGGCTTCTGTACACTATTCAAACTTGTGTTCACTCTTTTTACATTAGAATCACAATCAGTCAAAGGGAAAGCCAACCGCACTCGTCCTACAGCACATCCACTGGGGACTGGTGCTCTGAGACTTGTGGTTGAAACAATGGTGCACTGACTGCTGTTAAAATAGGATTCAAAGGTCCACATCAGCATTCTTTCTCACAAGAACATTCACAGATGGCTGCTGACCTATACATGTGTAATGTAAAGACCCTTTTGCTGTTTGTAAATCATATGTCTACATTTGAGCTCAAGCTTGAAGGGTCAATGTGTAACTTTTGTGGTGGGGTTCCAACTTTGTCCTTATAGAGATGTGATTACTTTGCCTGTATTGTTCCATAGTATTTGTTATCTAACTTTTCTATCTTGCATTTATTCAAGCGCTTTTTGCCAATATTTAAAGGACCCATATTATGCTTTGTTCTGATCTATGTTATAATGTTCTTTTCTCAGCACAAAAATACCTGGACTTGTGTTTTGTTTCATTCCCACATGTTTAACACTAACCCTGCGTATTTAGGCTGTATTCATCTTTTGAACTAAAAACACTTTGTTCCACCGTGTGCTGTCATGTGGTAGTACAGGAAGTGCCCCGCTTTAAACTCTATACACCTTCACTATAATAATTTTGGTAATTTCAGCTCTGGAATTGCCTCTTTCTACTAAAGGTAAAAGGTAGCAGTTAACTTGAAAACTATAACTAATATAGGACCTTAAATGCCCCTGCGGAAGTTTCTAGGCAAAGTCATAATGATGATGAACATTTGAACAATTGCCAGTCACTAACTAGAACTGTTTAACAAGCATTAGTGAGTAAGCCTAAACAACCATTAGGTATTCATTTATTTAACTTATAACAGTTCTGTGTAATTTTCCAAAATGTATCTTTTTTTTTAACTTTATTTAACTTTTTTTATACAAGATAATACATTTGCCTCGACAATGAGGAAAGTGCTATTAGTGTACTGTATTCTCAAACAGTTTATCTGGCGGGTTAATGCCATAGATACCCTTGCTGGCTCTATTCAAGGTCGGGGCCAGCACTTTTATACAGTCATTGTCAGGCTCTTCTTCCACACGCTGAGCCATCCACTCTTGACTATAATTCCCCTCTTTGTGACGCTGCTGGAGTGAGCTGTCAAAACAGTTGTCCTGGGCCTGCTGTGCCTCTGAAGTGTGCACACAGCGTCTGGGGCTCTGTCTGCTCTCTCCCACATGTCACTGTCAGGAGGAAGAGGAGGAAGAGGAGGATGAGGAAAACTAAATATGCCTCTGATCATTTGATGTTACTGCTTAGAAACATGTCCTGACCCAAAACTGCCACAGCAGTCTTTTGGTTTTATCAAATATGAATTGTTTTGAGCTTAAAATATGCAAATACCTCTGTTGTGAAAGTTATTTTTGGGACAGAAAAGAACAATAGACATACTTATTTGGTCCTTTTTTGAGACTAGTTTAGTCCTGGTACAGACTTTGGTTTGGTTCTGTTCTGGTCCTGGTTTTGTCCTGGTCTAGTGGTGTTGTATATGTGTTTGTACACCCTAAATGAATGTATGATAGATCATTTCATTCATTTATTTTCACTGTGAAGCTTGTAGCATGTCTGTCAATACAAGATTATGTACAATTATTCAAAGACGTATTCAAAAACTAATAAAACAATACCGTTCTCTTGTTATACACTGTAATATGGTGTATGTAAGCTTAGCTTGACCATCAGTTGCCCAAAAATCACTAACTGTGTTGCCACTACCATGTTTTCTTTGGTTTTAGAGTTCATTGGCATAATTATATCTTTAAAAATATTGGATTAGCGTACCTCAACTTCAGATTTTCAAATAACCTTGAAAACCTTTATAGTGAATTCTGCATGAAACACCACTGCTTCTCCTTCTTTGTTTGCTTTCAGTGATCGTGCTGCATATTTTAGCATAACTTGTGGACAGAGTGCTAGCCATAATTATTAGTCTGTGCAGCTGCACTATAATTATTAATGCACTTCCATGTAACACACTGTTGTTCTTTTACTTATAGGACCAATCGGAGTACAATGCCACCACAATCAGGAGCCCAACCAACACGGTGGTCATACGCGGTCTGAAACCGGGCAGCATCTATGTTTTCCAGGTCCGAGCTCGCACTGTGGCTGGGTTTGGACGCTACAGTGGCAAGCTCTACTTCCAGACCATGACTGAGGGTGAGAATCTTGACAATGTGCCCTTGAGCACGCAGAGCTGTTATCACCTCACACGCACACGGCAGTATGGGCCCTAACAGCTGCAAACCTGGATAGATACACAATGACACGGCGTACTTATGTTGGAATAATGTCTATACTTTAAAGTAATATGACAGATGAAGTAGATGGAATAATTAGATACGTTTGAGAATTCATTACAGACACTGATCAGCTAAACCATCACGTATGTCATATTGTAAAACTTGATGGAGAGCTGAAAATATGTTTTTGATCAAGTCATTCTGATGTGATTGAATAGCGCTACTACTTTTTGCTACTATTGAGTGGAAATATTTTTTTACCTTTATGCAACTTAGCATGATGCGTTGTGCATGTGTGGTCTGCTATTCAAAACTGTGTTGACCTCTTCAGGAATCTGAGCTACAGCAGCTTGTCCTTTGTACCACACCACACACAGCGGCATTCTCTTGTGCATTATCATATGTTTATCTTTTAATTCCATATAAATATTGATAACTTTATTTTTTTAATTATTTCTAACCATTTACTAACTTTGGCTTTTCTAAATAGTTGTTTGTTCGTACTGTGACACAGTTTCGAAGAGGAGAAATCGTTAGTCATGTCGCTCGATGCTGAAGCCAAGGACTGGAAATACTGATCTGAACATCTCATTTCCTTAGACTAGACCGCCCAGGGCCATCATTAAACCATAGCTCAGCAAACAGCCTTGATGCTGCTGCCACACGCTCTCCAGATATGTCATAGATAGATGTAGTCAGTATTAAGTGGGAGTATAAGGTCTAATATGTTTATACTATGACCTAAGAGGGAAAAACAAATGTATTTTCAGTGTGTTTCATCTTAGTCATACTCTATTGAAAATAAGAAGTTTCCACATCTAGTAATGACAAAAATAATATTAAAATTGCTTCTTTACATTTGCATTTGTTTTGTAGTATGTATCCTAACACACCTCTCATAAATGGCAGCTGCTTCTGAAGCCACAGCTGCCCTGGATCAATTGTTCATTTACCACATAAATAGGCAAGTTGGGTAAAGTAATAAAAGTTAAATGTATTGCCCAAGGACACACTGATGGTGTACGCTTGGAAAATGCAATAGAAACTTCAGGTCAGTTGGCAAATGCTTACAACAGATCTCAAGATATAATGCTAATGTGTGAAAAGACAACAAGATGTTAAATCAAACATATTTCTATACATATAGTTTTTATTTTCTCGAAACCGTCCAATCTCATGTAATTTGCCAAGTCTGCCTTAGCCCGTGTGGTCGGTGGATTCTTGGCTGCTGTCGGATGAGGCCGGGTCTGTCCTCGTTTCACACTTCCTGCCAGATGATTTGTCCATAATATCCTGAGCATCTGAACACATTTAGTCCTCGCTGGAGAAACAGGCGCGGTGCAGCCAGTCAAGATGCCAGCTCGCTCATAGATTCACAAGGCCGTATGTCTGTCTCTCACCCACTGCTCTGTCCATATGCAGCGGCTCAGATGCTCACCCATATGTTTGAACTGTCAGTGTGTGTGTGTCTATGCTGTTAGCCTGGTCTTTATGTAGTACGTGTTTGTGTCTTGTGTTCAGAGGAATATAACACCAGCATCCAGGAGAAGTTACCTCTCATCATCGGCTCGGCAGCTGCTGGACTGGTCTTCCTTATCGCTCTGGTGGTGATCATTATTGTCTGCAATCGGTGAGTCTGTCTTGAGGCAAATTTGACGACGGTATTTCTTATTTTCTGAGAAGTTGTGTAATTAAAATGTGTAGCAGTATTTTAGTTACATCATTTACGTTTTAATGGCCACAGACGATAATGTGTTTGCGTCTGTTTGGATCTTTTTAAACCCCACACTTTGCATGGATTGTAAAGATGAAGAAATATTATAGACTTACACTACCAGTCAAAAGTTTGGACCCACCCTCTCATTCAATGTTTTTTTTTTTACTACTTTCTACATTTTAGATACACACTGAAGATATCAATTATATGAAGCAAGATATATGGAATTATGTAGCAATGAAATACAGTTAAATAAAATAACTCTCAATCTGCCTTCTCAGAAAGTCTCTCTCCCTCTATGTATATAATTTAGAAAGTGTTAGAAATAAAGAAAAAATTGAATGAATGAATGGAATGGTGCGTCCAAACTTTTGCCTGGAAGTGTATATAGCTTACTAAAACTGTTATGACTCAGCTTTTGGAACTGAACTCAAGGAAAATTAAATGTACGGTAATGTAATTAAATCAATACACTGCACCGCTATGAGATGCACAAGGACCAACCATAACAGGGCAAACGGTAAAACTTGCTTTATCAATTTGTCTTTATCAATTTGGTTGAACTATTATAGGAAAAAGCAATGTTATGGTGACTACTTAGGAATGGGCGCAGGTTTTCTTAAGAAAGCAATGCAAACAACATTCCTGCTGCTTTATGAGGTACTTGGTTGTGTTTGAGCGGTGTCCCAGGCCCCTTTATGAACCAGAGCTAGAGTTCTTTGTCTTCCCCCAGGAGGCGTGGCTTTGACAGAGCCGATTCTGAATACACGGACAAGCTGCAGCACTACACCAGCGGCCACAGTGAGTAAACTCCATTACCACTGCTGCTCTGTTTACCTCTGCCTCCCTCTTCCCATTCAACTCCACGCACACCTGTCACCATGACGACCGCCTCACATTGCCATCTCCATAGCGATCACACCTGTCTCCATGGTGACCACCTTTCATGGCGGTGTCCTTGGCTACGGCCCAGCATCCCCCACTTTCGAATACTCCTGCCTGTTGTTTGACTTGATCCTTTCTTAGTTCAATTTTACCACATCAAATACCTGCGGTAAAGTGATAGCTCTCCGCATCATCACGTTTCATACTTAACTAAACCCATTGTTGTAGAAATGGGTCACTCAGCGCTCACATTAACACTATTACCATGCTAATGCCACGTGAGTCATTTGCCATTGTTGAATATCATGAAAAGCGTGGTGCGTGAATGGAATTTTTCAATGGATTTGCACCACTGTAGCGAACAGTTTAAATTACAATAATTCAAAACTGAGCCTGAGGAGCACTGTGGCTGATTTGTTCCCTCGCTGTGACCGTGATATTATGTTAATCTGCCTCTCACCAGCACGATGTGAAGGAAAACATTTATGATCTCGTACTAATTTGTTTATAATTATATAATTACCTCTCCTACCATTCCATCCTTCTATTATGTGCAGTTTCCCCGAGGCCAGTGACTCTCCGTATGATCGGATCACACTGTGCTCCAGTTATAAAACCGTGCCAGTTACAGTTCAGGTGTCTGCCTTTGCTCTCCGTGGTCTTTGCCATCGGCGGAAGGTGGTCTGGTGAACAGCGCTTCAATTTGGGGATAGAGTGTTGGTTTTTTGTAATGGGGGCTTTGCCAGCAAGATCCTCTCCATCTGCTGGTCTCTGCAACTCTCAGTAATGTGCCAGCTCTCAGGCGCTGCTCCAGTAAGTGTAACGCTGCCTGGGCAAGGGGACAGTATCCATTTTAATAGCCTTGGGTCTGATGTGAAGGTGAGGCGAATAATCGGATTTAAAACTCAGGACACTTAAGTCCCCCAACACTTAAAGGCCACCTTAAGCCAATTTACCTGGCATCGGGGCTTAGAGGGGCCAATTTATTTCTTGGAGTCGAGCTGTACGATCCTGATACAGACCTAGCGTTTCTTGCTCTAGTGTTAATGGCCGCATGAGTCTCACAAGGTGATATATATTTTAACCTGGCTTATCACAGCTGCAAGGGCTCCAGTTCCCATGCTGCACTGCTCCCCGCTGTAGGTCACAAGTCACCATTTGTAACTACACCATAAGCCCTGCTCTTTTCTGTCACACCAACACGTGTCAATGCAGAGTCGATTGATTTGTGAATGCGCATGAATAGATTTAACTGTTGCGCCTGTGGGGGTGTGAATGTAGGGCCATGAGAATCAAATATTAGAGCTGGTCTCCACTTTTTTCCAAGTGTCTCCAGGAATGAAGATTTATATTGATCCGTTCACATATGAGGATCCCAACGAGGCTGTGCGGGAGTTTGCCAAGGAGATTGATATATCCTGCGTGAAGATCGAGCAGGTCATCGGTGCAGGTAATGGAAAAAACAGCAAATGAAACATGCCTGAAATGCAGCACACCACGGTCACATTTCTAGTTATTTGATTCATAAATATAAATGGATGCCTCTGAGATATTTAGTTGCATCAATGAATCATACTTTTATGCTATGAATTTTTACAGGGGAGTTTGGAGAAGTGTGCAGTGGTAACCTGAAGCTGCCCGGTAAAAGAGAAATGTTTGTGGCCATTAAAACACTCAAATCGGGATACACGGAAAAGCAGAGGCGGGACTTCCTAAGCGAGGCCAGCATCATGGGGCAGTTTGATCATCCCAATGTCATTCGCCTGGAGGGAGTGGTCACCAAGAGCAGCCCAGTCATGATCGTCACGGAGTTCATGGAAAATGGATCACTGGACTCCTTCCTTAGAGTAAGTAATATGGTATAGTTTTAGTTTACAATATGATAATAGTGATTCTAAATTGACACTTTTTTTGTTTGTCATGTGGTTGGTTTATCTAGATCAGGGGTGTCAAACTCATTTTGGTCCGGGGGCCGTATCCAACCTACTCTGATCCTAAAGGGGCCGGATCAGAAAACTCATGTCATATAAACCTTAAAAATAACAATAAGTTCAAATATTTGTGCAGAGAAATGCAAATCTATTACAGAAATCTTTTTTAATTGATGAACTCTTTCTTTTACAAAATATTATAATATTATGAACAACCTGAAACTTTAAGAAAAATGCTATTTCAACACAATGTTTTAACATGAACTTGTTTGTAAATAGGAATAAGTCAATTTTTCTTGTAAAATCCTGCACTCGGCTCCACTTTTCTCATGTTTGACATTTTTCTGATGAGGGTGTCACGGTCAACAGTCTAAACGATCGTCCTTTAAGAGCGTTTGGAAAGAGACAAGTCTTCATTTGTGCTGCTCTGGTGGGAGGGGCCACGTACAGAGACGCTGGAGATGCTGCTGTGATAAGCAACACCATTACCAATATTTTAATAGAAAATATAATTAAAATATTTTAGTAGAAAATCAGCCGAGGGCCAGATTAAAGGTCTTGAAGGGCCGGATCTGGCCCCCGGGCCTTATGTTTGACACCTGTGATCTAGATTATCTTTTTTCTTGTTTAGGTCTTTATCAAAAGTAGAATAAGATCACATGATCACAAATTTTGTGTTGAAAATGTTTATGGGAACATAGTATAAACAATGGAGAAGTAAAGGAGACTAGAGCTTGTGTACCTATGACAAAGTATATGTGTCTTTTTTTTCACTTTTTACAACTGGGATACACAAGGGTCATTGAGTAAATAAATAATGAACAAAGTTGATATAGACGTACACAATAATCACTGACTTCTTCATGCAGTGATAAATTGCCTTTTCACAAAAGAATATCACACTTGTTTTTCTTCTTTTGCGCCGATGAGAAATATGCCACTCTTACAACTTCACAGCGTTTGAATTATGCAGAATCAGACCAGATAAGATTATTACTCCGATCGGCCCATGCACAGTTATGAGCGACATACATAATTTAAACATTTTACAGTCTGATGTCAAATGTTTTAAAAATGTAGTTAACAATCAGCTGGGATGTGAGATATAGTTTTAGCAATCCATCTGGAAGGCCAATGCTTAGAATCTCTGCATGCTTAACATTAAAGGCACATTTTCAATTGTACTTGGAAAAAGCCTATTAATAAGGAAAGTTATGAGACAAAATATAAGATGGGCAATCCGATACCATGCAGTAGTACAGCAATATCAATCTGATACCGATAATAATAAGTTTTAAAATGCAAAACTTACCGGATCTAACATGTGCAGATAATCAAAAATATATGTTTCTGTCACCTTTTGAGAAATGTTAAGTCACGATATTTTATCCTGAGAAACAATGCTGACAAGACATCCTTTTTCGATACTTGTCAGCATCGAAATATAGATATTTTAATGTTGATCTGGCTATGGGAAACATCTTGAAAACAAGGCACATTACACCTGCATCCTACAAGTAACCGGGTGTAGTTAACTTCTTTTCATTGTAACCAACTGGGGTTATATAACATGTTTTTATTCTCAACCTATACGTGAACTGTTTTCCTGCACAGTATCTCCAGGCTGACTGAGTTGACAGAGTTCTGAGGAAAAATCTTTGTTTGTATTCCACTTCTAACATCATAGACCCACATAATCAGCACTTTTTAAGCGCTGATCCCGTGGTGTAGTGCTTTGGGATATGTAAATGTTTGCTAAACACATTTGACAGTACATTGTAGTGAAAACAGCAGGGAAGGAAGTTGTGGAGGGTCTCACACTGACAGTTCTCGACAACACTCGCTCGCTGCAGACAGTGTCAAAGCTTCAACTCAGTCTGTGTCGTCTTCTTCTTCTTCTTGGAGGTGACGGTGGTGGGTGGTGGTTAAAAATGTCTGCCGTTGTCTGAGCTGAGCTGCCTGCTGTAGATTGTCTCTCCTGCTCCTCCTGCTCTGAACCTGCAGGGGGAGGAGGAGAGGGGGAGAGGGGTAAGATGAAGGGGGAGGGATAAGAGGGGTAGATGGGAGAAGGAGGATAAGTTGGGTAGGAGAGGGAGGAGAGGGAGATACGGGGGAGGGCAGGAGAGAGGTACAGGCGAGATCGATGAGACTCCAATGGGATCCGGAGCAACTGTAAAGAAAGCACAGAAATAGTCTCTTTTTATGCCTCTCCCAGACACCATCATTATCCAGCTCGCTTTGAGATCCTCTGTGCCGTTCAAGTAAAGACAGTATTTACCTGGAGGGAGGTTTCACACCATTTCTTTTACTGCTTTCGGTTGCCATATCAACTTTTATAAAGGTTGTGATAAATTGATATGCAAATGCCAGCACACTAGCCATCTCATCATATGCTTTGCCCCCAATCTAACAAAAGATTATTTATATTGACCTGAGGTATATTGTATGTCTCAGGGGACTTTATCGTACCAAAGTGTCATTTTTGCATTACAGCATCTACAAATTAATTAGACCACTTCTTTATACAGTCTATAGTAGATCTGTATGAAGCAGTGAAACCATTAACTGTATTTCTCAGACTTATTTATTGGCCAAAACCTTTATATAGTGAGAACTGTCAACACCTCTTGGATAGCCATACTGTTTATTGAAATTGCATTGTGAATTACATTTTATAATGTGTGAATAGACTACACCTTGAAATACAACCTCTGTTAACAGTGTGAGATTTTACATTATCACATTATCACAGCCTGTTCCATTGCACCATTTTTTACACTAGCTATTTTATAAACTAGTCACTATTGGAGGAAATTCTGTTGAGGATGTCATATTCAGCATAGGGAGAAAATAACTTCTTCCTCATATACTATTCTATTGTAGAAAATGGTGGATTCCTTCCAGCTGGATCCACCCATCAGACTTTGCCATAGTCTTTCCAATTAAAATATACCCAAACACAGGCCTCAGATTATGTGGCAATTTGAATTAGTGAGAAAAAGTTCATGAATTATGCATCCACCTTAATTGCTTTGGAAGACTATGAGCAGCTTGACGTGAGGAGAAGCTTTCAGTCAGCTAATGAGCAGCTAACTGTTTGAAAAAGAACTGGGCTACTGGGGCGGTCACGCAGACTCGTAATATGGCAGTGCTCTGGGTCTGGCCTCTCTGTCCACGCCCCCTGCTCCATGCCCCCCTTGCCCCCGCCCCTCTCTGCCCCCGTGTCATGGTGGGTGGTGGGGGGACTGCAGGTGTGCACTGTTGGAAGCACAGCTGCGGTGGAGGTCCAGACACTCCCTGTGCACGGGAGTAAAGCCCTATCCAAAAGTGTGCTGGGGAACAGCTGTAGACGGTTAGAAAAACCCGACTTAGCTTGGGACAGCCCTGCCAAGCTCGAGCCAGGATGTTGGTCATAAAGTTGGTACTACCCTTCTGGTGTTGTTATGATCTTAAAATTTCAAACTCAGTTTTGATACTGGGGAAAAGACCAGATTATCGATTCCAACAAAATTATAAACATATTTTTACATAACAGAATGTTACATACTGCAGTAATGTCCTGTGATTGGTCAGTCTGGGACCTATCACAAGTGAATGCTTGAGCTAACAGCTGACAGGATGGATTCTCAAAAGTTCAAAAATCATGAGAATTCTTGTTGCTGGCAAGGTTAGTAAGAAACACCTCCAGGAAGATAACTTCTTTGTCTTGTGTGAAGGCCTGCCAAACTCAACAAACCAGGATGTTGGCCTTAAAATTGGTACTACATTTTTGGAGTTACGATATTAGAATTTAAACTCAATTTTGATACTGAGGAAACAGTTCGATGGTCGAAACCACCATTAAAATTGTGAAGACAATTTTAGACAACAGAATGTAATGTAACACTAAATAGTTTATTTTATTGTTCCATGTGATCACAAGTTCTGGTAAATATTGTTCTTATACCATTCAGGAAAGAAAACATTTGTGTGTGTGCTTTCAGTATCAATCCTTGTTCACATGAGCATTTTATTTATACTATATATATATATATATATATATATATATATATATATATATATATATATATATATATATATATATATATATATTATATATAATTTTTTTTTTTTTTTTTTTTTTTTACTATCTGGGTATACTTTTTCGGACAACCTTCTACTTAGTCCTCTTTTGTACTGTATTCTTGGCATAAATGTTTTCAGACATTCTCAGACAGGCACAGACCAGATTGTGTAACTTTATCTGATTCACACATAAACAAGAATGGAGTAACTTCTATTGTATAAGCTGACAAATGTTGTTTATTGTACTTGCAGCAAAACGACGGCCAGTTCACTGTGATCCAGTTGGTGGGGATGCTGCGCGGGATAGCGTCCGGGATGAAGTACCTGGCTGATATGAACTATGTGCACAGAGACTTGGCCGCTCGTAACATCCTGGTCAACAGTAACCTGGTGTGCAAAGTGTCAGACTTTGGGCTCTCGCGTTTTCTGGAAGATGACACCTCAGATCCAACCTACACAAGTGCTCTAGTAAGAAACATGCTGCTTTTCAAATACAAACAGCATTGTACAAAAGTAGGCTAGACTATGGCTCAGGGACATTTTTCAAAGCCTTTGTATAAATCATTGTTGTATGAAGTGACAAGGATGTGCCTGCAGAAAGAATATATCAATTGTACTTTTAGTGTCTTATCCCTGTTGAAATAATAAAAAATGAATACTGCTCCAATGGAAAGAATTGAGAAACAAGCCTGCTATTTTATAAAGTTACAGTTGTAAGCCTATTCATACATATATTTTGGTTGAAAACATGTGCTTTTAACAATACGCAAAGATCTCATTTTACACTCTGTTCTAGTATTGTCTTGATAGAACTGTGCACCAGAGTCAGACCCACACAGCCCATCTCTTCTTCTATCTGATGTTATTTAAGTCTAGGTCAAACTAGTGCCCCCAACATGAGCGCCCCTATCAGAGCGCTGTCACCTCCTCACCCCTCCTCTCCACTCCTAACCCCCTCACCTTCCTGCCTCTCCTGTATTTCATGTGCTCTGCTCCACTCCCACAGGCTTGGTTATATCCATGCCCAGTTTGAATTACCACCTGCATTGTCCCGGTGAACGGTGTCTCTCTGCAGAGCCAGGACACTGTGACGGTTAGGTTTCGCTCACTGAGGTTGTGGCCTTTGTGTTCACAGGGAGGGAAGATTCCTATCCGATGGACCGCCCCTGAAGCCATCCAGTACAGGAAGTTCACCTCGGCCAGTGATGTGTGGAGCTACGGGATCGTCATGTGGGAAGTCATGTCCTACGGAGAGAGGCCATACTGGGACATGACCAACCAGGATGTACGTATAGTGCAACAGGGCTTCTCAGCTGGTAGATGGGGCATGAAATGTTAGTGCATGTGAAAAATATACTGAATACAATTGAATAGTCAGGCATATCCAGTTTGTGCCATATTTGTGAATACTGGCAATTGAACGTTAAATATACCATACGATTCCATATTATCCCTATATTACTGTAATATTAATACAAGAAACTATCCAAAAATATGTTAAATAGAAAAACAGATTTTAGGTAAATTGTTATTCTTGAAAGAAAATTATTAATAAAAATTGGATCCCAAAATTGGCCAGTTGAGAATAACAGCTCCCTGTAATACTGCTGGTTATTGTTGTAATATCTTATCTCAGTCATTCTTCAGAAGCTTTTGAACTGCACAATGAAAAAATCTATTTCTTTCACTATCTGCATTTCATTAGAGCCCCGATTGCTTAGAGACACATTTTGTCACTGTATCTGGTCTCCCTTGGCTAAACAGTAGCTTTCACTCATCATGTTTGAATGAAAATTCCCACACACCAGAGCGACATAATCAGATCATTTAAAATGCACAGCCGAGCTCTGTGGGCAATTTCTGCTCTTGACTCGAGCTTCCATTTCCTCATCCCCCTGTGGGCAGCGGTGGAGAGCAAATTATGGCGAAGAGATAATGAAAATAGTTTCAAATTGAAAGTGAGAACACTAATGTGCTAAGAGGGACCACGGACCTCCGCAGTTATCTTATTAGCAGCTCCAGACAGTGTTTCTGCTCCGTCGGGGTGCACTTTTGGAGGTCTAGTGAATGAGATTAAGCAGGACCTGAATGGAGCCCCTTTAATGACCCACAAATGAACAAGGGATTGTGGGTCCTCACCACAAGCGTCCTCTGGAGTGTTTCCCTCTCTTCACTGTTATCACCTTTTGCTTGCCCCCATGACCCTCAGCACTGTAAGGCTGGGTACACTCATGCTCAAACCAGATCACTTTGGGGAACTGCTGTAGCGGCCAGAGATGACGTGATCAAGTACAACTGGAAATTACAAGTTATTGGAATGTGATTTATTGTTTTATTCCAATAAGGTCTTAGCGGGGCTTCATATGCAGAACTAATGTAATGATTTATGTCAAATCTAATGGTTCCATTGAGCTTTAACTGATATTAATGCTTCTCGCTGTTCATGGTAGCCTCATTGCCAGACAATGAGAAATTATCTCAGTGTTGTAATAACCTCTAACATAACCTAGACATGACTTATTTTAAATATTTATTACTTCACCTTATTTCACTTGAGGTCACAAGAGACTGAAATTCCTGTTTATGAAATCATTCCTATTTTACTCATATATAAGAAAAACAACACAAAAAAGAAAAAAAAAAAAAAAAAAAGTGAAATCTATGACAGTAAAATTTGTACTTTTGCATCTTTGTGTATGTAATATATGTGGTTAAAAATCATTAAAATCTGATTTTAAAACATAAACCTAGTGGTAAATAGCTTCACTTAGTAAGTACTGACTGAGGGATTACACAGATCTACCTAAGAATGTACTAAAAGCTTGCACTCTCCCACTTTGCAATAAAGGTTAAATAATTGAGTAAAAGTGCCATCACCTGTCTTTTTTGTAGTTTAAGGTTTTGTTCTTGCTGTTACAACTCTCTGTCTCCCCCTGCAGGTGATCAATGCCATAGAGCAGGACTACCGGCTGCCTCCTCCCATGGACTGCCCCAGCGCACTGCACCAGCTCATGTTGGACTGCTGGCAAAAGGACCGCAACAACCGGCCCAAGTTCAGCCAGATCGTCAACAACCTGGACAAGATGATCCGTAACCCCAACACCCTGAAGGCCGTGACCCCGCTGTCCTCTGGGTATGTGTGGTGTGTGGGAGTAGGAATAGTCTTAACACCGCCTGAGGGATTTAAATGAGGGCTTTATCTTCGCATGATCTGTTCTATAATACTTTATAGGAACGAAAACAGGGGAAATACATTTGTTATAAAGAGGTTCACAGGAAAAAAAAATAAAAAATTGAAGTTGCATTTATTTTGTTTTTATGAATAGTATATTTTGGATGTTTACTAAATGTAAACTATTTGCTAAACTATTTTTAACAATATTACTATGTGAACATATAGGACTTAATCAGCTGAAATACATAGAACTTTAGGTGAAAAATTATAGAGGACAAATTTTAGCACATCTTTCAAAAATGTACATGCCATATTGTGTCTGTAAGGTTCACAATTGCACTAGACCTTTAAATGTTCTGGCAAAAAATAAAATACACTGGTTTTAAGTAGTGTACGTCCTTTAAAATCAGTTTGTCGGTGATAGTTGATAACATCTAAAATAATATCCGCTGTGGCAGATGACTTTTGCCTAACGCTGTCTCTCATTTCTGTCGGCGCCAAGTGAATATGTTAATGCTGTTTGGTCTGATAAATTCAATCATTCCCGCAAGTGCTTGAGGCAAAACCAGAATTGAAATAGTTTTGTAATTTTCAAAACAAAACATTTTTAGTGCCTTAGTTTTTGGATGTCCTTTTTCCCTCTCGGAGAAGGGCTTTACTGATATCCACAGGCTGTAGTTTCATTTGTGGTGAGGAGCAGGACCAGGGCCCACATTTTCCACTGACACTAAGTAAAAGTACATGCTCCCTGAAGCCTATCACTTCATTTGGAAAACTCTTTTTATGAGATTTTAGTTTGGAAAATGTTCGAGAGCATAGCATGTGCGTTTTAAAATCAAACAATTCATAAATTATTCTCAGGTGTTTTGGTTTTGAATATAGTCACTTATCATTTTATGTCCTCTTCAGGGTCCACCTCCCTCTTCTGGATCGAAGTATCCCAGACTTCTCCAGCTTTAGCACAGTGGACGAGTGGCTGGACGCAATCAAGATGGGACAATACAAAGACAACTTCGCAAACGCTGACTTTTCCACTTTTGAAGTCGTTTCGCAAATGACCATGGAGTAAGTGCACTCTTCAGAATGATTATGGTTAAAATCACCTGCAGTGTGCTTGTGCTGGACAGCTTCTGTTTCAGAGTTTCACAGTCCAGATCAAATGAGTGATAGATAAAGAGGATGGTGAGAAGTAACTGATCTTGTATTATGTGGTAATAATAATAATAATAATAATAATAATAGTTGTTGTTATTGTTATTTCATTTATAATTCTTATTCAAAACACAAAATTTGAATAACTGCATAACTGGTATAGTTATTCTTTTGTTTTGTAGTATTCTGGACAGTTATTTTCCTTTTTTTTTTTTTTTTTATCAAAAGAATCATTACAGTAGTTGATCATGCCTTTTAGCATGTATTTTTTATACAATGCAATACAATTCTAATTATACAATAATGCAAATATTTGACAATTATATTTAAACATACATTCTACAATGCGTACATTTAGAAATTCTAAACAGTTTAAAGTGTGTTTCTTTGTTCTCTAGTAGTAGTAGTATCTCCTCATAATCTGCCTCAGAATGGTCCTGATGCAGTCACAGATGTGCGCTGTGTGATTAACAGACTGCACTTTTATATTGGGCCTAATCGCTCACAGCTATTGCTGTGGCCTTTAGGCTGAGCCATGTGCTCCACCGACTGCAGAGGAAACATTAAATATGGGCTGAGCCCGGCACACTGCAGCAGATAAAACATGAGAGCCAAAGATTAGGACTGGCACCTGTAGACAGTGATAAAAATCATTTCCTGTCTCAGAGTAACTGTATCATGAGCTGCAGATTAACCCACACAGAGCTGGCTTTAAGAAAACTGCAGTAATGTGTGCTATCATATGACAGACTTTTCATTGTCTCGTCCATAAAAATACTAAGTGGAGCTGGCGTCACTGTTCTGGAGATACTCACCATAGCGACATATGAAATCATAATGTCTTCTGCAAATGCTATGCAGGGTACCTTATTTTTACAGACTTAAAAATGTGAATTACAGAACTAGCTTCTTTTGTAACAGCTTGCAGTGAACCAAACATATTCCTCACTTTCTTAATGCATTCCTAGCATTCTAATTATTCACTGTGTTGAGAACCAGCATATCTTCTAAGACATATTTAAATGTTATACAGTTTCTTTTATATTTGTAGAACTGCACAGACGTACAGTGATGATGATTTTAGGAAAAAAATGTACACATATATGAACATCTCTGCTTTGGTCCAGTTGCTGATGCATGTCCTGTTTGTGTTGACAGTGACATCTTGAGGATCGGAGTGACGTTAGCAGGCCATCAGAAGAAGATCCTAAACAGTGTGCAGATGATGCGGGCGCAGATGAACCAGATCCAGTCAGTGGAGGTCTGACGTTGGGAGGGATAGGGGGCAGAGGACAGGAGCACAGGACCAGGGCTGTGGAGGAGGCAGTGGACCTAGATTCTGTGGCAGTGTCTGTGGAGCCCATCAGATGCCCGTTCATACCCTACCCCTCGTCTCCTCTGGACTCTCCCTCCACCCTCACACCAGCTCTGGGCAGTTGGTCTGATGGCCACCAGCCCTATCCTGGAGCCCTCACATGGGAACTAGACCAGCAACTCCATTTTGCAATCTTCCACCACTTTTCATTTCAAGTTGAACATTTTAATTTTGTGGTTTGTTCAGATATTTGTAAATTTTTTAAAGAAAAGTGAACTAAATTTATAGAAGTTATAAGGTTGTATGGTAGAGAACTGCGTAGAATGCTACCCTTTAAAAGGGCAAAAAAGAAGAGCCAAGGACGAGCCGAGGTACAAGAGTGTACCCAAGTAAAGCCAGTCCTTGTGGGAGAAACAGTGGACTGGCCTTTGGAGTGGGACAGAGCTGAGCTGCACTCCCAGCTGTTTCTGTGAGAAGACCAAGACATCCATGAAATGGACAAGTGTAGGCACAAACTCATGATTCAGACAGACTCAGCATTGGGACGTCTCCACAAGTACTTTTCTTATAGTGTGAAATGTTGTGATGAAGACCCTGCCACCATGCTTCCTCTTACCGTAGACAAAATGACATTTCACAACCTGCCAAACAGAGCTGCTCCCTATTTGCACCAGACCATGACCCTGTACTGTACATATCAGCCCTCCTCACTCACACAGTGCTACACAGGAGTGCAGATGGCTTTATTTTTAACAGTAAAAGAAGTGTTCCAGTGTTGGCTCAGCACTTTGAGTGTTTCTCTGTCATCTCTCATGCTGCACACAGCAGTGAAGACATTTGAAAGAGTGAGTGGTTCATTTGAGTTTGTGCAGTAGAATCTCTTTGGTACTTTAGTGTGGCTTTGACACAGAGTGGCTGCATTCAAATGGCTGATCTTCTTCCAGTTTTTCATGGACGTCGTGTTTTTCCTTTCATGCACACAGTATCACGTAACACTCCAGCTTATGCAAAGTGGTCTCTCACATACACCCCACTACTTAATCAAACACTTTGTACAGTAATGATTTTGATTTTGAGAAAAACACTCTGGATCTTCCATTGATGGTTGTTATTTTTTTAGCAGTGAATAAGTGCTGACAGGTTTTGGACTATATGCATTTGGTCCGTATGTGTGTTGTTGTCTTTGAGCTGTCCTTCGTTTGTGTTGTCGTGGGTTACCTGGTGTAAAGGTCGCAGGGGTACAGACTCAGTTAATAGTGATGTAGCGTTTTCTGGAGGGAGGAGGCTTCAGGCTGACTTTATTTAGTAACACAAGCACTGGCCTAAGAGCTGACAAGCAGACACAGGCAAACACAGGCAAACACAGGCAGACACAGGCCTCCAGCTGAGCACCGCCCCCCTCAGGCTGTGCCCGGGCTGTGGGACCTGCCTCGCTCCTGACGTACATGTGAGCCGTGCACCTGTCAGTCCTCTCCGCTCCTGTCACAGTTGTCTGCTCTCATCTGCCCGTCTGAAACATCAAGAGCAGCAGGACACTGGCACTCATCACACATGCTTTTGTCTGCTGTGCGCTCCGTGATGCTGCGTGCCAATCACTCCACTCCATGTGTGGAACGAAAGGATTCTCATACATTTCACAGTGCCTCCGCAAGATATTACCAACTTTTTTTCCAGTTTTAAAAAGTACCTCACATTTAATTCAAGCATTATGCCATAAAACCGCCATCAGAAAGTTTACTATACGTACTAACTTTCTGGTGAAGTTATTCTTTTGCCTGGAATGTTAAAATATATTTCACTTGCATCAGTTTACTTACGGGTGTTTCTATTCCTCAAAAATACAGTCAGTGGGGTCACGTCTCTATAGATCTGACCTGGATGACTGTTTTATATCAGTTGCTTATCTTCATGGAGATGGATAAGTTTAATGCAATACCATGGAACATTCCAGACAAAGCAATGTCATATCCACAGGGACAAGCAGGTGGCAGACCCTCACCCAGACAAGTTACATAGTGCACCCTCTATGGGAAAAAAGACTTTTGCATTTCTCAAGCTGTTTGAGAAATATGTTATTACAAAAATACTATACAAGTTAGACCCTGTTTAATATCTTTGTTTGACAGTAGAGTTTATTTAAGCTAAGAAATGGGCTAGAACAATAATAATGAAATAAAACACAAGCAGTGCAGTAGTTGTTTTTGAGTGTCTTACCAACCCATCATCATGTATTGGATATTGATACTTTATTGAAACCATTATAAGGTCCTGAACTATTTTTATGACCACAAAAAGACTTTTTCTCCATTTTTTCCCCCACAAAAGGGTATATATATTTCCATGAATTTGCCTTGACTTCAATTACAAAACAGTGCCGAGCAGGTTAGCGCCAGAGTTCATGATACGCCTTTGAAAGTGAGAACCCTTCTGCCTTTCATTATCACTGTCTTTCCAGAGAATCGGAGCCCGCGCCATGGCTCTCCTCCCTCCTCTTCTAAATCCTCATGCTTATTTCCACGCTGCGCATCACTTTAAATATTCCCCTGGATGTGGTCCCGGCCTCAGAGACAGTGGGAGGAGAAGCATTAGTGGAGGAGGCAGTGAGAGTGATGCAGCAGTCTGACCTAAATGCCAGCCGTGCCATGCTGCTGCAAGAAGCTTTTAGTCTGAGCTTTGCACTGTCTTCCTTTTCCCATTTGTCTGCGCTTAACAGCTCATCACGTTTATTTACTGTGACTGAAGCTGTAAGTCTTACACAAAATACCCCAGGAGTAGAATGTATTGCTCAGTTAATCGGTGTTTCTCATGGACTAAACCCAAAAAAGTTTATAATTTGGTACAACAGGTGATGCTTTTGCTTTTTTTTATTTTACTCAGTAAGAATGATTTTAAAGACTCATCTCACCATAGTATCAGTAGAAATAGACTGTGTGTGGTTTGCCATTCTTCCACTCAGCAAGAAGGTTCTCACATGTTGTCTTAATACATGCAAGAATTGGGTGACTTGGTTATAAGGCCATGGTACACTTTATTGTCCTCGTATTGAAATCTTTCCTCTGCATTTGATCCATCCTTTAATGCTGCTGGGGCAACCTAAATTACCCCACATTACTGAATGCTAATGTTTGTCTTTATCTGTAAATATTTGTCCATTATGGAGGATGTACCTCATCTAAGGACCATTGTAAAAAATAGAAAAAAAGCTGACATATACATAAACTACTATGGTCAGCTACTGAGAATCCTTTTATCCAGCATGGAGTGTTTGATAGCACCCAGGTATTTGAGCCTCCTGGATGATGCACAAGAAGGAGAGTGGTATTGAAGAGAGGCTCAGATGAGAGCAGCGCTCAGTGGAGAGGATATATCTGCACTTATGTGGAGTGGTTCAAGTGATTACTCAAAGGCGTACACACACACACAAAAGGGGTTCTCAATTCTAACAGCAGCTTTTTGAATATATCACTCTTTGTATCATTCAGCAGCTCAATTCTCAAAGTTGGGACAATGTGTAAAAATGTAAATAAAAACACAATGGAATGGTTTGAAAAATAGTACAAATTAGATTTGTAATTTATTTTTAATACTGACCCAAAACTGATTGAACTGAATTCAAATGACCTATTTTAATTACAGACCATACCAAATTGCTTACTGCTTATTTTCTTTTGATTGGTTAGATATATGCTGCTGCAGTTCATTAAGTTATTTCATAAAAGTCCATTAAGGAATATCATATATAAGTATAGTAAGTATATTTTTTGTTGAACCATTGCATTTCGTATTTATTTACATTTCAACATTTTCTGAAATGATTGCTTGTTGTGGCTTCTGTTACAAGGTTTACTCATAACCATAAACGAATGTCCCATTAAGTTTGTATATAAAGTAATTTGCCCATAATGTATAGTTGTTTCATTTGAAAATGATAATTTAACTTAAAATATTTTATTGTAAAAAAATTGCCCTTTTTACTTTTGGAAATCAAAGGCATAAAAATAATTTCTCTGCTTTCCTCTGTTCAGAATCTCGCCCATGCCTCAACAGTGCCAATAGTGAAGCTTACAGGGAAATGCAGTGTTACAGTTACATGATAGTGTGCCACTATTTGGTATTTGCTCCTGTCCGGGACCAGGGTCTGTTCTGTTGCCTCCTGCATAGAAAATGGCTCCTGTTTTTGGGGCCTGCCGTACAGTGGCACAGCGCCCTCTGCTGGTGCAGTTGTCAGTGATACTCCTCCCACTGGGACCTGTCGTTAAGGAGGCCGCTGACAGACACACGCCGGGTGTGGATCAGATTAAGCCTGTGTTTTGCTCTCTGTTGGACAAACATTCATAACACTGCCCCCTCACAACCCCCCACCACCTGTGTCTCCCTGTGCTGCTGGTCAAGGCGGTTGGGGGTTCAATTCTTCATGTTTGAGGTTAGGACGATGGTTGAGCTGGTCCAGAGCACTGTGACATGACGCTGTGTGGGAGCCCCTGTATTTGTGTATAAATGTATATTGACTGTAACCCTGTGAATGATGTAACAATTTCATTATTTGTAATATTTGTCATTTGGATTATTTTCTAAAAATGGAAAGCCCAACTTGACTCTCCTCAATAAAAATAAGATCTGTTTTAAAATAATGCTGTGCTCATCGATAACCAACTTAAAACAAATCTTTCAAATACTGTGTTTGTATTATTTAGGTTAATCCTAGATTGTCACTCATCACCGCTGAATAAATCTTAATAAATATAAATTATCAGCAAAAACTTAATTCATAATGAACACATATTTAAGAATGATTCAGGCTTAGTAATTACTTAATTTATACTCCTAACTCCTAGATTTAACCTCTTTAATTAAATGCTTAAGTCTGAATCATTCTTAATAAATTGCTGGCTATAAATCAAATCAATCTATGCTTTATTAAGGCTGATTTAAGTGTAGTTATTTTAAAGTTACACCAATCAAATATGTACAGTTTTTAAAAATGGTTAAAATGGCTCCCTCGCCATTTCCTATAATAATGAATCCCCTGTACTTTTTGTTTCCCTTTTAGGTTTAAAGTTCTTTTCTTTTTTTTTCTTTTTTTTAATTGTCTATGATTTATATTCGACACCATCGTCACATTCACACTTGTTATTTGGTCATAAATTGATCCCATTTGATGTGGACTTGGTTTGGTCCTGTTCTAAATCTTGTTTAGTCCTGATCTAGTCCAGGTTTAGTTTTGGGTTTAGTTCTGGTTTAGTCCCACTTTTGATGTGGTGAACTTGTAAATGTGAACTCCCCTTACGTGTGTTCCCCTTGGTGCGGCTCCATTGTTGAGCATGTGTCCGGATGGTTGTGCTGTGCAGTGGGTCAGAACCTTTTACTTCACTGTGAGTTTTATACCTCATTAGAGTGTGATGTGTGAGGGACTGCAGACCTCACCCTGACCCTGCTTTGACACCGCACCAAAAGAACACTTCACTTTCACTTGCCCAGCACCCATATAACTCATCAGTGCGAGCGCTTTTGAACACTATACCAACACGGCTGCCTAAACAGAAGCAGCTTGTCATCAGCGCTTTCGGGGTCAAAGGTGAAAACGTGGTGTGGGACTGGCGTGACTTATGCCCACCTGAGTAGCTGTGAGGTGAGTGCTTAGTGGGTGAGAACTGTGAGTGAAAAGGTGAAGAAGTGTATTTTACAAAGGTGTGTGTGGCCCCAGGCTGGTTTAGTGCTATATGACTTATCTTCTATCAGCTTCTACATTTAAAGGGGCACTGTGTAACTTTTCTGTTGGCGGTTTTGCAGGCTTATTTGTCTGGCTTGTTTCCATAGAGATGTAATTGAATGTTCCACGGCAAGACGGTAAGTTTATTTTGCGTTTAATCATACATACAGGCGTTTCCAGCTTGGATACATTTAAAACCATACTGTGGAACATTCTGGGCACAGTTATAACCTCCAAAAAATGCAAGTATTTTATGCTGGTGTTAATTACAGGGTGTATATTGTGCTATTATTGATCTGTTATGATGTTTCCTCATCAAAAACATATCTGGAGTTGTGTTTTGTTTCATTTACACATTTACAAAACCACAAATCCTGCATATTTCGACTGTGTTCTTCTATCAAACTAAAAACACTCTGTTCCACCTTGTGATGTCATGTAATACAGAAAGTGCTCCACCATACACCTTCACTAGAATCATCTACATCAGACATGTCAAACTCAGGCCCAAGGGCGAAATTTGGCCCACGATATTATATTTGGCCCACAAGATCATATCAAATATGTATTAGAGCTGGCCCGCTGGTTACAGATAGGCTATAGAGACATTATTTATTTTTTTAAAAATTATTATTTTATATTATGCTTGTTCTGGATTCAATGTTTAGGAAAAACTATTATTAAACATTTATTTTAATAGGAAAAGGTTTAACATTACATATCTTGAAAGAAGAGAAAACATGCAGATGTTTTTGAAATCAATTTTTAATTTAGGTCCTCTGAATTTGTGTTTGACACCCCTAATGTAGATCATTTCAGTCACTGACTTGCCAATCTCTACTAAACAATAGGTGAAAGGTGGCAGTTAACTTAAAACTACCACTATATGACATCACAAGGTGGAACAGAGCATTGTGAGCTTTGCAGATGTAGACAGGCTAATAATAAAAGATTACTCAAACGTGTGAATGAAAATAACTCTACACCAGGTATGTTTTAATGGCTTAAAGCTCACAATAGTCAATTTTGCATAATATATGACCTTTAAAATAAGTTGAAGAAAAGATATATATGTAAAAACAAGGAAATGTGACTGAGGTACAGCTTTGAAATCAGTAAAAGTCCCCTCGCATTTTACATCGTGACATCATGTCCATAAAAGCAGGGTGATTTTATAGTTCCAGAATGCATTGCAATCTTTTGGCAACAGCATCAAATAGAAAGGTTATTAAAATAATGAGTGGTGAGCTGTTTACTCATTCAATTCCAACACGCTGATAATTAGGAAAGAGCCTATTTGCTACTTCTATAACATCTGAAAAACATCTGGACCACACTCCACAACAAACAAACCAACATGAGCAAAGCCATGATAAAATGCACTGAGGTTATCACTCACCAAAAACACTTGTGAGGTCACAGCTTTTGGGCTTTCACTTATAACCTAAAACGGACTTGGACGGCTGCAGGGACCCACAATGACTGTTTCCAAATGTTTAGTAAAACTCTATAAATAAAAATAACAAATGCACATTGTTAAGTATAGCATTGCGTGTACCCTTTCCATTTGATTGTCTATACAGATAATAATAGCAAATCCATTCATGTAGTAGGACAATTGAGATTAATGTCACTGGAAATAGTTCAATGACCATCTCAAAGTCCAAGCCCAAATGCTGCGATGTCTTACAAAAAGTAGGCTCCAAATTAAACAAGACACATAGTTTATATAGTTCAGCAGCACATACGGATCTGCTTACCATGCAGACACTTGTAATAGGCCCAAAACTCAAAGGTCTGGCCCCTGGATCCTGAGTGGATGAGACGTATGGACATTATCCAATGCAACACAGACCTAAACAGATGAACTAACCTGTTGGGGAAAAAAAAACTAATTAGATTTTAATATTTGGGAGTAACTTTAAATTATAATTGCTGTATGAAAAATAAAAATAAATAAATACTATAACTTGTCCCACTGATTTTGGAAACACAAACTTGTTACTGCTTGATGATCTAAGCTCAGGATCCAACATACTATTACTTATTCTTAATTACCCTGCTGCACTGGATCAGATGTGGAAAACATACAAAAGGGCTTGATATCTGGATGAGAAAAAGAATGGTCACTGTCACTATTAGCACGGCATTCATCTGTGATCACACATTTTTAGATGTCATTTTGTGGAGTACTGAGGGAACTGTGTGCCCCAGGTCTGAACTCAGACTGAGGGCATTTGAGGACCTCTCATCACTTACACAGAAAGTTAAGCTCCTTCTCACTCCGGAGATTTCACTGCAGATTCTGATTAAATAATAGGAGAACTTGAAATGACTTTTGGCTGAGAGCCACGTGCTGTGAGGCCATTAAGTTGTAGCTGCAGATGTGTTAAAGAGCTTGGCTGCCACCTAGTGTTGAGGATAGAGCAGCGCACAATGATCTGGTACTTGAAAGTGACGTTTTATGAGCTTGCTTTTTGAGTTCATATAGTCTTGATCATATTTGTTCAATTAGTGGCACAAAGCACGGCAGTATTACAATACAGATATGATAAATAAATTGCATTATGACTTATAGGTCACTGTACTCGCCTGGCGGCAACCTTAGCGGTTTCAGAGTCAAGTTGAACCGATTTATAGTGCAGATCCCAGTGCATTTATTCCAGACAAAAAAATAGAAAACTATTTAAAAAAGCCAAAAAAAAACAAAACGTTAAAAACAGGCATGGCAATTACCTGCACTCACACAGCACCTCTCCCTGAACAAGGTGAGGCTAGCTTCTTTTAAAGGCCCTATCCTAATTGGGTGAGCCCACTTTAACGACCAGGTAAACTCCAAATACTTTTACATTTAATATTTAAAAGCTAACTATCAAAACAGTGCCCAAAAAATATTCATTTACATTAACTACAAATATATATATATCTTTATTTAAATTAGCAGTGTTTAATGATCTAAAATACTAAATAGAAAAAGTAAAAAATCTGTGCTCCCCTCCTCCAAATATCATGTGTGGCTGCCCTGGAACCTTCTTAAGGTGCTCCCGCTTCCCGGGGACTCTTTTGTCTGGAGCACCTGAGGCAGACCACACCAGAGGGTAAGTACAATTAATTCAACACAATTACTTAGATTTAAATGCACTTATTCCTTTTACTTATTTCCTTTTTTTTTACAGGGAACTTTACAATCTGCACATAATCAATTTTAAAATAAACATT